>NW_006408548.1:12136059-12140768 GCF_000296735.1 Chrysochloris asiatica | reverse complement strand
TTATTTATTAGTCTAGTGGTGAGGATTTTTGTTTTCTTTACACTGAGGTGCAACCCATACTGAAGGCTGTGGCCTTTGGTTTTCATAAGTATTTTTTAGCAAGCAAAGCTGTATCATCTGCATATTGCAGGTTGTTAATGAGTCTTCCTCCAATTCTGATGCCACCTTTTTCTTTATATAATCCAACTCCTTTGATTATTTGTTCAGCATAAAGATTGAATAAGTATGGTGAAAGAATACAACCCTGGTGCACATCTTTCCGGATTTTAAACCACTCAATCAATGTTCCTTTGTTCTGTTTGAACGACTGTGTCTTGGTCTATATAAAAGTTCCTCATGAGCACTACTAAGTGTTCTGGAATAAAATCCATTCTCCACAATGTTGTCATGATCCACACAGTCAAAAGCCTTTGTGTAATTAATAAAGCACAGGTAAGCATCTTTTTGACATTCTCTGCTTTCAGTACAGCGATTTGTTTTAAATTGCTGAATGAGCTCTCACAGCTGGCAATGAAACTGCAATGGAGAATATGAACTGCTCATTTGCTGCCGCCTTCAAGTTGCACTCAGGCATAGGCCATACCTTCTGTCCATGGGGCATTCTGTCCTGTAGGTTCACTATGAGTGAGAGCTGACACCATGGTAATCGGTAACAAGAACAGCAAACAACAACACAACTAACAATAACACTAACTACAACCACCTTTTTCTCCTTTTCCCAATCTATTCCATCACTGCTTTCAGCTACAACCCTGAAGATATCATTTCCTTCCAAAGGTTACTTTTTACAACCAATTTTAAAAACCAGTCTATTACTTCTATATTTAAAATCTACACTCAGATGGACATGTGGTAGATTGGTTTGTTGGTCCTATTTCTTCTCTCCTTTATAATAGGATTATGCATTCATACCCTTTGCTCTGTAATTTTGCTATGCTCCTCTCACTGCAGGTAGATGGAGCCTACTTAACCACCCCATGTGACTTGATTTGGCAATAGAATGTGAACAATGCCCCAGGAGGCAATGCCTTACATGCATTTTTCAAGATTTGGCTTGGTTCTTATACCCTATATCTGCCATGAGAGAAACATGGCCTGGATTCCTGCAACCCCTTTAGCTTGGACTTCAGAATCAAGATAAACGGAGAAGACCTGAGCTCAACCCACAGCCCAGATCCCAGCTGCCTTGTCCAAGAAGAATCATAGTCACCCAGCTGTGGTATAGTGAATTATCTAATGTCCCTTCTAGCCATAGTCTATAACTCCTACCAAACAGCATTTCTGCCTGCTGAGCCTGAGTTGTTGTTGTTATGTGCCGTGGAGTCGGTTCCGACTCATAGCGACCCTGTACAGGGTTTCTGAGGCTGTAAATCTTTATAGGAGCAGAAAGCCTCATCTTTCTCCTGCGGAACAACTGGTAGTTTTGAACTACTGACCCTACCATTAACAGCCTGATTTGTAACCACTACACTACCAGAGCCCTTGCTATCCTGCTCCTTCATTCTGTCTCCACACACACCCATATATATGAAACCAATAGTCAATTCCAGCTCATAGCAACCTCACATGTTTCAGAGTAAAACTGTACTTCATAGAATTTTCAATAGCTGTAAAATTTTGGAAGCAAATCATTGGGGATTTCCTCTGTGATGTCACTGGTTAGATTTGATCCCCAAATCTTTTGGTTAGGTGTTTTTGTTAGTTGCCATTGTGTCAATTCTGACTCATGGCAACACTATGTGACAAAGTAGATCTTCTCCATAGGCTTTTTAGGGCTATAATCTTTCAGAAGTAGATTGCCAGACTTGTCTTTTGAGAGACATTTGGGTGGCTTTGAATTGTCAAATTTTCAGCTATTAGTTAAGTGCTTAACCATTCACACCACTCCAAGGACTCTGTATGTATAGGGGATTTTTAAAAGTTTGCGGAAAAATTCCATTATCTTTTCATTCCACTTTCCCAGGAACTTTTAAATGCCCCTTTGTGTAAGGAGTCCTTGTGGTGCTGTGGGTCAGGCATTGGGTTGCTAACTTCCAGATCAGAGGTTCAAACCCACCAGCCACTCCATAGGAGAAAGTTAAGGTTGTCTGCTCCTGTGAAGTTTTATAGTCTCTGAAAGTCTGTATTGAAACCATATAAGTCAGAATTGACTCAATGACAGTTAGTCTGGTGCTTTTGGTTTTCACGTATATAATTAATCAAAAGAAAATATAGGGAATACACGGAGTAACTGTACCAAAAAGAAATGATTGATGTTCAACCATTTCAAAGGTAGTATATGATCAAGAGGAGTTCTGTTGTGTGCTGTGGGTTAATGCACCAAACTTCAAGGTGGAGGTTCAAGCTCACCAGCTTCTTCTTGGAAAAACCATACAGGGTCACTATGGGTCAGGATCAACTTGACAGCACTTAACAACAACAACAATATCAATATGATCAAGAACTCCTGGGGGTGGTGCTATAGGCCCAGCACTGGACTATAAATCACAAGGTCGACAGTTCAAACCCACCAAGGGCTCCTCAGAAACCCTGTACAGGGTAACTATGAGTCAGAACTGACTCAATGGCACATAACCACAAAACAACATATGAATAAGAACCAGTGCTCTGAAGAAAGAAATCCAAGCAGCACTGAAGACACTGGTGAAAACCAATGCTCCAGGAATTTATGAAATACATACTGAAAACTTTCAACAACATGATGTAGTACTGGAGGCACTCACTCATCTCTGCCAAGAAATTTGGAAGACAGCTACTCGGCCAACCTATTGAAAGAGATCCATATGTGTGTCCATTCCAAAGAGAAGTTACCCAATAGGATGAAGACATACTTGAACAATATCATTGAAAACACATGCAAATAAAATTTTACTGAAGATAATTAAAAAAATGTTTCTAATAGCACGTCAACAGAGAATTGCAAGAAATTCAAGGTGGATTCAGAAGAGGTTATGGAACTAGGGATATCATTGCTTATGTCAGATGGATCTTGGCAGAAAGCAGAGAATGCCAGATATTTATTTGTGATTTATTGCCTATGTACAGGTTTTTGACTGTTTAGATCATAACAAGTTATGGATAACATTATGAGAAATGAATATTCCAGAACGCTTAATTGTGCTCATGAGGGTCCTGTACAAAGACCAAGAGGCTGTAGTTCCAGCAGAAGTCATGCATGCTGGATGCTTTAAAACCAGGAATGGTATGTGCCAGTGTTATAGCCTTTCACCATACTTATTCCATCTGTATTCTGAGAAAATTATTTGAGAAATTGGATTATATGAAGAAGAATATGGTATCAGGATTGGAGGAAGATTCAGTAACAACCTCCAATATGCAGATGATACAACCTTGCTTGCTGGAGGTGAAGAAGACTTAAAATAATTACAGATAAAAATTAAAGGCTACAGCCTTCAGTACGGATTATACCTCAATATAAACAAACCAAAAATCATCATAACTGGGCCAGAAAACAAAGTCATGATAAATGGAGAAAAGACTGAAGTTGTTGAAGACTTCATTGTGCTTGGAATCACAATCAACACTCATGGAAGCAACAGTCATAAAATAAAAGACATATTGCATTAGGCAGATCTGTTGTAAAAGACTTCTTTAAAGGTTGACCTAAGTCATGGTATTTTCAATAACTTCATATGCATTTGAAAGTTGAAGAATGAATAAGGAAAATCATAGAAGAATTGATACATTTGAATTATGGTATTGGGGAAGAATATTGAATGTACCATAGACTGCCAGAAGAACAAATAAATCTCTGTGTGTTGGAGGAAGTACAGCCAGAAAATTCCTTAGAAGTAAGGATGGCAAGGATGTGTGTGTGTGTGTGTGTGTATGTATATATATATATTTGTACATTGTTGGATGGATAAGTCCAGTGCCTACCCTACAGTACCACATCAGGATTCCTATCTCTCTCTATGTGTGTGTTTATATATCCATTGTTGTTAAGTGTCATAGAGTCAGTTCCGACTCATAGCTACTCTGTATAGCCATTTGGAGGCAGTCTTTGCAGGAACAGAAAGCCTCATCATTCTCCCTCAGAGTGGCTGGTGGGCTTGAACCACCGAATTTATCCTCTAGAGTCACCTTGTTACCATACACACCATACACATACACATATATATATATGCATATATACACATATACATAGGCGCACACACATATTGATGCTACATGATATGCATGGGAATACTAACTACAAGTTTAACAGTTCAAAACCACCAGCTGCTCCTCAGAAATCCTATACAGCATTGCTATGAGTCAGAACCGACTTGACAGCATTTAATCGGTGGTGGCGGTGTGCCACGAAATCAGTTCCAACTCATAGTGATCCTGCCTAGGATTTCTGCAGCTGTAACTATTTATGGGAGCAGAAAACCTCTTCTTTCTCCTGTTGAACACCTAGTAGTTTTGAATTGCTGACCTTGAGTTTAGCAGCCTGATTTATAAACACTACACTACCAGAGCTCCTTAGCATTAAACCATAACTAACTATACTATATCTCTATCTATAACTATAACTATATGAATATATATATACTGCACTATGAATTAATGCACCAGACTGCAAAGCCGTTTGAAATGCAAGGTCAGCAGTTCAACCAGCTGCTCCTTAGAAATTCTATATAGAGTCTCTATGGGTCAGAACTGACTTGATGGCACTTAACAACAATATATATATATATATATAT
>NW_006408548.1:12133900-12135959 GCF_000296735.1 Chrysochloris asiatica | reverse complement strand
TAAAACTTGTCTTTCAGTTTGTTATACTATGGTGGCTTCTTTTGTTGTGATGGTGACCTGTATGTCAAATACTAGTAAGATCATGCTAGTGTCATGGTGGACAGGTTTCAGTGAAAGTTCTTGACTAATACAGACTAGGAAGAAGGAAGAGGTGGACCATTATTAGCTACTGAAAAATCTTATAAACAGTGGCAGAACATTGTCTGATATCAGGCCAGAAGATAAACTCCTCAGGTTAGAAGGTGCTCAAAATACTACTGGAGAAGAACTGCCTCCTCAAAGTAGACCTTAATGATTAGGTGGAGCAAAATTTTCAGGACCTACATATGTAGATGGGGCACAAGTCCAAATTAGCCAAAAAAAAAAAAAAAAAAAAAAAAAACCAGCTGTAAACATCCATGAATAATCAGATAGTTGAATTTAATAATTATGAATCTAGGAAAATTAGAAGTCATCCAAAATGAAATGAAACCTACAGTGACCCTGTATATGATTCCCAAGAGCAACTGGTGGGTTTGAACTGCCAATCTTTTGGTTACCAGTCCAGTGCTTGTCCTACAGTGCCACATCAGGATTCAGAAATGAGCTGAAATGGATAGGAATTTGTCATTTTGAAATGACAATCATTTGGTCTACTATGTCAGGAATGGAAACTTGATGAGAAATGGCATTGCATTTATCAGCAAAAAAGAGCATTTCAAGGTCTACCTTGAGGAACAATACTATCAATGATAAGATACTATCCATATACCTTCCTACAAGGAATACCAGTTAATAGCACTGTTGTTTAAATCTGAGCCAATGATGAAGAAATTGAAGAATTCTACTAACGTCTGTGTCTGAAATTAATAAAATAACAACTAAGATGCATAGGTAATTAGTGGTGATTGGAATGCAAATGTTGGAAACAAAGAATAATATTCACTAGTTAGAAAACGGGACCTTGGTGATAAAAATGACACTGGAGATCACATGATAGAATTTTGGAGGACCAAGGACTTATTCATTGCAAATACCTGTTTTTCAACAACATAAGCAGTGACTAGATGCATGTACCTCACTAAATGGAACACAGAGGAATCAAATTGACCATATCTATGAAAAGAGACTATAAAAAACTCAATATCATCAGCCAAAACAAGGCCAGGGGCCAACTGTGGAACAGACCATTAATTACTTACATGCTAATTTAGGGTGATGCTTAAATTAAAACAAATTCATGACAGCAAAAACACTACCTTTAGTATCCCACTTGAATTTAGAGACCATCTCAAGAACAGATTTGAAAGAACAAACAAGATGGCAGATCAGGTGGAAGTGCAGTGAAGAGCTCTGCCAGCAACAACACAGAATACTGGACCAAGCAGGCTCAGGGGTTCAGAACTCTGAACCACATATAAAGGAATATTTATAAGGTTGGAAGGCTTACTGCTGGAGGAATTTGTGGCAGAAGCAAGAAATCCATTGCTTTCTAGTTCGGAATGCTCAGCTGCTCCAGGAGCCGCCAGGTTGGGTAACACCAAGCAGGGGAAGGATTGGAGCAGCCATAGACGCCTGGCAGAACTGCGGAGATAAAAGTGTGGACATTCTTTTCTTTTGGTATCTGTTCATAGGTCCCTTGCTCTCTGAGCACCTCCATTTTGGTAACTAAAGGGGTGCCTGAGCTAGCAGACACCCCAGCCCCACCCTCAGAGGGTTCTACTACGCATGTGCAAAGATCTCCTCAAAATTTAAAGAGACAGTTTCCAATTAAAACCAAACAGCCACAGCCGGCCCTGAACTGTTTATAATTAGAAAAAGGGCCTGAACAGGGATTGTGGGAGTGGGACAAACAGACAAAAAAGGAAATAGGCAGAAAATTAAATACTAAGTTATGTCAAAATGACCAACAGTGGCATCATGAAACTTCTCAAGAAGAAAAGTGAAAAAGGAAGCCCATTTCCTGATCACATCTACCTGGAGGCAATCAGAAAGCATAAAAAATACCAAAATGCATACCTATCTGAGTATTAAGGCCACAGATAACCCCTGAAGATGCCCAAAACACAGAAGCAGATGA
>NW_006408548.1:12128949-12132722 GCF_000296735.1 Chrysochloris asiatica | reverse complement strand
CAGAAGAACAAGATAGATAGGGGAACACTGAGACAGGTTTGCATTGCCTAGTGGGACAGAGGTAAATAGTGATGCATACTCAACCTTGGAACAACAGGGCTCTGGGATACAGGGTTCTAGGTATAGCTTGAAGAGGGGAAACAATACTAAAATCCTTGACTGCCTTATGAATATTAGTTTCCCTTGTCGACTATTGTAAAATAGACACTTGAGTGGGATAGAAAGGAATGTTGGGAAACAGGATTACAGAAAACTTGTAAGCCCACCCTTAGCCTATAACTGATTGGAATACCTCAAAGGGGTTCTACAAATTGCCCAGTGAAATAAGCCTTATGCAAAGCCTTTACAGAGTATAGGACCTTAGGTGGAATCCTGAGTCCCATCTAGAACCTTATGAGGTGAGACATTCCCACTAAAAAGAACAAGCAGACAGGAACAGCTACAGTGACAGAAGATACATCTTCATGATGAACCTGACCTATACTCAGAGTGGCACTCTAAATACCAACAGAGAGGGATAAATACCAACAGAGAGGGAAAGAGTCTACAAATCAAGTTTCAATGCTATCCGCTCTGTACACAGGGTAGATAGGGACAGGCAACTTAGTCATTGGCTATCTAAAATGAGGGGGCAGTAAAGGCACGAAGTGACTGGCTTACAAGGTTTCAAGAGTGAGTTTAGTTTAAGAGTATGGGGGGAAAGAAAGAGTCCCCACTGAATAGCTGTCATCTTGTCTAGATGGGTCTGGTGAAAAGAGATGGGGATAAGTAAGATTCAATAGTGAATAACTGTTATCATGACTAATTGCGATTGTCACAATTATAAAGGTAGAAGTTTTGTAACAACAACAACAACAAAAAAGCGGGGCGGGGAGTGGTTAATCTTACAGTTCAGAAACAGAGGACCCTAGGACCATCAAGAGAGGAACACACAGAACGTGCCCTCTGGAGATGTAAATTTTTATATATGCCTGACTGGGGGTTTTTTTGGTTTGTTTTTTAAAAAAGCTAAAGTGGTACATGGAGGTGATTATAAGCAATGTAATGAAACAAGGTATATGATTTGTTGAATGTAAAACTGATGATATGCCCTGTAAACTTTTACTCAATCCATAATAAAAGGCTTAAATTAAAAAAAAAAGAAAAGAACAGATTTGATGTATGACTGAAGGAAGACAAGTTGTGGAGTGACATCAAGAACATCGTACATAGAACTTTCCAGAACACTTCGTGAGAGGCAGACAATCAGTGGCTGACCAAACTGTGCATAGCGACGTACTCCTTCCCACATCCCCACATCAGCCTTGGCCCACTCAACAGCAAATAGTGAAAGAAACAACTTACTATGATGTTTTGGGGGTCAAACCCAGTGCCACCCAGGAAGAGTTGAGAAAAGCTTACATGAAAATGGCTTTGAAGTACCATCCTGATAAGAATCCTAATGAAGGCAAGAAATTTAAATAGATTTCTCAAGTTTATGAAGTACTCTCTGATGCAAAGAAAAGAGAATTATATGACAAAGGAAGAGAAGAGGCCATCAAAGAGGGTGGAGCAGGTGGTGGTTTTGGTTCCCCCATGAACATCTTTGATGTTTTTTGGAGGTAGTGGAAGGATAGAGAGAAAGGAGAGGGAAAAACGTTCTGCATCAACTCTCAGTAACATTAGATTTATATAATGGTGCAACAAGAAAACTAGCTCTGCAAAAGAATGTGATATGTGACAAATGTGAAGGCTGAGGTGATAAGAAAGGAGCAGTAGAGTGCTGCCCTAACTGCTGAGGGACTGGGATGCAAATACGAACTAATCAGATAGGACCTGGAATGGTCCAGCAAATTCAGTCTGTGTGCATGGAGTGCCAGGGCCATGGGGAACGCCTCAGCCCTAAATATAGATGCAAAAGTTGCAGTGGAAGGAAGATAGTTTGAGAGAAGAAGATCCCAGACGTTCATATTGACAAAGGCATGAAAGATGGCCAGAAGATAACATTCCATGCTGAAGGAGACCAAGAGCCAGGACTGGAGCCAGGCGATATAATTATTGTTTTAGATCAGAAGGACCATGTTGTTTTTACTAGACGGGGCGAAGACCTTTTTGTGTGTATGGACATACAGCTGGTTGAAGCATTGTGTGGCTTCCAAAAGCCAATATCCACTCTTGACAACCAAACCATAATCATCACCTCTCATCCAGGTCAGATTGTCAAGTCTGAATATATCAAATGTGTGCTAAATGAAAGTATGCCAATTTACCATAGAAAGTATGAAAAGGGGCACCTAATCATCGAATTTAAGGTAAACTTTCCTGAGAATGGTTTTCTGTCTCCTGATAAACTAACTGTCTTTGCTGGAAAAACTCCTACCTGAAAGGAAGTAAGTAGAAGAGACTGATGACATGGATTAGGTAGAACTGGTGGACTTTGATCCTAACCAGGAAAGATGGTGCCATTACAATGGGGAAGCATATGAGGATGACGACAATCACCCCAGAGGTATGGTTCAGTGCCAGACCTCTTAATATGGGGGCTAATGAATAACACTCACTGCTGGCATTTTGTATGCAATAATGAGTAAGTGAACGACTGTAATCTTAATATACTCACTACTTGCTTTTGTTTTTATTTTAATACTCAACTATAGTAGTGTTTTAAAGTAAAATGTAAAACAAACTCAAATATAAAAGTTCTGATATTGCCCAGTATGTATGATTACTTCAGTATGCAAGATGAAGTTTAATACTTTTAAAGATTACTTTTGGTTTAAAAGAAAAATAAGTCCCCCCTAGTGTTTGTTTAAGGAGCTCTGGTAACGTAGTGGTTACAAATCAGGCTACTAACCTCAAGGTCAGCAGTTCGAAACTTGTGGTGCTGTGGGCTAATGCATGAGACTGCAAAGTCGTTTGAACTACAAGGTTGGTGGTTCAAGCTCACCAGCTGCTCCTTGGAAACCCTACACAGAGTCGCAGTGGGTCAGAACTGACTCAACGGCACTTAACAACAACAACGATAAGTGTTTGTTTGGCCATGCCTCGTAATTATTTGCAGCTGTGCACATGGATGATCTTAGACTGAAATGCTAGGTATATGTACTGACTTCAGTACATGACTTCATTGTTAAGCTATGAAATTGAAATTGTATTTAACTGGCAAACAGAAGAAAATCATAGTTTGTAGAGAAATATTGGTTTGTGTTACGTAGGAGTCCTTGGGATGCCTCTATGATTATTCTCTTGCCTTACCTGTTAGTTGATGGAGGCAGAGTACAGCACAGCCTGTGGTATCAGTGATGGCAATTTTAAAATCCATTTATATAAATATGTTGATCAGTCCTGTGTTTTGTTTTTGAACCCCTTCTCTTTGGACCATAATAAAACCCAGTAGGAACTTTGGGATCTGTGTTACATAGAAGTCAAAGTGGAGACTTTGACCCTTCCTGTGGAGGAGAAGTAATTTGCATCTATGAGATAGGAAGGTGTTCCTTAGATATATTGCAGGTTTACTTTAAACCAGTTAACTTATCTTCTGAAGTAACTGTAATGGCCGTAGTATCACAAATTATGATGAATAGCTTTCATTGTATGTGTTAAAGTCACTGAATGTTCACATGCTTAAATCTGGATATCAGAATTTAGGCAACTCTTGAAATGTATGAATTTTTCCTTAATATACTGATTGTTGTTGTTGTCAGGTGCCATCGAGTTGGAACCGACTCATAGCGACCCTATGCACAGCAGAACGAAACAATGTCTGATCCTGGGCCAACCTCACTACCGCTGCC
>NW_006408548.1:12112335-12127464 GCF_000296735.1 Chrysochloris asiatica | reverse complement strand
ACAAAACAAAACAAAAGAACCATGATATATAAAGAAAGAAAAAGGTCATTAAAAATACAAGAAAGAACGAAAAGACCAAATAGGATGCCAGAAGAAACTCTGTAACTTGCTCTTGAACACAGAAAAGTTAATGTGACTGGAAGAAGTGACAAAGTAGATGTGAATAGAACATTCCAAAGGACAGGTCAAAAAGACAAAGTCAAGTATTTATATGAAATGTGCAAAGAGCTGAAGTAAAAAACCAAAAGGAAAAAACACACTCAAAATTTCACAAGTTGAATGAACTAAAGAAAAATGTCAAGCCTTGAGTTGCAATATTGAAGAATTCTATGGACAGAATGGTGTCTGGTGTAGTGTTATAGGATAAGTATGGCAGTTCATACCCACGAACCACTCCTTGGAAATCAAATACAGGGTTGCTATAAGTCAGAAGCAACATGATGATAATTAACAATAACAAAAACAACATGGACAAAACATTGAATAATGCAGAAAGTATGAAAAGAATATGGAAAGAATACACAGAGCCACTCTATCAAAAAGAACTGGTAAATGTTCAGCCATTTCAAGAGGTATAGTATATGATCCAGAATTGGTGGTATTGAAGGAAGAAGTCCAAGATGCACTGAAGGCATTGGTGTAAAACAATGCTCCAGGAATTGACAGGATGCCAATTAAACCATTACAACAATTTTGCAGCACTGGGAATAGTCATCTATACCAACAAATTTGGAAGACAGTTAACTGGTTAACCAATTGGAAGAGATTCAAGGTTACCCAACAAAATTCAGAAATTAACAAACAATATAATTAATATGCATGCAAGTAAAATTTTGGTGAAGATAGTCAAAAAACTATCGCAGTAGTACATCCAGAGAGTTGCCAGAAATTCAAGATTGATGTGGAAGAGGATGTGGAACTAGGGATATCACTCCTAACATCAGATGGATCTTGGCTGACAGCAGAATTTACCAGAAAGATACTTTATTGACTATGCAAAGGTATTCAACTGTGTGAATCATAAGAAAGTCTGTATTACATTGTAAGGAATGGGAATTCCAGACCACTTAATTGTTCTTATGCAGCGCATGTACATAGACCAATTTATTTGAACAGACTAAGGGTATGGTTTAAAATCAGGAAACGTGTGTGCCAGGGTTATATCCTTTCATCATACTGCCTCAGTCTGTACACTGAGCAAACAATCTGAGAAACTGGACTATAGTAAAAATAATGTAGCATTAGGATTTGAGGAAGACTCATTAACAACTTGTAATATGCAGATGACACAACCTTGCTTGCTGAATACAAAGAGGACTTGAAGCCCTTGTTGATGAAGATCAAAGGATATAGCTTTCAGCATGGATTACACCTCAAAGAAAAGAAAACAAAATTTCTCACAATTGCACAAAATGAAGAATGTCATACTAAACTGAGAGAAGATTGAAGTTGTCCATTTTACTTTTATTCAAAAACAATGCTGATGGAAACAGCAGTTAAGAAAGCAAAGGATATATTCCATTGGGCAAATCTGCTGCTAAATATCTCTTTAAAGTTTTAGAGCAAAGACATCACTTTGAGGACTAAGATGCGCCTGACCCACGCCATGGTATTTTCATTGACCTTATATGTAGTTGAAAGCTGGACAATGAAAAAGGAAGATCAGAGAGCAATTGGTGCATTTGAATTATGGTGCTTGCAAAGAATATAGAATATACTACACACAGTCAGAAGAATGAACAAATCTGTTTTGAGAGACATGCAGGCACAATGCTCCTTAGAAGTGAAGATTGTAAGATTCATTTCATGTACTTTGGATATGTTATCATAAGGGGCCAGTCCCTTGAGAATGACATCATGCTTGGTAAAGTGGAAAAAAAAATAGGAAGACCCTCAAAAGATGTATTGACACAGTGACTGCAACAATTGGGTCAAACATAGGAAATATTGTGAGGATGACTCACAAGCTGGCAGTGTTTCCTGCTGATGTGCATTGGGTTGCTATGAGACGAAACCAACTTGACAGCACCTAACAAGAGTTACTATAATTTAAGGAGCTCTGATAATGTAGTGGTTATGAGTTGGGCTGCTAACCTCAAGGCCAGCATTTCGAAACTACCAGTCATTAAGTGGGAGACAGATGAAGCTTTCTGCTCCCATAAAGATTTACAGCCTTGGAAACCCTATACAAGGTTGCTAAGAGCTGGAGCCGACTCCATGGTACACTTACACCAGCACCACCATATATATACTTTGTTGTTGTTTTTAAGTGCCATCGAAGCAGTTCCAACCCATAGTGACCCTGTATAAAGTTTCCAAGGAGCAACTGGTGAGCTTGAACCACTGACTTTAGGTTCAAACTGACTTTGTAGTACAGTGCATTAACCCACAATGCCACACCAGAAGTTCATATAAACATAGCTCTATGTGGAGCTGTGGGTTAATGCACCAGACTGCAAATCCATTTGAACTGCAAAGTCGGCAGTTCAAGCTCACCAGCTTCTCCTTGGAAACCCTATACAGGGTCGCTATGGGTCAGAATTGACTCGATGGCACTTAACAATATATTACATATGACACTGTAGAATAAACAGTGGGCTGCTAATCATCAGCAACTCCTTGGAAACCCTATACAGGGTCACTATGAGTCAGAAATGATTTGACAGAACGTAACAACAACATATGTTTATATATATATATAAAACATGTCCGTTCTTTATATATTTATCTGTCAGTTTTTCAGTCTGTCTTGTGTATTGCTGTGATTCTGAAAACTATGCAACTGGTATTTTAAGTACCAGCAGGACACCCATGATTTCAGCAGAGCTTCCAGATTGAGACAGACTATTGCTGAATAATTCACAACTGAAAACCTTGTGACTGACTAGTGGAACTTTGTTAGATATAGTGCCAGAAGAAAAAAAAAAACGTAAAATAGCAGCAGAACATTGTAAGTTATAATGCTGGAAGATGAGCTCCACAGTTTGGAAGGCACTCAAAATAGGACTGGTGAATAGCTGTCTCCTCAAAGTAGAGTTAACCAGAATGACATGAAAGGAGCAAAACTTTTAGGCCCTCCTTTTGTTAATGAGACACAACTCAAAATGAGGAAAAACAGCTGCAAACATTCATTAATAATTAGAACATGGACCGTAATAAGTATGAGTCTGGGAAATTGGAAGTTGTCAAAAATGAAATGGAACACATGAAGGTTGATATCCTAGGCATTAGTGAGATGAAATGGACTGTTGTTGGCCATTTTGAATCTGATAATCATATGGCTTGCTATGCTGGGAAAGACAAACTCAAGAGATATGGCATAGCATTTATCATTAAAAATAATCTTTTAAGATCTTTTTTTAAGTACAATGCTGTCTATGATAAGATATATCCATATGCCTAGAAGGAAGACCAATTAATAACACTATTATTCAAATTTACCCACCACCAACAAAAGCCAGTGATGATGAAATTGAATTCTAAAAACTTCTTCAGTCTGAAAATAATCAAACATACAGTCAAGGTTCATTGCTAGTTACAGGTGATGGCAATGCAAAGTTTGGAAATGTAGTAGGATCAGTAATTGGAAACATGACCTTGATGATAGAAATGATGCTGGAGATGGCAAGACAGAATTTTGTTAGACTAATGACTCCTAGTGTGGCATTGTAGGATCAGCATTGGACTGCGAAGCACAAGGTCGGCAGTTCAAATCCACCAGTTATTCCTCGGAAATCCTATATAGGGTCACCGTGACCTGACTGGATGGTACTTATCAACAACAACACTGACTTATTCATTGCAAATACCTTTTTAAAACAACATAAAAGATGACTATACACATGGACCTCATCAGATGGAATTCACTGGAATCAAATTGAATACATCTGTGGGATTAGACAGTGGAGAAGATCAGTATCATCAGCCAAAAGAAGGTCAGAGGCAGACTGCAGAACTGGCCACTAATTGCTCATATGCAAGTTTAGGCTAAAGCTGAAGAAATTTAAAACAAATCTATGAGAGTCAAAATATGACCTTAAATATATTCCACCTAACTTTACAGACCATCTCAAGAAAAAGTTTGATGTATTAGACACTAATGGCCAAAAATCAGAGTTGTGGGATGACATCAAGAACATCATACGGGAAGAAAGCAAAAGGTCTTTAAACAGGAAAGAAAGAAAAGTCCAAAATGGATGACAGTCTGAAACTTTTTCTTGAATGTACAGAGGCTAAAAAGAATGGAAGAAATGAAGACAAATAGAAATTTTCACATGGCATCTCGAGGAGAAGACAGAGTCAAGGATTATAATGAAATGTGCAAAGACCTGGAGTTAGAAAACCAAAAAGGAAGAATATGCTCAGTATTTCTGAAAGAATTGAAGGGAAAAATTCAAGATTCAAGTTGTAATATGGAAGGATTCTATGGGCAAAATATTAAATGATGCAGAAAGTATTAAATAAAAGATAGAAGGAATACACTGAGTCAATGTGGAAATCATTCAACAATATCATTAATATCACACGTAAATAAAAATTTGCATAAGATAATTCAAAACCAGTTGCAAAAAACTGCCAGAAATTCAAGCCAGATTCAGAAGAGGACATGGAATGAGGAATATCATTGTTGACATCAGATGGATCTCAGCTGAAAGCAGAGAATACTGGAAAAGTGTTTATTTGTGCTTTACTGACTATGCAAAGACTTTTGGCTAGCTGGATCATGACAAGCTATGATTAACATTGCAAAGAAAGGGTATTCCAGAACATTTAGTTGTGCTCATGGGGAACCTGTACACAGACCAAGAGGCAGTTGTTCAAACAGAAAAAGGGGATGCTGAATGGTTTAAAATCAGGTAAGATGTGCACCTGAGTCATATTCTTTCACCATACTTATTCAATCTGTATGTTGAGCAAATAATCTGAGAAACTGGATTATATGAAAAAGAATGTGGCATCAGGATTGGAGGGGACTCATGAAAACCTGCAATATGCAGATGATAAAACATTGATTTCTGGAAGTGAAGAGGATTTCAAGCACTTAGTGATGAAGATCAAAGACCACAGCCTTCATTATGGGTTACACCTCAATTTAAAGTAAATCCTCACAAGTGGACTAATAAATGACACCATGATTAATGGAGAAAATATTGAAGTTGTCAAAGACTTTATTTTGCTTGGAGCCACAATCAATACTCATAGAAGCTGAAGCCAAGATATCAAATGATGTATTGCATTAGGCAAATCTGCTGAACAAGACCTCTTTTAAATGTTCAAGAGCAAAGATACGTTTGAGGACTCAAGAGAGCCTGATTCAAGTCATGGTATTTTTCAATTGACTCATATGCATATGATAGTTGGACAATGAAGGGATACCATATAATAATCTATATGTTTGAAATACAGTGCTTGATAAGAATATTCAAAGCAGCATGGACTTCTAAAAGAACAAGCAAATCTTTGTTGGAAGAAGTATAGCTAGAATTTTCCTTAGAAGGCAGGATGGAGAGACTTCATCTCTCATACTTTGGACATGCTATCAGGAGGGACCAGTCCCTGGAGAAGGAAATCATGTTAAAGTGGAGGGTCAGCAAAAAAAAAGGAAGACATCCAACTGGATGGATCAATACAATGGCAGCAGCAATGTGCTCAATACTTATGGGGATAATGTTCGACTGGGCAGTGTATTGTTCTGTTGTGCATAGGGTTGCTATGAATCAAAACTGATGACATTACCTAACAACAGCAGCACAGATACATTCAGAGAAAGCTTCATATATATTTAAGTTGTGTTGGTGTTACGTGCCAGCGAGATGGTTCTGAGTCACAGTGACTCTGTGTAGGATTTCCAAGGAGTGGCTGGTGAGTTTGAACTGTAGACCTGGTGGTTATCTGTCCAGTGCTTATTCTAAAGTGTCACACCAGGACTCACCCTGTGTATACACATATATAACACTGTTAATGCATAGAGTAATCAGGAGTGATTCTTCATCATTCTCTTCAGTCTTTATGCAGCCTATCATTTCATATGATGCTTTGAATTTTTCAGTTTACTTTTTCATGTGTATGTATTTTGACTGCATAATTAATGAAATCTTGTCTTTTGAGATGGTATACCGTATTTTTACACAAATAATGTGTGTCGTGTATTTTTTGCAACCATATAACCCCCTCAGGCATTAATTTCCTATGTATGCTATGTGGGTTACATGCATGTGCGAGTAATTTGTGTGGGTGAGATATATGTGAAAAGATGGTAAAGATTTGAGTGCCTGTATGTTCCAGAACTGACAATTACTCATCTGTGTTTTAGAGCTGATTGACCTCCAGTTTCTACATGGAAAAGGCAAGAATCAGTCAAGTTATTTTCAGCATTGCCTCATTTTATTGCGCTTAACTTTATTGCACTTAGCAGATTTGTGACAATCCTGCATCAAGCAAGACTGCAGGCACTATTTTTCCAATAGCAGGTGCTTACTTCATGTCTCAACCTTTTTGATAATGCTATTACACACTGAAGATAGTACTGAAATCAACTGCCATCAAGTCTATTCTGACTCATGCAACCCTATACAAGATTTCCCAGGCTGTAAATCTTTATGGAAACAGACAGCCTTCTGCTCGTGGTGGGTTTGAACCACCAACCTTATGGTTAGCTGTCCAGTATTTATCCTACATAGCCTTTATATGCACTGATAAACCAAAAATTCCTGTGACTTGCTTTATTGTGATATTCGCTTTATTGCAGTGGTCTGGAACCAAATCCACAATATCTTTAAGATATGCCTGTAATTTGTTCAAAGTGTCAATAAAGAGTAGAATTGGAGCTGATATCTACTTTGGTTCTGTCTTTAAATACCTTGCTTTTTGTTATACCATCTTATCTTTTGCACCTATGGTCTACAATTATACATTAAATAACTGATTTACCAATTACAACAGGTAAGTCATACGAGTAATAGTTATATTTTGAGTGCTAAAGGTCTAGAATATAAAGTGCCACATCAAAGTGTTTTTGTTTAAAAAATATTTAGAAATTTAGATTCCAAACTATATTTATAGCTCAAGACCCATCTCGTGGGGGCTGCTGTAAATATTGCCAATGTTTGTTTCTTCAAGTTCTATAGAACTCAGAAGGAAACCACAAAACTACCGCCCCAGGATAGCAGAGAAGAGTCTGACCTAAACCCACAAAAGCCAAAAGTAGCAGGGTTGGAGTTGAAAGCTTGGCTTGGCACTTTGTCTCCAACTCACACCCTGGCACCTTCAGGCTTTGTCTTTTTTTAACAGCAGAGTGCCAGTCTCGAATTTTTAAACCTTAACTCTGAATTTCTTGACTCCATGTGTTTAAGATAGACTTTGCATGTTACTATTTTGAAGCAGCTGTTTGTCAAGAGGAGGGAGGGAAACAAGGAAGTTTAATGGGAGGTGCTTGTCTTAGAATTTAGGCTGCTGAGCTACCAAATTAAACTGAAGTTTGTCTTGATTCAGATAAAGTAAATGCTTCATTCTAAGTCAGGGTTTCTCAACCTCGGCATTATTGACATGTGGGGCCAGATAATTCTTTGTTGTGGAGGCTTTCCTGTGCATTGTAAGATGTTTAGCAGCACCCTTTGGTTCTACCCACTAGATTCCAGTAATAA
Source organism: Chrysochloris asiatica (assembly GCF_000296735.1). Classification (NCBI taxonomy): domain Eukaryota; kingdom Metazoa; phylum Chordata; class Mammalia; order Afrosoricida; family Chrysochloridae; genus Chrysochloris; species Chrysochloris asiatica. The sequence continues at coordinate 12,119,821 of NW_006408548.1, read as the reverse complement.
TTTCCCCCAGGTATGACAACTAAAAATGTCTATAGATATTGCAGATGTATCTTGAGTCCAAAAATTGCCTCAGATTAAAAGCCATTGTTGTAAATGAATAAACTGAACTGAGATTGTGTTAGACTTTTAAACTCAGAGGGAGAAATAAAGGATTATAATGAACCATTTGAGATAAAAATGGCAGCATTTATTCAGTGACAAAGTTCATAAGGGTTAGGAAGGTAGGAGGAATGGAAAAAGAAAACCCACAGAAGTGGGATAAATGATGTTGCATTGTGGGGACTGTAATCACTAAAATGAAACACAATGTTAATGAATTGTTGAATGACAGAAACTGATCTGCTCTGCAATCCTTCACCCAATTTACAACAAAAAGTTGTTTTTGCTTTCATTTTTAAAGATTTGATAGATAAGTTTATCTAGAAAAATTATCCGAGGAGCAATTGGATGAAATAATACATGATTTTATCTATTTATTTTTCTTAAATAGTACTTGACTGATTACATATAACGTAAGAAAAACTCAGATAGATGAGCCAATCAAAGTACAAGCTAGTTTAGCAAACTCTGTAGAGGCATTCAGTAAATTAAAGGTAAAGCCAGAACTACCTCTGATAGTAGGTAAGTATACCATTGTAGCAACTTGGTCAATTGAGGGCAAAATTTGCCTTCTTGATTTTCCGTATTCCACTGTCTTCAGAGCCAAAAAAACTGGAGAGTTCTATTGTTCTTGAGCTGTTCCTTATTGATCTTCTCTCTTGCTCCAGAAACTCTTTTCTGGAAGTTAGACATTGCTGTTCTCATTTTATGGGTGATGGACCTGAAGCCTAGTTACGATATTCCTTGACCAAGTTCACAGGGACAGAGTCAGGTTCTAACTATATCCAGCTCTGCCTGACTCTTAAGCCTAAACTCTCCAATCACTATAGTGTCTGCTTACTCACATCTTAGATTTCATTGAGCTTCAAAAAGCAGTAACTAGCATATGATATCTAACTTTATATTGGGCCCAGGGCTGGTTTTGTCTTCTGATGCTTGTGACCAGAATTGATCACACAGAACATTCAAAGGGATGGATCATCTATTGGGATTGATTTGCTCAAATATTTTGTGCTTCTGTGATTCTAATAAAACTCATTCTGAGAAGGGAAGGATGCCATGTGATTATTTAGCCTGAGTTGGCAGGTGACTGTGGAGAAGAAAGCATCCAAGCTGTACAGAACAATGGTTCTCAGTGTTTCTGGAAGGAATTCAATAAAAGTGCAGCAGGATGGGAGAGGATGGGGGATGGCATATGTAATTTCTTAATGATGGTTCAACAGATGAGACCTTCTATTGTGGAAGACATGTGTGTTTGAGAGGAGCAAGGAACCAGCAAAAACATGATGTCACAATGAGAGGCTACCCTTTGAACTTCTATTAATTCTGCCAAGATAATTATATTTCTTGGACTCAAGAAATTGACTAAATAGTTTTCTAAGAGCTTGCTTTGCTGAAACAAGGAAGATATTAGCTAAAGAAGGCACTTTTTGGGTGTTGATGAGGATTCTACCCAGTGTAAACAGGGTGAGATAGAAATGTGAGATGCTTATACGTATTCCAATTCCATTTCTTCACTCATTTGCAATGCACAGATTGAAAATCCACTCTATTAGATACTGTGCTAAGTTTTAATGGGATTTTACTGGTGAGCAACAGGGTTTCAAACTGCTGCTTCTTGGTTCAGCCATGGCTGGGAAGAAGTAAAAGTAGGGCAGACCAAAATTTGTAAAACATGGGTATAGCAGAAAGGGATAAATTACAGGTTGACACTCTGCTAGAAACTTAATCTCCCTCTTAGAAAACAGCATGCACATTGCATGGCAACCAAATCTCTTGAATAACAGAGTTGGAAACAAAGGTACCCAGCTCAAAAATGGTGGCCAACCACACTGTTTTGAATGTGTGCTGCCCTCCACACTGCAGCAATAATCCTGTCTCCCACATCAGGCTTCTGAAAAGACTCACTGTACTTGTTTCAAGTTTCCCCTTCTAGGGCTTTGAATCATAATTTATCATGTTCCAGTTTTTGTTCTGGCACACACATTTTACAGATCCAAGTCTGTTCTGATTTTACTCTGTTAGCCATTACTAAACTCATTTGAATAGATTAAAAATCATGGTGAGCAAACAATAGGAAAAATGGTCCCTGAAAAAATAAACAGATAGTTAAATTAATAATCATTCTGATATAGACCCTAAATAGAGAGAATATGAAACAGGGATAACTAACATGCCTGACAGGTCAGGGAAAACTTCCCTGAAGATTCATTGTTTAAATTGACATCTTCAGGATCAGCAAAGTAGCCACTCAAAGAAACAGAGTGCTCGAAGCAGAAGGAAGAGCTTGTGTAAACTTTCTGGGACAACAAGGATCTTCAATCCTTGGAAGAATTGAAAGCATGGCTGGAACCAATAGAACAGGATGAGTGGTAGGAGATGAGACTGGAGATAGGGAACTGGGACCAGTAAGGAGAAATCTCAGTGTCAATTTTTGGGTTTTGTACTTCAGTCTAAGAGGACTGGCATTGACATATTCAGATCCCACATCTCTGATTAACGCTCACAAAATAGTTTGGACAAGACCACAGTTGACATAAGGCCATTAGTAAAAAAGCTACTACAATTGTTAATTGCTGTCAAGTCGGTTCCGACTCATAGCAACCCTGTATAGGGTTTCTAAGGAACTGCTGGTGGGTTTGAACTGCCGATCTTGTAGTTCAAACTGACTTTGTGGTCCAGTGTTTATCCTACAGTGCCACACCAGGACTCTTAAAGAAGAGAGTCACACAGTGGCAGAGATGAAGAGAAGTGGACAGAATGAAGAGATACTCAAGAAAATGAACCAGTCTAAAGGTCTAAGCCCCATCTAGAATCCCAGGTTCTGAAATCATTTAAGAGCAAACTGCGGTCATTGAATGTTACATTTGGACTTCATATTTTCTAGGTCTTTCATTTTATAGATATAGAAACTGAGAGCCAAAGTAAAATTACTTGCTCAAGGCCAGATGATAGTAGCCTCATTACTTGCTGAAAGCCAACAGAAACTGAGAAGTCACTAGCTTATAATGCAAGCCCACGACTGAGTGGTTTAGGACTTACAATAATAGGGAGAAAAGACAGAAGGATGTGGGTAACAGAGGGTGGGTGGGTAGACACATGAAATTGCTAAACATTAAAAGACAGTGAGAAGTTAACAGAGAAAGGTGCATACTAAGGAATAAAGGGAGTTTGTAGGGCATCTGCAAAGGCCTAATGGCTGCCATAAAATTCTCTTGCCCCAGTGACCACAAAAGTGAACGTTTCCCCAAAGACTGCAGCTAGCCTTAACTTTGATGGTTTTGAAGCATCACTCAAACCTCAAACAAAGAACTGTTTAGATTATTCTTAGGGGTCTATGTTTCTTGAAAAGATTAGAAAAGCAACTTCCTCTACCACATGGATTCTGTAAGAAACCAGAAAATGTAGATTATTGGTAAACCAAGCTGAGCCAAGTCCTTCCCATTTTTTTTGGCTAGTGTTTGTGTGTGTGTTTCTACCTAGGATGAACATTACAATTACATGAGGACCTTTTAAATATGCCTGGTCCCCAAACCTACAAATTTGAGTTTAATTAGTTTAGGGTTGGGGCAGAGAATCAGTAAGTAGCCAGCAAAGTAGAAGCAGAAGGAAGAAATTGTACAGAAATACGAGGTGAATCAAACATGCAGGGTATTTCCCCTAGTACATATTTTTAAGAGTATATAGTGGTTTTTCAAAGTGGAGATTTGATTACACTGTCTTGATGCCATCATTGTGAAATACCAAAGGTCTGCTTCCTTCAGGAACCAGTACATTATTAGTTACATAGGGATGGTAGGCTACTTCCTGAGCTAACATATCCAGGTCTTCTAAGAATTAAATAGCAAAGAAAGTAGAGAATATTATAACTGTCTATATGATGAACCAATTGTATGTTTCCTAGAGTTATCCTTCAAGCCATCTGGTATGGCAACTTATTGGGGTCCTAGTAAACTAACTGTACTAAATTAATAATTAGTGTAATGATCAAGAGTCAGACAAGCACCTCTTATTTTTCCAATAGTATTGCTCTACAGGTGGAAATTTTCTCCCCAAGCGAAGGCTAGTATCATGAGCAATCAGTATGTTAATGAGTATGAAGTAAGATTGATGGTACTGAGGGAAATGATACAAACCTATCTTAAAGAAGGTGAAGTTCTAAGGGAAAGATTTAATACTACCTCCACAATTAACAAGATTTTCTACAGCATCCACAAACAACAAAAATAGTTTCCTTTCATAACTCTAATAGGCTTATTCTCCAAAACTTGCCTGTCATTTTGTTACATTGTGGTAGCCTGTGAGTTACTATGATGCTGAAAGATAAGCCACCAATATTTTAAATACCAGCAAGTTCACTCATGATGGAGAGGTTTCAGTGGAACTTCCATATTAAGATAGACTAGGAAGAAAAAGAGCGACTATTTCTGAATATGTAGTCACTGAAAACCTTATGATATTAGTGAAACACTGACAGAATATTATCAGAATATCGACAGTGTCATGGGCTGTCAGAAGAAGAAACAAATTTATGATGGAAAAAGTACAACCAGAATGCTCCTCAGAATCAAGGATGGCAAAACTTCATCTTCTCATACTTTGGACATAAAATCAGGAGGGACCAGTCCCTGGAGAAAGATATTATGCATGAGGAAGAGGAGGGATAGTGAAAAAGAAGATCACCAATGAGATGGATTGGCACAGTAGCAGCTGCAATGGCTCAAGTGTTACAACATTTGTAAGGATGGCACAGGACCTGCATCATAGAATATTTTGCCTATAGAATCCATCCATATTGCAAGTCTAGGCTTGAATTTTTCTGTTGTGCTTTGTTCTGTTGTGCACAGTGTCACTAAATGTCAGAATTGACTGACAACACTTAGCAACAACTACAACTACCACAAGATGAAAACATTATAAACAGCAGCAGAACATAGAGCAGCAGATATAGTGCCATAAGATGAGCCCCTCAATTTAAAAGGCACTCAAAATATGATTGGGAAGAGCTACCTTCTCTAAATAGAATTGACTATGATGATGCAAATGGAGTAAAGCTTTGGGGACTTTCATTTACTGATGGGGCACAACTCAAAATGAAGAGAAACAGGCATAAGCATCCATTAATAATTAAAACATGAAACGTACAAAGTATGAATCTAGAAAAATCGGGTTATCAAAAATGAAATGCACCACACAAAGAAGCTGAAATGACTTGCTACTGGCCATTTTGAATCTGCCAATCATATGGTTTACTGTTCCAAGAAAGACAAATTCAAGAAGAATGGCATAGCATTCATTTTCAGAAAGAATATTTTTAGATCTGTCCTGAAGAACAGAACAATGCTGTTTGTTATAGGATAATATCCAGGAGTTCTGGTGTGGCACTGTAGGATTAACACTGGACTGCTAACCACAAGGCTGGTGGTTTAAATTCACCAGTCACTCCTCAGAAACTCTATACACGATTGCTATGAGTCAAAACCGATTCAATGGCACTTAACAATAACAACAATACCAAGTAAATCAGTTAATACCACTATTATTTAAATTTACGCAATAGTCACTAAAGTCGGTGCTGATGAAACTGAAAAATTCTATCAAATACTTCAATCTGAAATTGATCAAACATAGAATCAATGTGTATTGATAATTACTGGTAATTGGAATGCCAAGGATGCAAACAAAGAGGAAGGATCAGTATTTGGAAAATATGGCCTTGATAATAGAAATGATGCTGGCGATCACATGATAGAATTTTGCAAGAACAACAAGTTATTCATTACAAATTTCTTTTAAAACAACATAAAAGGTGTTTATACACATGGATCTCAGAAGATCCATATACAGGAATCAAATTGACTGCATCTGTGGGAAGAGATCAGCAAAAATAAGACCAGGGCCCGAAAGAGGAATAGACCATCAATTGCTCATATGCAAGTTCAGACTGAAGCTGAAGAAAATTAAAACAATACAATGATAGCCAAAATACGACCATGAATATATCCCAGCTGAATTTAGAAACCATCTCAACAACAGATTTGATGGAAGACCAGAAGAGTTGTGGGATGACATCAAGAACAATACACAAGAAGAAAGGAAAAGGTCATTAAAAAGGCATGAAATAAAGAAAAGACCATAATGGATGTCAGAAGAGACTCTGAAACTTGCTCTTGAGTGTAAAAAGCTAAATGCACACAGAAAAAATGAAGAGGTAAAATAGCTCAAGAGATTTCAAAGGGCAACTCAAAGAGAAGAGAAAGTCAAGTATTAATAGTGAAATGTACAAAGACCTGGAGTTGGAAAATTCAAAGTGAAGAACTTGCTCAGCATTTTTCAAGCTGAAAGGACTGAAGAAAAAATTCAAGCCTAGATGTGCAATATGAATGGATTCTATAGGCAAAATATTCAGTGATGCAGAAGGCATCAAAAGACAAAAGGAATACACAGAGTCCCTGTAAAAAGAAGAATTGGTCAATGTTCAATCAAGAGGTAGCATTAGATCAACAACCAATGGTTCTGAAGGAAGATGTCCGAGCTGTACTGAAAAACAAGGATTCAGGAATTGACAGAATACACGTTATAATATTTTAACAAACTGAAGCAGCAGTGGTACAACAACTCATCTGTACCAAGATATTTGGGAGACAGCTACCTGGAAGAGATTTTATTTGAGCCCATAACAAAGAAAGGTGACCCAACAGAATGTGGTAATCAAACAAAATCATTAATATCGGAGAACAAACAAGATGGCGGATCCAGTGGATGTGTAGTAAAGGAGCTCTGCCAGCAACAACACAGAATACCCAACCAAGTAGGCTCAGAGGATGGTCCCAGAACTCTGAAGCACATATAAAGGAAAATTTAGAAGACTGGAAGGCTTACACCTAGGGGAATTTGTGGCACAAGCAAGAAATCCATTGCTTTCTAATTCGAGATGCTCAGTTGCTTGAGGAGCTGCCATCTTGGGTGAGACCAAGCGAGGGAAGGATCGGAGCGGCCACACATGCCTGGCAGAACCACAGAAATAAAGGTGTGGACATTCTTCTCTTTTGGTAGCTGTTCATTGGTCCCTTGCTGTCTGTGCACTTCCATTCGGGTGAATATAGGGGTGCCTGAGCTAGTGGGCAACCCAGCCCCACCCTTGGAGGGTTCTACTATGCATGTGCACAGATTTCCTTGAAATTTAAAGAGATAGTTTCCAATTAAAACCAAACAGCCACAGCTGGCCCTGAACTGTTTACAACTAGAAAAAAGGCCTTAACGGGGATTGTGGAGCAGGACAATCAGACAAAAAAGGAAATAGGCCAAAAATTAAATTCTAAGTTACATCACAACAACCAACAGTGGCATCTTGAAATTTATAAAGAAGAAGAGTGAAAAGGGAAGC
>NW_006408548.1:12108097-12110424 GCF_000296735.1 Chrysochloris asiatica | reverse complement strand
CAAGGAGCACTCTGACTGCACTTCTTCCAAAACGGATCTATTGGTTCTTTTGGCAGCCCATGGCACTTTCAATATTCTCCTCCAACACCATAACTAAGTAGCTTTCAGCTAATCAATTTACCCCTACATATGCAAACAAGCTTCACTGTCTCTGCTTCCTACCTGTGATAGTTAAGGTTTTGTGACAACTTGACCAGACCAGGATTCTCAGTGGTTTAGCAGTCAAAATGTTGTGATTCCCATGGCTGGATCCTGTTGTGGTGCTCTAGGATAAGCACTGGACTGCTAACCACAAGGTTGGTGGTTAAAATCCACCAGCCACTCCTTGAAAACCCTACAGAGGGTCTCTATGAATCAGAACTGACCAGACAGTATTTATCAATAACAACTCCTTAATCTAATACAATGTAATTACCTCCATAATGAAATCTGCTAGGAGCAGTCAATCAACAGATAAGAAGTTTCCTCATTGGTGTGGCTTGCAACTTCTTTAATCTTATAAAGATAAAATGAGAGAGAAGTGAACAAAGAAAGGGAGACTTATCACTACTAAGAAGGAGGAGCCAGGAGGGGAGAACCTACTTTGGACGTGGAGTCCCTACACCCACCGTGAAGCTCCTAGATCCAGGGGAAGATTGATGCCAATTTCAAGGAATGCTAGGCCTACAGATGTTAACAGGACCTTTCCCCAGAGCTGATAAAGAGAAAGCCTTCTCCAAGGGCCAGCACTCTGAATTTGGACTTCTGCTTCCTAAACCATGAAAGAATAAAATTCTGTTTCTTAAATCCATCCCTATAGGAGTCCTGGTGTGGTGCTGTGGGTTAATGCGCCAGACTGCAAAGCCAGCTGAAAGCAGAGCAAACCAGAAAGATGTTCACTTGTGCTGTATTGACTATACAAAGACTTTGAACTGTGTGGATCATGATAAACTATGGATAACATTGTGAAGAAAGGGTATTCGTCATGATGAACCTGCATAGACCAAGAGGCAGCCATTAGATTAGAACAAGAGAATATTGAATAGTTTTTAAAATCAGGAAAGGTGTGTTCCAGCTTTGTATCCACTCATGATATTTATTCAGTTTGTATGTGGATCAAATAATCAAGCAAAGCTGGGTTATATGTGGAAGACCATGACCTCAGGATTGGAGGAAGATTTACTAACAACCTATGATAGGCACACTTTGCTTGCTGGAAGCAAAGAGGACTTAAAATACTTTTCGGTATTGGTTGCAACTCAATGTAAAGAAAATAAGATTCCTCACAACTGGACCAATAAATATCATCATGATAGATGGAGAAAAGACTGAAATTGTCAAAGACTTAATTTTGTTTGGATCTACAATCAACACTCATGAAAACAGCAGTCAAGAAATCAAAGGAATACTGCATTAGGCAAATCTATTGCACAGGACCTCTTTAAAATGTTCAAGAGCAAAGATGTCAGTCAGTTTGAGGACTAAGTGCACCTGGTCCAACCCATGGTATTTCCAGTTATCTCATAAGTATGTGAAAGTTGGACAACGACTAAGGAAGACTGGAGAAGAATCGATGCATTTGTATTATGGTGTTGGAGAAAAATATTAAAAGTTCCATAGACTTCCATAATAACAAATGAATCTGTCTTGGAAGAAGTGCAGCCAGAATTCTTATTATAAGCCAGAATGACAAGACTTCATCTCTCATACCTCAGACATGTTATCAGGAGGGATCAGTCCCTGGATAAGGACCTCATACTTGCTAAAGTGGAGGGTCAGCAAAAAAGAGGAAGACCTGTTCCCCGTCTAACTCTCCACCCCTCAAGGAGATGGACTGACAGTGGGAGCAGCAATGGGCTCAAATGTAACAACAATTGTGAGGGTTGTGCTGAATCAGCCAGTATTGTATATATTGGAACCAACTTGATGATACCTAACAAGATAACCAATATGCTGATTCTAGAACAAAATGTCTCTTCTTACCTCTTAACTTGTTGTTGTTGTTGTTGTTAGGTGTCATCGAGTTGGTACTGACTCATAGTGACCTTATGCACTGTCCGATCCTGGGCCAACCTTAGTACTGTTGCCACACTTGAGGTCAGCGATGCTGCCACTTGGCCAATCCATCTCGTTGAGGGGTCTTCCTCTTCTTCTCTGACCCTCCACCTTACCAAACATGATATCCTTCTCCAGCGACTGGTCCCTCCTGACAATATGTCCGAAGTATGAAAGATAAAGTTTGGCCATCTTGGCCTCCAAGGAGCACTCTGACTGCACTTCTTCCAAAACGGATCTATTGGTTCTTTTGGCAGCCCATGGCACTTTCAATATTCTCCTCCAACACCATA
>NW_006408548.1:12100896-12107997 GCF_000296735.1 Chrysochloris asiatica | reverse complement strand
GAAGCCTTTGCATAGTCAATAAAGCATAGGTAAACATCCTTCTGGTATTCTCTGCTTTCAGCCAAGATCCATCGGACATCAGCAATGATATCTCTTGTTCCACGGCCTCTTCTGAATCCAGCTGGAACCTCTGGAAGTTCTCTGTCAATGTATGATTGTAGCTGTTTCTGTATTACCTTTAGAAAAACTTTACAACATTATAGCAGCCTAAATAACTAAGATACTACCTTTTTCTTTCCCTTGAAAATCCTGTTCTGCATTTGTTCTTTGACTTTTATCCAGCTCCTTCACTTGTGAGTTAATTTGCATGTGTAACAGCAAACAGCGTGCAAATAACCACAAAAAGTCTCTGAGTTATTGTTTGACAGTGCCTTAGTCAAAAATGAGGCAGGCCAGTGGCACAGAACCTAGAACTCAGGACTAGAATGAGAGAGAGGCCTGCCTATGGGCATGGACTTTTGAGAAGCTATACTGACCGAAGAATTGAGTTGTTCTTATTACTTCCAAGTTTATCTTGATCCTGAATTTTAACCTTAATAAATCCCATGCTGGTGGTGGTGGTATGCCATGGAGTTGGTTCTGACTAATAGGGATCCTGCATAGGGTTTTCTGAGATTATAAATTTTTATAGGAGCAGAAAGCCTAATCTTTATCCTGTGGAATGGATGGTAGTTTCAAACTTCTGTCCTTAAGGCTAGCAGCCCAACTCATAACCACTATACTACCACAGCTCCTGGTAAATCCCAAACTCAAAGGAAAAAAACATTAGTCAAGAAAATTCCACCTATGGTATTCTCTTACAATGTCTTAGTAAGCAGTTGTTGCAACGTCTGCTAGTTGTTCCTCAATATCCATTTTCCTTTCTTTTACATAGTCAAAGGAGCCCAGATGGTGCTGTAGGATAAGTCCTAGACTTCTAACTTCAAGGTTAGCAGTTCAAATCCACCAACCTCTCTGTGGGAGAAAGATGTGGCTTTCTACTTCTGCAAAGATTTACAGCCTCAGAATCCCTAATCAGGATCATGATGACTTTCAATCAACTCAATGGCAGTGCTTTGTCTTGTTTTTGTTTTTTTTGGTAAGTATACTTTAGGAGTTTTAACTTTAAAGTGGTACATAACATTGAGAAGAAAGACCTTCTTTCTGTAACTTTTTTTTTTTTTTTTTTTTTAAATTCCAGAGAAAGAATCTAATTGGCATGGTCTTGGGTCACATGTCCACCTTTGCATCAATTAACATGGATCCAGTGTAGGACGTTTAGGACATGCAGTTCCCACAAGAACCTCATGGTTGCCTTGGAGAGAAGAATTGTTCTCTAAAAGAAGATGGTTTGTTCCTATAAGGAAAGAGAAGCACTGAGCAGATAAGAGCAGAAGTTTGCATCGGGGGCTTTTTAGATTTCAGAGACTGTTACTTCCTGTTTGGATCCCATAGCCCGTCTGTGGTCAATGTGAAGGGTGAACTAGGCTAATTGCCAATTTGTATCTAAAGTAAGAAGACTGAGTGTGTTCTTTGATCTTGAACTTAATTTTATTTCTCACATGTGCTGCCCTGATAAATCCACTTATTATCACTTTCTCTATTTTGCCCTACATCCTGCACGGTCTCTGTTATGTTTCTGTTGAAAATCTTATTCACACATTGGTGTGCCTGCCTTGATTATAGAAATTTTTCTTCCTACTGCTTTCCTGTCTTTGTTTTATTTCAAACCCATTGATACAATCATCAGATCAGACACACACATACACATGCATCATGAGTGAAAGAAACAGAAGCCAAAAGCATAGTGTGGAAATCAAGGCCAAAAACAACTTTCAGGACCAATGGAGGTGTGGTATTGTGAGTGCTGATGATGAAAGCCAAACAAATCTTTAACTTTCAGAGGAGAGAATAAATAGGAAATGCCTAAGATGGAAAACTCAACAAGTACAGGTTTGAAGGCAAATAGCAAAAGAAATAGCAAAAAGAGGTGAAAATCTGTGCGTATGGGGAACGGGAAGGAAGATGACCCAGGAGACTGATAATCTTCATAAGACATCTTTACTGAACTGAGTTATCCAATTATGTTACTCAATCATTGAATAGCTGTGTTAGTCAACTTACTATCAAATTTATTTCTTTGATAACAAATGAAATAAGCACTACATCTAAGCCACTGGTCTTGGATTCTGCCTTGTCTTAATTGCATAGTTCAATTTTTCTGTTTGTCTCTTAAATTGGGTCCCCTGTACCCTTTTCTTGGTTTAATGCCTAATTTTGATGCCACACTTCATAACACAGACATATAAAGCACACAAATTTTATAAGACATTGCATATATAAAATTGTCTTTCATCTAGGCTGAGGTTTAATTTAATAGTTTGTCTTGGCTAAATTGGAAGGCATTTTCCCTCAGAATTTTAAAGATATTTCTCCATTGTCAATCAGTCTTCATTGTTTTATTGAAAAATCAGAAGCCATTCTGAGTCTTGAGCCCACTTAATTTTTTTTTTTCTTTTCTTTTCTTTTCTGGAAGCTCTTAGAATTTTCTCCTTGACCCCAGTTCTCTGAAATTATATAATGATGGTTCTTGGTGAGCATCTATTTTTATCTTTTGCGGTGAGCTTGGATGAGATTTTTTAAACTCTGGGAACTTTTCTTCAATTATTTCATTGATCATTTTACTGTTCTATCTTTCTAGAATTTCTTTTATTTAGATGATGAACCTTCTGGACATTCTCTAATTTGGAAATCTTTGTGTCTCCTTAGTGTTGCTGTTGTTTGTTGTTGTTGTGAGGTACCATCGAGTTGGTTCTGACTCATAATGACTGTATACCTGGGCCTGTATCCTCAAAATTATTGTTCTGTTTGAGCCCATTGTTGCTGCCACTGTGTCAATCCATCTTGTTAGGGGTCTTCCTCTTTTCCTTAGTGATATTTGTTGTTCTTAAGTGCCACTGAGTCAGTTCTAACTAATAGCAACCCTGTATAGGATTTCTGAGGAACAGCTGGTGGATTTGAACGGCTGACCTTGTGGTTTGCAGTACATTGCTGATCCACAGCACCACATCAGGAATCCTTAGTGATATGATTTTCTTTTAAGTATAGTTGTCTAGCTGACAGTTTTTGCTTCTGGCTTTGTCCCTTTGTTCGAGTCCAGTCACCATTTCCCTCTCTGTAAAGGGGAGTCCTAATATGGAGCTGTAGGATAAGCACTGGACTGCTAACTGAAGGTCGGCAGTTCAAATCCACTAGCAGCTTCTCAAAAACCCATATGGAGCCATTATGAGTCAGAACTGACTCAACAGCTCTTAACAACAACAACAAAATGGAATAATACAACCTCCTCCAACTGTAACACTTGGTGAAAAAAGTTGAATGAGGTAAATCGGAAAGTCAGAGGTTAGAGGCAGTGCTTCACGAGCTTCTCTGACTTGGACCACTCTGCAAACTACAAGCACATTAGAGACAGCTTCTTCCAAAGTCTCCTTTTCCAGGGGCTCTCGTTAAGAGTTTGCTCTTTTTCCTCCACTAACACTACATTGTTCACAAAAGTGAAAGTAACTTGAAATACACTGAGATCAAAACATAGGTGAAAAAAGCTCAGTTACTAAATTCTTACCTCAACAACCATTTCAAGTAAAACCAAAGAGGGCAGGGAAGATATGAACCTCTTTAGACCTGTATGGGTAAGTAAGCAGCCACAGTTCTCTACACAAACCTGGGGAAGGTGTGAGACACTGTGGAGTCTGCTTCTTTCAGACACAGGGAATGTCTGCTTGACACCTCTCTTTCTGCCTCCACCCCACTTCCTTCTATTTTGGTAACTTAGAGAAGAACAGGAAGGGGGTATATTTTTAAAATATTTTTAAGTACTCAGGGCCTGCCTGCATTCTAGAAACTGATAATACTTGCTATAGAACATAACTGTGACTATGGGTAAGGATTTCAAGATCTCCAATGCATCTAAGAAGGAGCTGGCTATAGTCAGATGGGGGAAAGTTGACCATCTCCCCTCAATCCTGCTGCACAGGGAGTTTGTGTTCACAATGCATATGGTATTCTAATCTAAACTTTAAAACAAACAGAAAGAAAAGCTTCTAATGACTCTTTTGGAGTCCTGGTGTGGTACTTCAGGTACTGCACTGGACTATAAAGTTGGTTTGAACCGCCGGGTCAGAGGTTCAAGCTCAGCAACTGCTCCTGGAAAACCCTATAGAGGATCACTATGAGTCAGAACTGAGTCTGTAGCACCAAACAACAACAACGACTCTTTTACTTACCAGTGAAAGGAAAGGCAGCTGCACAGTTGAGGCCTGAGAAGGCAGCCCTGGCACCTGTCTGCCACATCAACCTGAGTCTCCTGAAAAGGTCTCTGCTGCTTTACCCAGTGGCAGGTGGTAAGACCCATGGGGATGCATTAACTAGGTGGCAAGAAACTGATGAGCAGAACTGCTGAGATCATTACTATGTGGTACTAAAATAGATGAAATTTACAATAGAATCTTATATATTCAAAAACAAAACAGTCAGTATATTCTGATTTCCAAATCAAATTAGTTTTCCTTCAAAATTTGGTTGCTAGGTGCCATGACGTTTGTTCTGATGGTTTAGTCCTGTACCATCCTCACAATTGTTATGTTTGAGCCCATTGCTGTTGCCACAGCATCAATCCATCTCAACGAGGGTCTTTCTCTTTTCACTGACCCTCCACTTTACCAAGCATAATGGTTTTCTCCAGGGACACGTCTTCCTGACAACATGTCCAAACTACTAAAGATGAATTCTCACTATCCTTACTTCTAAGGAACATTCTGGTTGTACTTTTTCCAAGACAGATTTGTTTGTTCTTCTGGTAGTCCATATGCATATGAGGCAATTAATAATTAACAATCCCATGGTTTAGGTCAGGCCCACCTTAGTCCTCAAAGTGACATCTTTACTCTTGAACACTTGTGCAGCAGATATGCCTAGTAAAATCCACAGTTTAGTTTCTTGACTTCTGCTTATATACAGTCTTTGAGAGTTGAAATCTTCTCTCTGCTTATCATTGTGTTATTTATTGATCTAGTTGTGAAGATTTTTGTTTTCTTTACATTGAGGTGCAATCCACATTGGACATTGTATTTTTTGATCTTCACCAATAAATATTTCAAGTCCTCTTCATTTTCAGCAAGCAAGGTTTTGCATCTGCAAGTTGCAGGTTGTTAATGAATCTGTTTGCTACCCTGATTCCATGTTCTTCTTCATTTAACCCAATTTATCAGATTATTTGCTCAGCATACAGACTGAATAAGTATGATGAAAGGATATAATCCTGATGCACACCTTTCCTGATTTCAAACCAAGCCGTGTCCCCTTGTTCTATTCCAGCTGACTCTTGGTCAAAGCACAAGTTTCTTATGAACATAGTTAAGTGTTGTAGAATTCCCACTCTTCTTAATGTGATTCATAGTTTGATAGGATCACACAGTCAATACAGCAAAAGAAGAACACATCTTTTAGCATTTTCTGCGTTCAGATAAGATCCCTTTGACATCTGCAATGATATCCCTTTTTCCAAGTCTTCTGAATCTGCCTAGAATTTCTGGTAGTTCCCTTTCAGTGTATTGCAGCCATCGGTTTTTAACTATCTTCAGCAAATTTTTATTTGCATGTGATATCAATGATATTGTTTGATGATTTCTGCATTCTGTTGGGTCACCTTTTTTTGGAATAGGCACAAATAGGAATTCTTTAAAGTAGCTACTGTTTGTTGTTGTTGTTGCTATTGTCGTTTTTCCTAGAAACCACTTCTAACTCATTGTCTATATCTTGTTACCCACTTAGTTTCCAAGGAGCTCTGGTAGCATAGTGGTTATGAATCGTGCTGCTAATCTCAAGGTCAGCGGTTTGAAATTACCAGCTGTTCCATGGGAGAAAGATGAGACTTTCTGTTTCCGTAAAGATTTACAGCGTTGGAAACTCTATGCAGGGTTGCTATGAGTCGGAACCGACGCCACGGTTAGTTTCCGACACAACAACTTAGTTTCCAGCCCTATTTTTTTCTGTTTCCTTTCCTTGGTTTTCTTATTGTTAGCTGTTGTGGGGTTGGCCCCAGACTCATGACAACCCATAGACAATGATACAAAATGTTGCCTGGTCCTGCATCGTCCTCTAATTGGTTACATTGTGATCCACGAGGTTTTCACTGGCTGACGTTTTGAAGTAGGTTTATAGGACTTTCTTCTTACTTAGTCCATTTCAGGTTGGAAGCTTTGCTGAAACTTGTTCAACATCAAGGTAACATAGAAGCCTCCATTAATAGATGGGTAGTGACTGGGCAAGAGGTGCACTGCTGAACCACCACTACCGTAATACTCCAAACAGAAAATAAAAACACAGGTAAATTTCAATTTCAGATAAACATCGAATCAGTTTTCTTTTTAAATAAATATGTTCAATGCAATACCTGAGATGTGTTCATACTAAAAAATGGCTCAAGTATCTGAAATTGAAATTTAACTGGGAATTCTTTTTTTTATCAGACAACACTGACTAACTCCTGGCTTCTTTCCTCTCCTCTTCTGAATATATCACAGAAGATTTTCTTTAAGCCAAGAGCGGTGGTAATAAAGGTTTATAGGCAAATTAGTTCCTGTGTTATTACCTACTCCACTGAATTTGGAGTGAACCAAGGAGCTGAGATGGCATCAGTTTTCTGACTATTAATAAGGTGAGTAAAGACGTTTTAAGTTTGCTTCTAATCATGGGGAATGAGCAGCCAATTAGTAGAATCTTATGACAAGCAACCTTAGCTTCCTACATAGATGTCTGTGTGGTGAAGCTGGGTGCCTAAACTGGCAGTACCAATTCTTTGCTTTTTAAAGTTTGAAATGTTTTATTGTGAAATATGTGATAGTTTACATGGGAGAACACTAGTTTTACATTCATCCTATCGTATATCATTTCATTGCCACGGTTACAATCCCCTCCCTGTGCATCATCAACCAACCAAAGGGTATATCTTGCAAGCCTACTCCCCGGTCATCAGCACACAGCCCCTCTCCCTCTCTGGGTCTAAAGTCCCCAGCTGCTCCATCTTCCATGTCATCATCTCTGCCTCTATCTCTGGTGTCACTG
>NW_006408548.1:12094033-12100616 GCF_000296735.1 Chrysochloris asiatica | reverse complement strand
TAAGCCAGTCACTTCTTGCCTTTTCAGCCCCCACACCCCCTCCACTTTGGGTAGCCAATGTCCAAGTTGCCCATCCCTGTCTACTCTGTGTATGGAGGGGGTGGGAATGATTCTTACTGTAAATATTTGTTCCCTCTTTTGAGCTACTGCATCCATAGATGTAGGTCAAGTTCATCAAATTGTATCAGATTACTCTTTTTTTCCTCTTCTTTCTTCTTCTAGTTGAGCTCTGATCATCGAATCATTAAAGCCAGGTCCTAAGTGGGTATTATCTGCAAGTGTGTGTGTTCAGTACCAATTCTTAAGACATGCAGTAGTGAACAGTAGTGCTGTTTTAAAGTGGCAAATTTTTAATTTAGTGAACACTTATTTCTTAAGTAAATATTAAATATATGTCATAAGCCAAATGCCTCTAGAAATACAAGCCTTCGGGGACACGTCCCCCACCTTAACAACTTTTTAATACATTTGTGGCACACATGTAAAAAGGTAGCTAGCACTCTAAAACAGGATATTTGGTACAAGACAGTATAATCTTGAAATGCTATGTATTATGGAAGAAATCTATTCCCTGTAAGATGTGACCTATTTTATTCTTTTGGAAGTGTTTTTAAAAGTTCATAGACATATATACCTAATACTGATGTAACCCAATCATTTCCTGAATTAACATACCTTAACCTTTTGTCAAGTTTTGCTTCATAGATAATGTCACACATTTTTTCCTTCACATTTTAGCATCTCTGAAATTGGGTCCATTTTAAAGTTAAATATGATCTTACTAACTTTCTTTCTGAGTAATACATAGAATAATAAATGCTTTTACAGCTGTTGACATCTTAGATTTGATAAAACTGCATTTTCCTTTTACAATTAAAATCACATTACAGATAATGTTAAGAGTGCTGGTGGCACTATAGGATGTGCATTGAAATGCTAACCACAAAGTCAACAGTTCAAATCTATCAACTGCTCTTTGGGAGAAAGATGAGGCTTTCTGTGTGCATACAGATTCACAGCCTTGGAAACCCTAGAAAGGGTCCTTGTGAGTGAGAACTGACTCAGTGGCACTTAACAACAACTGACAAAGTTCGGTCCACCTCTCATCTTATCTATTTTCTACACTCCACCCCCACTCCACAATAGTCTCAGTTTTCTTCACTCCCCAGAGGTAAAGACTATCTTAAATTTGGTATGTATCTTTTGAGCATTCTATTTATAGATTTCCCCCCTTTAATATATAGTCTTAGAGTCCTGACATGGCATTGTAAGATCAGCACTGGACTGCCAACCACAACGTCGGCAGTTCAAACCCACCAGTTGTTTCTTAGAACACCTATACATGGTCATTATGTGTCAGAACCCACTGCACAGCACTTCATAACAGCAATAATATATAATCTCATTCTGTGTGTGCTATTGTGTCATTGTTCTGCATGTTTTATTTTGTGTATCTTTTCTTCTTTTACTTAAGACAATTTTTCTTTAAATCCGTTGGATTATATACCAACCAGTTGCTGTCAAGTTAATTCTAATTCCTGGAAATCTTATGTATGAGAGGTATTAAAAAGGTTCATGAAAAATGCATATTATGAAAAAACCATGCATGGATTTCAGAATTTGTTTTGCACCAAAATAATTTGTATTAATTTGCTATAACATGTCTGAATATTATAGAGTCTGAAGTAGTAAGAAGGATAAGACATGACTGAAAAGAGCCCCTATCAGAGCAACATGAATTCTGCTAAAATTGAAACAAAAACAAACATCAAATTTAAAGTGAAGTATGAGTGGAAGAATGGGAAAATCATTAATCTTTTGTGAAAGATTTATGAGGACAATGCTCCAAATAATTCAGCAGGTTAAAAATAGATGCCTCATCTTAAGAAAGCAGATTTTATTGTTGTTAAGTGCCAACCCTAGTATAGGATTTTCCAAGGAGCAGCTGGTGAGCTTGAACCACCGACCTTGCAATTCCAACAATTTGTAGTCCAGCACATTAACCAACAGAGCCACACCAGGACTCCATTTAAAAAAGGGATAAAACAATGCTAAAGATAAAGTCTGCAATGGGAGACCATCAACATCAATTTGAAAGGAAAACATTGTGCCATTGTGTTTGTACCCTAATTAAAGAGGCCCAACAGAACCAACAGGAGCATTATTATTGTTAAGTGCTATGGAGTCCTATTCAGACTCATAGTGACCCTGTATAGGGTTTCAGAGACATTTTTAAATCTTTGAAGGAGCAGAAAGTCTCATCTTTCTCCCATAGAGTAGCTGGCAGGTTTGAGCTATGGACCTTGTGGTTTTCCGTCCAGTGCTTTTCATATGGAGCCACCATTCTCCCAGCAACACTATGTTGTTGTTGTTGTTAAGGGCCATCAAGTTGGTTCCTACTCAAAGCGACCTGTATAGGGTTTCTAAGGAGCTGCTCTTGGGTTTGAATTGCCGACCTTGTAGTTCAAACCAACCTTGTGGTCCAGTGCATTATCCTGCAGTGTCATACCCGGATTCTTAATTAGTTCCACCTATACAATTCTGGCCGAAAAATTAAAGCTGAGCAAACTTTCTTCTTGATGGGTGTCAAAATGTTATACCCAGATCAAATGCAGACAAGAGCAGAGCTTTCAATGGAAATTTTAAACAAGTGGGATCAAGATCCTGAAGCATTTCTTGAGAAAAAAAAATTATAATAGGAGATGAAACATGTCTTTACCAGTAAGATCCTGAAGACAAAGCACAATCAAAACAAGAGGTGGAAGTAATCCAATCAAAGCAAAAGTGAACCAGTCAAGAGTAAAGGTCACTGACAACAGTGTTTAGGGATGCCTAAGGCATTTTGCTTGTTGATTTTCTGCAGGGCCAGAGAATGATCCCATCTGTTTATTATGAGAGTGTTTTCAGAAAGCAGGCAAATATCAGCAGATAAAGAGTTAAGAAGCTTTACCAGAGAGTCCATCTCCACCACCACATTGTTCCTACTCATTTTTTCTCATCAAACAAGGGCAAATTTTCAAAAGTTTTTATTACACTCCCACTTTACAGTCCTGATTTGGCTCCTTCTGACTTCTTTTTGTTTCCCAATCTTAAAAAAATCTGAGTTGGAAGACGTACAACTAGAATGCTCCTTAGAAGCCAGGATGGTGGGACTTCGTCTTTCATATTTCAACTAGATTATTAGGAGGGACCAGTCCCTGGAGAAGGATATTATGCTCAGTAAAGTGGAGGATCAACAATAAAGTAGAAGACCCCCAACAATATGGGTTACCACAGTGGCAGCAGGGTACCAACAATTGTGAGAATGGTGTAGAGCTAGAAGTGTTTTCCTTGTACAGAGGGTTGTTATTAGTCAGAACCAACTGGACGACATCTAACAACAATCTTAAAAAAAAATCTTTAAGGGGCACTTAGTTTTCTTCAATTAGTAATGCACAAGAAGACTGCACTGACTTAGGTAATTCCCAGGTCCCTCAATTCTTTAGGGATGGACTAAATGGTCAGTATCATCAGCTACAAAGGTGTCTTGAACTTGATGAAACGTATATTGAGAAATAAAGTTTCTATTTCTGTTTTTATTCTCTACTTTTCCACAAACTTCTAATGGTTTTCTCATGCGTCATAGTAGAAATATTCTCCACAGGGTTTTCAATGCTTGATTTTTTAAAAGTAGATTTCCAGACTTTTCTTCTGAGGTGCCTCTGGGTCAACTCAAACCTCCAACCTTTCTGTTGTTAACCTGTTGTTTTATTTAGAAGGTATTTATTTTATTTGCTGTATCATATGCTATTGTATAAATACTCTATAATTGATTTCTCCAGATCTCCATTTATAAACATGTAAATAGTTTCTGATTTATCTTTCCAGTTTCATACTTTCATAAGCAACAGCTCTTAAATATTTATTTAGGAATGGAAATCTGATATTACAGAGTATTGTACATTTTCACCTTTACTAGATTTACTTTTAATCTAAGCAAGCCTGTGCATTATATTGCTGCTAGTCTTGCTGAGTTAAATCAGTCATTGTGTGAAGTTTTATTTTTTCTCCTCAAAGGAAAGCCCTTTATGTTTTGCCTTTCATCCACTTCTTTACCAGAAATCACAATGGTACAGTGATAAGTCCCTTCTGTAAATGTCAACTTTGAAACTTCTGTGATGGTTTGTGAGCCGTTGGCCAACGGAAGCACCCAACCTTCCTAAATATTTCTATGTTTCCAAACTTCCTGTGCTTGAAAGGACATACCTGGTCCTCTCAGGCTTATATGTTAATCACTTGGGGTTGGAGAGAGAAAATATCTGTGTGAGTTTTAAAAATGTGCCAGTAATACTTGCCAAGGGCCTAAAAGTGGGCATCCCCATTTGGTCCAATAGTGCTACATTGAGGAATTTACTTTAAGGAAATCATTTAAAATGTGCACAAGAATGAGGTAACATGGTATGAACTACAGAAAAGTTTATAAAGGAAAATTGCGAGAGACTTTTATAATTCTACAATGGATTGTCATATTAAGAAAGCAGGGTAGATTTTTGTGGGGGAAAATATATATATTTATATATAGTGTCTCAGAAAATGTTGTTAAAGAAATAAAGTAAAAGAGAGTTTAAAGAATCAGACATCCTCTAAAAATGTATATTCATGTAAACTATGTAGAAGAATATGATTACAGGTGAGTTCTATTTCTCTCTTTTTTTTTCCTCATCTATACTCTGGTAGCATAATGGTTATGAATCAGGCTGCGAACCACAAGGTCAACAGTTCGAAAGTACCAGCTGTTCCACGGGAGAAAGATGAGGCTTTCTGCTCCGGTAAAGATTAACAGCCTTGGAAACCCTGTATAGAGTCGCTATGAGTCGGAACTGACTCCATGGCACATAACAACAACAACATACTTATCATTGGAGTCCTGGTGTGGTGCTGTGGGTTAATGCGCCAGACTGCAAAGCCGTTTGAACTGCAAGGTCAGCGGTTCAAGCTCACCAGATGCTCCTAAGAAACCCTATACAGGGTCGTTATGGGTCAGAATCGACTCAACAGCACTTCACAACAACATACTTATCATTTTTATGCAATGACTACATATTAGATTTGTAACTAAAGTGATCAAAATGAAGTATGCCAGGATTTTGCTTGCTTGGGTTCTGGTTATATATTGAGAATGAACACTTGAAGATGAGTGGGCTAGTAAGAAAATTATTTAGGAGCAAGATAAAATGGGAGAATACATTTTATAAACGGCATTATCTGAGAACAGTAATGATTTTATCTGTTCATTTTTTCCAGACTTTTTGTTTAGACTATTTTAAAGAAATCTAAACTCAAAAATTTAGAGATGATTTGTACTTTACAACAAATAATCCAGTTTTTCCTTTGTTCTTAAAAGACCCCTGCAGTTATTCAATGTAGGTAGAGAATATGTTCTCTTAGTAAGGCATCCTGGTGTGGTGCTACAGGATAAGCACTGGATCACAAGATTGGTTTGAATTGCAAGGGTGGCAGTTCAAATTCATCAGCCACTCCTCAGACACTCTATACAGGGTAGCTATGAGTCGGTTCCAACTTGAACACATTTAACAACAAGTAAAGATCAGCAGAGAAATAAATTTGATAGTTTCTTGATAATAAATTTAAGAAAGATATTGAATGCTTCCTTTGTTGCTATTGTTAGTCACTGTTCGGTGGTCCCAAGACTCATGGTGATCCCCATGTGACATAGTAGAACAGCTTCAAGGATTTTTTTATGGAAGCAGTTTACTAGGCCTCACTCCTATGGAACTGCTCAGTGGGTTTTTACCTAGCCAATTACTCCTTCCTTTGAAAAAAAAAAATAACAATTTTAATATACTCTGGAACAACAGTCTTTTTGTTCCTTCAGGATCTTATCCTTGAAGCTTTACTATGGCAAAAAGCAAAACAAAAACAAAAACCCACTTAGTTAAGGTTAAGAAGTTCTATTTACTATAAGCTTCCATCAGCTTTCAAAATGTCCAACTTAAACTATATCTAAAGTAAATATGATTGCACATGGATGAACTCTTTAACAGCTGAAGACACTAATATTTAAATAAACAAAAACTTAATGGGAATAGGTTTTTGTGTTTTCTTAAAGCATTATTATAATTAACCACACCTATTAAAAACCATAAAAGCTAATTCTATTTGATTTGTGAGATGAGAAAACATAACAAAACAGGCCTACATACTGGTGCTATAGAATTAGCACTGGACAGCTAACCACAATTTGGCAGTTCAAGTCCACCAGCTGCTCTTCATAAAGCCAAATTGTGTAACTATGAATCAGAACCAACACTAAGGCACTTAACAACAACATGTACATACTGATGATGAGTCTTCACACTGGTTTAGTATTTCTATATGAACTTTAATAATATATAAGAATTATTGAAGAGAAAAAAATGATTTGTACAAAAACATCTCCCCCCGGAAGACTAAGTATTTATTATCCTTTCATAATGTAATTTCAGAGCAATTTCATCACAAAATAGAGTTTGAGGTCCCTTCCAATTTTGCCTAACTGATTTAAGTGTCCACCCAAGGGTAGCGCTGTAGGATAATTACTGGA
>NW_006408548.1:12088257-12093591 GCF_000296735.1 Chrysochloris asiatica | reverse complement strand
ACACACACACACACACACATACACACACACACATATAGTCTCAGAAAATGTTGCTAAAGAAATAAAATAAAAGATAGTTTTAAGATTTAAAAATTTTCTTCTAGTAACTAGAGAATCTGGGTTTGCTGTTGATGGTTCTGTAATTATTAGCTTTAAATTCCTCCTGCTTTTCAGTAATGAGCCAGCACCCAATGAAAGAATCTAGGGAACAGAAGCTAGTTAAGTGTCAAGTCTTGCTGAGAAGGACCTTAGGGAGTGAATTTAATAAACAAATATGTTTATACTTACTTAACAGATACACTTTTTGTTGAGAATATACACAACAGAACACACACTAATTGAACAGCTTCTGCATGGACAATTTGGTAGCATTGGCTGTATCTATGAAGCTGTGTAACCATTCTCACCTTCCTTTTGTAAACGATTCCTCCCCCATTAATATAAGTTCATGGCCCCTAAGGTTCCTATCTGGAGTCCTGGTGTGGCCGTGGGTTAATGTGTCAGACTGCAAAGTCTTTTGAACTGCAAGTTCGGTGGTTCAAGCTCATCATCAACCCCTGGGAACCCCTATACAGGGTCAGTATGGGTCAGAATCAACTCAATGGCGGTGGCACTTAACAACAACAACAACAACAACAAAGGTTCCTATCTAATCTTTCCAGTTGATGTTGTCAGCTTGAGCCCAGTTAGTTCTTACAAGAGCACAATGCTCAAGGCATTCCTTGCTAGTTAAGCTAAACGACTGCTTGCTTTTATGAAGACTTCAGGGGATATTCCCCAGTTTTTAAAAGGAAGAAATAAGGTTCAGAGAAATGACACAGTCCAAGGTCAAAGGAACTGGTTAATGACTTCATGGATGGCAGAGAGGAGTGTGGGTGGGGAACAGGTCAGCAGTAAGACTCTTTTGGAGAGAGCAGGCTTGATTCTTTGGAGAGAGATGCCTAAGTAAGTGTTGGTTAAGGAAGTATACTGTGTGCCACTTTGGCTCTGCATTCCAGACAGACAATAGCTCTGGAAGAGGTGTGAATTACACCCCACCCCCACAATTAACCTCAAAGAGGTGTTAATTTCACAGTCAAACTGAGGACCATTTAAATTCAGGCAGTGTCAGAAAACAAGCATTTATTTGGAACCCAAAGAACAATTTGTCTCTTTTCTTTTGCTTTGTCTGCTCCTTTATTTTCCCAGAGTAAAACCTCTTCAAACAGACTTTCCCTGCTCCTAGGATGGCCCACAGAGTCCTGGTGTGGCGCTGTAGGGTAAGTACTAGACGCAAGTTTAAAATGCAAGGCTAGCAGGGTTCAAACTCACCAGCTACATCTCAGAAACCCTATACAGGGTTGATAGGAGTTGGAAACAATTTGTTGGCACTTAACAGCAACAACATCAACAATAGAATGGCCCACGTCCCTGTCCCCAAGGAGGCAAGCAGGACTTTGAAAAGAGAACAAACACTCCCAAGCTCTGGTAAAGGCAGCAGAGAGAATGGATAATTGCCTCTAAAGCAGGCCATTTTCTGGAGTTGGAGCTGATGCACACAATTGTTTTACCCCTCTTTTATTAGGGTATCATGATTTCTTTCTAGGGCCCATCATACATACTAGAGTGTGAACACCTTTCCTCCCCAGCCACTAATTTTGTTTATGATCACTACATGGTTATGGTTTGGAGTGATTTTATTACTTATCGTTCTTCACTTCATGCATGGCATGGTTTTTCAACCTCAGGCATCTGGACATTTTGTTGTAGGGACTATATCCAGTGCAGTATGGGATGTTGAGCAGCTTCCCTGCCCTCTACCCACTAGATGTCAATAGCCTCTACCCATTGTTCATGACAACTGAAAATGTCTCTAGGCATTGTCAAAAGTTCCTGGTTAGAAACCACTATTCTAGTCTCACCAACAAGTCATTTCACTAAGCTGTGCTCTTTCTATCCTAAGAGAAATACAAAAGCTTTTCCCAGGGCTGGGCTCCAGTCCCAGGGTTATGGCTTTCTGGGCTTCTTGGTATTAGTCAACCGCAACAGAACCAGGCAGTTTAAAGTCTGTGATATGCAGCTGGTTTCTCTGGCTACAAGTCTTGGCTCCATTGCCCAATATCCCTGTGACCATTCCTCCCTTTCTTTCTTAATAAGCAACTATCTGAATAAAGTATTTAACTTGCATTTACTCAAAGTTGAATGTCCACTGAGCATTTTATAACTGTCAAATCACCTATCAGTTTTCTTGTCTGTAAATTGGAAATAATACCAGCCCCTATCTCGTAGGATTAAGGAGCTCTGGTAGCGTAGTGGTTACGAATCGGGCTGTGAACCTTAAGGACAGAGGTTCGAAACTACCAGCCGCTCCGCGGGAGAAAGATGAGGCTTCCTACTCCCGTAAGGATTTACAGGGTCGCTATGGGTCGGGACCGACTCGAAGGCACTTAACAACAACAACAACAACAACATCTCATAGGATTACTGTGAAGAGTAAATGGGTTCTTGAGTATTCAATTACCAGAACAGTGAATGTCATATAGTAAACACTCAGTAAATAAAGATTGGAGTTCCTGGGTGGTATAAACTGCTAATGTGCTTTAACTATATATATGCTAATTGAAAAGTTGCAGGTTTAAGACTACCCAGCGGCACCTTGGAACAAATGACTGGTGATATGCTTCCCAGAAAGAGCCACAGACAACCCTTTGAATCATAGCTCTACTGTAACACACTTGGAGCCTAAATGCCTCTGGGTTGATTCAACAACCCAATTTCTAGGCTTTGGCCCAGACATCAAATCCAAATCTATGCAGGTAGAGCCCTTGAGCATTTTAAACAAACATCCCTTATGGGTCTGTTGCACACACAGCTTTCAGCAGTTCTCCCCATGAAGAACAGGAGTATGTCTTCTCTAGCACTTTCCCAAGGCCTGACAGCTGAATACTCAATAAATAATCCAGCAAAGTGATAATGCTCTGGTCCCTTAAGGAACATGGAGGACTCCTTACCTTGCTGATAATAAAGCTTATAATTTTAAAGTGGCACAGTAAACTCCAATGATTCAACTAAAACCTTAAATTTTATAACTAATAAAGCACGCTCCCTAAGTGATTTTGCAACCCATATATTCACACTTTTAAAAACAAATGCATAGGGAGTCCTTTCTAGGCTGAGGAAGCTGCTATGGAATACTGTGGTTCTCATTCTATACCAGCAGCATAGCCAGTCCACTGGTTCTCATACTCATCTGCATGTTGGAATTACTTGGGGAGCTTTAAAAGTACTGATACCTGGTTGGTGGTTCAAACTCACCAGCCATTCCTTGGAAACCCTACACAGTGTTGCTATGAGTCAGAACCATGTCGATGACATTTAACAACAACCTGGATCTCATTCCTAGAGATGCTGATTTAATTGGACTAGTGTGAGAACTGAGTACTAGGGTTTTGGAAAGCTCCCAGGTGATTTTAATGTGCAGCAAAACATAATAACCATGTGTCAATCACACTAATGGTCTGAATCGGGGAAACTGAGTCACCAAGCCAAGCTTGGAGTTGGAACGTCTACTTCTAATCCATAAGGAATGTCCAAATCCTGGATGCTTTGCAATTACCTTTCAGAGAGAAAACCAAAGCATTGGATTTCTAGAAAATAATGTACATTTATACGTAAACAAACATACACACATATGCCCTCTGATTTCTGGCTTTACAATCATGAAATAGATAAGACAAGAAGATAATTTTTTAAACTGAGGTAAGAAAAAGATACATCACTCCCCATCCTGCTACCCAAACACAACAGCACACTTCATGTGGCAATGCAAGTTTCAAACAGCAAATTCCCCCTGCTGACTGCTCTCTCAGGTATTCATTTTCAGATCTACCAAAGCAGATGACTGCATTTAGTCCTGTGCTTTTTTTTTTTTTAATTCCTCAACCAGATTGCTGCTTGGGATTTTTACCTTTATAAGTATGCTTTATGAAGAGAATGCATAATTGTTTCTTGAATCCATCCCATTAACTGTCTGGCACTTTAGCTTCCTTTTCTGTGACCCAGAGATAATAAGTTCTACCTTATCTCTCTAGTGTGGAAGATTACATGAGCTAATGAAGGTAAAGATGCTTTGAAAAAGGATAAAGGAGCTTAAGACCAGTGGGACAGAGGAAGCATCAGCACTTTAATTCCCTTTGTTGAGGGCCAATGTGCCAGGCATTGGGTAATTTACATATTTTGCCCCTGATGCTCACAGCAACCATGCAAGGTAATGTTATTTCTCTTGAATAGATGGAAACACTGAGGTTCAGAGCAATGCCATAACAAGCTCAAGGGCACACTTCCAGCTATTGAGAGTACCAGTTTTTGAGCCAAAGTTCTTCTAACTTTGAAGTCACTCCCCTAAACAACCATTCAGACGCACACATAAAATCCTGCAAATTTTAGACAAGTGCAGGGTCATAGCAAAGGAAAAGATGAGAGACTCTAGACTTACAGAAGGGAAAGGAATTGTGTTGTACATGGAAGTAATTCACATTTGAGTGAGTGAGTGGCTTATTTTGCAAGTAAATTCCAAATCAGAGTGGTAACCTTGTCTGACTTGGTCTACCAATTTAGGCTAGAATTTGAGAATGGCTACTAACAGAAAGGTTGGTGGTTCAAACCCATGCAGAGGTACCTCAGAAGAAGCATCTACCTTTTACCAAAAGGTCACAGCTGTAAAAATTCTACATGGAGTACTTCTACTCTGCACACCTGAAGCCATCATAAATTAGAACACAACTGTCAGATACTTAAAAAAATTATTTTGGGTTCAAAGAAAATATGAAATATACATCAAGACTACATAGGAAAACTTAATTTATAATATATATATCTGCCTTATCTGGACATATACTTTTACACTATTTCATAGATAAAAAACTGTTAATCATGTTTGTGAATAAATTGACACCTGTGTACTACTTCATCTTGGGATATCAGGATTTTAAGGCAAATTATGGAATGGAAACTATCTAAATCCTTAAAAAATTAACAGGTCTTATCTAAAAAGAAAATATATTGTTTCACTATGAAGAGTAAGAGTCCTGGTGTGGCGCTATAGGGTAAGCACTGGACCAGAAAGTTGGTTTGAACTGCAAGACTGGTTGGTTTGAACTGACTTGACAGACACAACAACAAACAACAATGTATACATACATATATATATATGTAGTGTAGTGGTTACGAGTTGGGCTGCTAACCTCAAGGTTGGCAGTTCAAAACTACCAGCTGTTCCATGGGAGAAAGATGAGGCTTTCTGGTCCCGTAAAGATTTACAGCCTCCGAAACCCCTTGCAGGGTCCCTGTGAGTCG
>NW_006408548.1:12040287-12088147 GCF_000296735.1 Chrysochloris asiatica | reverse complement strand
AAATAAAGGACATCAATGAAAATGGTAGAGTAGGAAAATCTAGGGGTGCACTCTTCCCTAGAAACACTGAAGAACCTTGCAAAAACTCAGAATCAAACTTTCCAGAACTCAGGAAGATAGTTAAAAGTTTACAGGAACAAAGAGAATCAAGAGAAAAGTCACTGAAACATAGTTGGGAATTTTTGCAGTATTAAAACTTACTGTACAAAAAATAAATAAATAAAAATTAAAAAAACAAAAACCTTACTGTTCGCCCCGGTGCAACGAAGGTCTTAAAGATGGCAGCCTGTATGCTAAGTGTCCATATAGTGTTACAGGAAAAACAGAGTGGACCTTGTTCCCCAGGTATTGTTCTGTATGTTTTGACCTAATAGGGTTTTCCCCAAAGGAAACAGACTTTACAAAAAAAGTTTAGAAAAGTTACTAAATAAGCAACTACAACCCAGAGCAAGCAACAAGAAAACATTCTAGGGATGGAGAGAGAATATGAGTAACTCTGAAAGTTAACACATCGAAATGAGCAGTTTTCAACAAAATATGGCATGCAAAGAAACAAGAAACTATGGCTTACTCAAAGGGAAAAAAAGAAATGAACAGAATCTATACTTGAACAACTACAGACATTGGATTTACTAGACAGACTTTAAATCAACTATCTTAAATAAAAGCAAAAGGAAACCATGGACAAAGAATAACAGCAGAATACATATTTTCTGAGGTGAATATGGAAGATTCTATAAGAAACACCATATGTTAGGTCATAAAACAAGTGTAAATAAGTTTTAAAAGTATAAAATTATCAAAATACCTTCTTTTACAAGAATGGAATGACATTAGAAATCAATGAGAGAAGGAAACTGGAAATTTTACAAATGTGGAAATTAAGCAACACTCTCTCAAACAAGTAATATTTGCAAAAAAATAATCACAAGGAAAATTATAAATGACTTAGAAACTAATTATAATAAAAACTCAAAATATCCAAATTTATATGATATAGTGATAGCAGTTCTCAGAGAGAAATTCATAGCTGTAAATAACTACATAAGAAAGAAAAAATATGTTTAAGTTAGTAAGCTAACGACATATGTTGCAGAACTACATAAAGGAGAGTAAACTAAATCCAAAACAGCAGAAGGAAGGAAAAAATAAATGGCAAAGATAAACAGGACAGGAAATGAAAAATAAAAGTTAATATTGACAAAACCAAAATCTGGTTCCTTAAAATGACTAACAAAAATGATGACATACAAGAGTTGAACAAAAGTTTTCAAAGAGCTGTTCAAGAAGACAAAATAAAGTATTATACCAAAATGAGGAAAGACCTGCAGTTAGAAGATGTTCAGCATTTCTCAAGCTGAAAGAACTGAAGAAATAATTCAAGCATTGAGTCAGAATTCTGAAGGATCCTATAGGCAAGACACTGAATGTTGGAGGCAGCATCAAGGGAAGATGGCAGGAATACACAGAGTCATTGTACCAAACAAAGAATTGATCACTGTTCAGCCATTTCAAAAGATAGCATATGATCAAGAACCAGTGGCATTGAATGAAGAAATTCAAGCTACACTGAAGGCAATGGTGAAAAACTAGGCACTAGGAATAGATGGAAAAGCAATTCAGATGTTCTAACAAATTGATACAGTTCTGGAAGCACTCACTTGTCTTTGCCAAGGGATTTGGAAGACAGTGACCTTGAGCATCCTACTGGAAAAAAATCTATACTTGTCTCTGTTATGAAGACAGATGATTCAACAGAAGCAGAAATTATCAAACAATATCATTAATATAGTACACAAGTAAGCTTTTTCTAGAGACTATTAAAAAATTGTTTGAAGTGGTACATCGATAGGTAACTGCCTGAAACTCAAGTCAAATTCAGTCAAGGATATGGAATAAAGTATATCATTGTTGATATCAGATGGATATTGGCTGAAAGCAGAGAATGAATACCAGAAAGATGTTTACTTGTCTTTTACTGACTGTGCAAAGACATTCGACAGTGTGGATCATAACAAATTTTGGGTAATATTGTGAAGAATGGGAATGCCATAATACTCAATTGCGTACATGCAGAACCTGTACAGAGACCAAATGACAGTCATTTGAACTGAACAAGGGTTTAAAAATCAGGAAAGGTATGCGTTAGGATTGTAACATTTCACCTTACTTGTTCAATCTGTTGTTGTTGTTAATTTCCATTGAGTCCATTCTGACACATAGCGACCCTGTATGGGGTTCCCAAGGAGCAGCTGATGGGTTTGAAATACTGACCCTGTGTTTGCAGTCCAATGCTGATCCTACAGTGCCACACCAGGAGTCCTGTTCAATCTTTATCCTGAGCAAATAATTTGAGAAGCTGGACTATATGAAGAAGAATGTGGCATCAGGATCGGAACAAGACTCATCAACAACCTGCCACATGCAGATGACAAAACTTGAATCACTTACTGATGAAGATCGAGGAATACAGTCTACAGTGTGGATTACACTTCAACATAAATAAAATAAAAATCTTCACAACTGGACCAATAAGCAATACAATGATAAATGGAAAAAAGATTGAAGTTGTCAAGGATTTCATTTTATTTGGGTCCATAATCAACATCCATGGAAGCAGCAGTCAAAAAAATCAAATGATATATTGCATTGTGCAAATCTGGTGCAAAATACCTTAACGTGTCATTGAAGTCACTTTGATGCCTTAGATGTAACAAACTCAATGAATAAGGAAGACTGAAGAAGAGTGGATACAGTTGAATTATGGATAGGAAATGAAGTCTAGCCATCCTCACTTCTAAAGAGCATCATGGTTGTACTTCTTCCAATATATATTTGTTCATTCTTCTGACTGTTTATGGCACTAATACCATAATTTGGTTGCATCCATTCTTCTTCAGTCTTCCTTATTCGCTGTCTAGATTTCACATGCATATAGGGTAACTGAAAAGATCATGCCTTTAGTTAGGAACCTAAGTCATCAAAGTGACTTCAACAACACAGCAAAGAGGTATTTTGCAACATATTTGCACAATACAATACATCATTTAATTTCTTGACTGCTGCTTCCATGGGTGTTGACTATGGACCCAAGTAAAATGAAATCCTTAACAATTTCAATCTGTTTTCCATTTATTATTGTGTTGCTTATTGGCACAGTTATGAGGATTTTTATCTACAATGAACACTCATGGAAGCAGCAGTAAAGAAACCAGATGACATACTGCATTAGGTAAATCTGCTGCACAAGACCTCTTTAACGTATATAAGAGCAAAGACATCATCAGTTTGAGGACTAAAGTGTGCCTGACCCAAACCGTGGTATTTTCAATAGCCTCATATGCATGTGAAAATTGGACAATGAATATGGAAGAATTGATGCACTTGAGTTATGGTGTTGGAGAAGCATATTGAAAGGACCACGGATAGCCAGAACAAACAAATCTGTGTCGGAAGAAGTGCAGTCAGAATGCTCCTTCGAAGCCATGATTACAAGACTTCATCTCTCATAGTTTGGACATATTATCTGGAGGAATGAGTCCCTGGAGTAGAATATTATGCTTGGTAAAGTGGAGGGTCAATGAAAAAGACAAAGATCCCCAATGAGAAGAATTGGCACAGTGGCAGCAATGTAACCACAATTGTGAGGAGGGTGTAGGACCTGGCAGGTTTCATTCTGTTGTACATAGAGACACTATGAATTGGAACTGACTTGATGGCATCTAACAACAACATGAACAATTTTATGCCAACAATTTAGATAATCTAGATGAAAAAGTCAAATTCTTAGAAACATACAAACTACCAAAAGAATTATACACTATGACCAAGTGTCATTTCTTCAAGGAATGCAATGGTGATTCAACATGAGAAAAGAAGTGAATGTAAGATACTGTATTAATGAAATGATTTTTAAAATGTGATCATCTCAATTGATGAAGAAAAAGCTATTGAACAAATACAAAACTTGATAATAGAAACATCCAACAAACTAGGAACAGAAGAGAATTTCCTCAATATGAATACATGAAAAATCCACAGATAATATACTCAATGGTGAAAGACCAAACTGTGCTCCCTTTACATCAGAAACAAAACAAGGATGCCCAATCTTGCCACTTGTCTTCAGCATTTTACTGGATGTTCTAGCTAGAGTAATTAGTTAAGAAAAAATAAACTAAGATACATTCAGATAGAAAAGAAAGAAAGAAAACCATCTCTAAAGGAGCCCTGAACTACTGTTGTGACCCTGTAAAATAAGCTTCAAAACTGCAGGCACTTATTGGAAATCTTTTACAGGGTCGTTACAAGTCAGAACGGACTCAATGGCACTTAACACCAACAACAAAGGAGTCCTTATTGTGCAGTGGGTTAAGCATTGAACTGCTAACTGAATGGTCAGTGGTTTGAACCCACCAGCTGCTCCACAGAGAAAAGGCAAGTCAATCTGCTTCCAAGAAGATTTACCCTCTGTAACCATTGGGAGAATTCTATTCTGTTCTGTAGGGTTGCTATGAGTTGGGATCAACTTGACAACAGTGGGTTTATTTGAAGATCACATGATTTTATGTATGTTGTTGCTACTGTTATTAAATGCCATGAAGTTGGTTTTAACTCACAGTGACCCTGGATAGGATATCTGAGGAGCAACTGGTAGGTTTGAATTACCAACCTTGTGGTTCAAACTGACCTTTCAGTCCAGTGCATTATGCTGCAGTGCCACACTGAAGAATTCACACACAAAAAAACTATTAGAGCTCATTAACAAATTAAGCAAAGTAACAGGATTTATGATCAAAACATAAAAATTAACTTCATTTCCAAACACTAGCATACAACAATCTGAAAATGAAATTAAGCCTATTGCTATTACAAGAACATCAAAAAGAATAAAATATTCAAATTAATTGAACAAAGAAATTCAAGATATGTACACTGCAAACTGCTGAAAGAAATTAAAGAAGGCCTAAACAAGTGGAGAGACATTCTGTGTTTACAGATTGGAAAACTTAATATTGTGAAGATGAAATACACCTAAAAGCAATGCATAGATTCAATGCAACATTCCAATGTCTTCCTGGGCAGAAATAGAAAAACAGATTTTCAAATTCATCTGGAATTGCAAGGAACCATGAATAGCTAAAACAATCTTGAAAAAGAAAAGCAGAGTTGAAGGACTCCCATTTCACAATTTCAAAACTTATCACAAAGTGAGAGTAAACAAAATAGTGCGGAATTGACATTTGATAGACATATAAATCAATGAAACAGAATTGAGAATCTAGAAATAAACCCATACATTTATGGTCAATTGATGTTTGAGAAATGGGATGGGACCATTCAATGGGGGAAAGACCACTCTTTTCAAAAAATGATGTTTAGACAACTGCATATCTACATGTGCATATATAAAAACTGATCAAAGACTGAACTATAAGTAGTAGAACATTAGCGATAAATATTTATGGCCTTATATTTGGCAAAAGTTTACATATATATGTGTGTGTGTGTGTGTGTGGCTTTGTGGGAGAAAGCAAGCATTGGGCCATAAGGTCAGTTTGAACTACAAGGTAAGTGGTTCAAACTCATATATATACATATATACTATTGTTGTTAAGTGCCATTCAGTTGGTTTCAACTCTTAATGACACAGTATAGGGTTTCTAAGGTGTGGTTGGTGAGTTTGAACCAGTCATCTTGCGGTTCAGAGCTTATCCTACAGCACCACACCAGACACTCTCTCTCTCTCTCTCTCTCTCTGTCTCTCTGTCTCTCTGTCTCTCTCTCTCTCTCTCTCTCTCTATATATATATATATATATATGACACAAAAACAATAAAACTCACTGTAAAAAAATAAAAAGACAAAGTATAGGTGCAGGCTGGGAAACGTCTTTGCATATCTTGTATCTGATAAGGTTCTAGTATAACTAAGTCCTATAATTCAACAACAAAAAGACAAATAACCCAATCAAATAACCCAATTTAAAAATGGACAAACGACTTCAATAGACATTTCTCCAAAAAAGTCATAGAGTGGCTTCTCTCTTTCACCTGTACCATCTATATCATGATTATTGAGCAGATCTTAATATTGCTTTTGGACTCAGCATAAAGTCTCTTATCATTTCATGTGCATAGTAGGCACTCAATAAATTCTTAGCAATTGAGGGAGTAGGTTCTTTTGTATGTCCTTTTATAGAACAATCCAGATGGCATGGGAAAAACCTTTGTTTCTACTTTCTTTCATTTTGGCTCAACCTATGCAGATGACCTCAGTGGTATTGGTACTGCCAGGAATAAAAGCAAAGTAGAGCCTCTTGAAGGGCAAATCACACCCTTCAAACCCCCACTTTTACTGAAAGAGTCTATTTAGTGATGAGCCTAGAATTGTAGGAGTAGCTCTCTGCAGCGAGTGGGAAGTGGGGGTCTATGTGGTTTTGGCAAGGGTGGGCTAGAATTTACCTTGGAAACCTTGACTAAAATGTTTTTGTGGGTCCAGGGCACAGTTAGGTTTACACCTAGGAAACTCTCTGAGGGTAAAGCCACAGTTTGGTTAAATGGGATGACTCACAAGTGCTAAGATTCATATTTCTGCACCTGGCAACCAGAGGCAGAATTAAATAATTAAAACTGAACAGTGATGAAAACTTAGAACCTTTGTAAAGGCTCCAGGCCATGGCATACATTAGAATCTTAATTGTACTCAAGGACTCAATTACCTTCCTGCTCATCTTTGATTCATATTATAGAAATATCCAGTGACAGCTCCAGACTGGACTTTGTAATATGAAGTCATGTTTCTGTTTGAAAAAAATTGATTTCAGGAGCCCCTCTTAAACAGCAGTTTTGTTATAGTGTTTCTTAGGTAGGCAATTATGAGGTCCTGAAAGCTGTAATATAAGATTGTTTTCAAATGCCAGGCCTCAAAAACTTGTAGATATCAGAAGAGATGATTGTAATTATACAAGTATAACTATTTAAAGCTCAGTACCACATTAGCATGAACACTGCAGTTATCTGTGTAGGGGATTAAGGCAGAGAAAGGGAAACTGTATGTATTAGTATTGGACTTTCCCAAGTTTATGTCACAAAGCAAAGACTAATGGGGTGCTAGTGTCCTCAGCCTCCCTCATCTCACTCTTTCTGTATCCTGTAAAATTAATAGAATTCTCAGGAATTTTGGTTCATTTTTTACACTTTCAATTTCCAGAGCCCTGGTGTGGCACTGTAGGATAAGCACTGGACCACAAGGTCAGTTTGAACCACAAGGACAATGTTCAAAGTCACCAGCTGCTCCTTGGAAACCCTATATAGGGTCTCTAAGAGTCAGAACCAACTTGATGGCAATGAACAAGAAAAACATGTTTCTAGTATGAGGGCAAGTCATCTACAAATGAGGAATGAAAATAAAGTTGTACCGAAGGAGTCTATTGGAATTTGCTTCCATAAAACCCATTGTCACTGGACTCATAGAGCCCTACAGGAGAGAGTAGAACTATTGGTGGTAGCATTTAGTTAGCTTAATTACTCTGCCCCCTTTAGTCAAAACTTTGGACTGTGTTCTACATAGATTTTTTTTTTTCCTTAAGTTTTTATTGTGAATTGAGTGATAGTTTATAAGGGAGAACATTAGTTTGACACTCATTCTATCATATTTTGTTTCATTGTAATGATTAAAATTCATTCCATGCATCATCATTTAATAGTATTTGCTTCTATTCCCTGTTTTTTGTTTTTTTGCATGTACAAAAACCACTCAGGAATATATAATCATTATAATCATTTAAACAACAAAGGGCACATTCTGCAATCCTGCCTCTTGGCTGCCAGCACACAGCCTTTCTCTTTCTACGAGTCTAGAGTCCTCAGCTGCACTATCTCTCCATGTCATCATCTCTGCCTCCATCTCTGGTGTCGCTGCTACAGTGGATAGGGTTCCACATTCCTCTCCTGCTCTTCTCCCTTGATGGTCCTAGGGTTGTCTGTTCCTAGATTGTAACATTAACCGCTCCCCCCTTTTTGTGACATTTGCAATTAGTCATGATAACAATTACTCATTATCGAATCATAAGAAACTTATCCCCATCTCCTTTCACCAGACTTATCTAGAAAAGATGAAAATTATTCAGAGGGTATTGTACCTTCCCCTGCACATTCTGAAACTAAACTCCTTCTTGAAAACTTGTAAGCCAGTCACTTCGTGCCTTTAAAACCCACTCTACCCCCACCCCCATGTTAGGTAGCCAATGTCTAAGTTGCCCATCCTGATCAACACTGGCTACATCGATATTTTTATATAAAAAAAAATCAGCTATTTAGATTTTTCACCAATTACAGTTTTTCAAAATTTGTCCCTCTCCGCATTTTGAGACATTGACTTTTACAGCTATAACTGAAGGTTATGTATTCAAAAGGCTATGTATTCAAAATTCAGATGCCAGGAATCTACTTTATTAGACACCTCCAAGACTAAGGAAAGACTGGAGGAGGGGATTCATATATAAGTAAAGTGGGGAAGGATGAGTCCCTTGGATAAGAAATAAGAGAAATACAAATAGGATTTACTAAATAGGTGTATAATATCCAGACCTCTTTTTTCATACTGGACTACATGCTGAGTTTTTGCTTACCATTGAATCCATAGTAGCTGGGACATGTTTTGTTGGGTGCCTTCTCATTGATCACCACTCATAGAAAGCCCATATGACAAAGTAGAAGTACCCCTATAGAACCTTAGGCTGTTGTCTTTAGAGAAGCAAATTGCCATGACTTTTCTCCATGGGTTCAAATAAACAACCTTTTGGTTAGTAATCAAGCAAATAACTTTGGATTACCTGGTACATAGTAGGACCTATATGAGTACAGATGATTAATGCTCTCAGCTGCTAACCAAAAACCTGGAGGTTTGAGTCTACCCAAAGGCACCTTCCTTAGGAGAAAGGACTAGTGATCTATTGCTTAAAAAAATAAATAAATAAATAAAGTAACAACAACAAAAAAAACCCAACAGCCTTTGAAAGCCTTATGGAGCACAGTTCTACACTGAAGCACCACATGGAGTCACAATGAATCAGAGTAAACTTGAAGTTAACTGCTTTAATAAATGAATCAGTGAATGAAAGAAGGGAGGAACCGTATTTGTCTTTATCACCTTAGTTTATCCATAGTCTAACATAGAATGGTTAATGTTCAACCATTTCAACACTATCAACTCTCGCGGAAGCAGCAGTCAAGAGATCAGACAACGTATATCATTGGACAAATCTGCTGCACAGGAACTTTTTAAAGTATTGAAGAGCAGAGATGTCAGCTTGAGGACTAAGGTGCGCCTGACCCAAGCCATGGTATTTTCAATAACCTCATATGCATGCGAAAGCTGGACAGTGAATAAGGAAGATCATAAAAGAATTGATGCCTTTGAGTTGTGGTGTTGGAGGAGAATACTGAAAGTGCCATGGACTGCCAAAAGAACCAATAGATCTGTTTTGGAAGAAGTACAACCAGAGTGCTCCTTGGAGGTCAAGATGGCTAAGCTTCGTCTCTCATACTTTGGACATATTGTCCGGAGAGAACAGTTGCTGGAGAAGGATGTCATGCTGGGTAAGGTGGAGGGTCAGAGAAAAAGAGGAAGATCCCCAACGAGATGGATTAGCCAGGTGACATCATTGATGACGTCAAGTGTGGCGGCGGTAGTGAGGTTGGCCCAGGATCGGACATTGTTTTGTTCTGCTGTGCATGGGTCGCTATGAGTCAGTTCCGACTCGATGGCACCTGACAACAACAACAACAACAACAGCATAGAATGCAGCACAAGTAGATGCTCAAGTAACAATTATAGACTTGAATGTTTTTCTGGAACTTAAAATACCAAGTTTTTGGTGTCTGCTGTTACTTGGGAATCAAGTAGTTACGGTTTGTGAAATTCAGCAACATTTTATTGAATGATCAGGTTGATTTTCAGAAGCCAGATAATATTCTGGGTTGGTGGTTCTCCAATAGAGTAAATGAGGGTCAGATCTTAACTTATGAATGACCCCTGCAAGGTATTGCCCCTACAACTGCTGCCATCTTGCCTGGTTTTTAAGGACTATCTCCTGATTTGTTCATGCCAACATCTATGATGCTTTACTCACTATATTCAGCAGTAAAATTTATTAATTTTCTGCTATAGGAATGTGGTAGGGTTATGGGAGTCCTTATTCGGAGACATGTTATAAAAATTAGCATATCTGATAATGCCAAGAATATACTGTTTTGTATGCAGGGTAACAGACACAGGGTGTCTAACGGCTCTGGTTTTGACCTCGGCTTTGCCAAAAACCTCAGTGACTTGTTTAACTTCTTTGAATCTTTTTTCTTCCTTTCCTATAATGGGGATATCCTTTCAAAGAAAGGAGATTAAAAAAATCATGATCAGAGTGGGAAAATTAGAGCCACGTGGTCATTGTGTTTGAATGAAACAGCTATGTGAAGAATTGCAAGTTGTTTAAGAATTTTCTTCTAAATGAACTTCTGGTGTTTTGCTAGAAATCTGGGAAATTCAAATACAAGTAATGTCCATTCCATCTTTTAAAGGAACCTATAGAGGAGTCCTGGTGTGATGCTGTGGGTTAATGTGCCAGACTGCAAAGCCATTTGAACTGCAAGATTGGTGGTTCAAGCTCACCAGCTGCTCCTCAGAAACCCTATACAGGGTCTCTATGGGTAAGAATTGACTCAACGGCACTTAACAACAACAACAACAACAAATAGAAGTGTAGGGAGTACTGGTGTGGCGCTGTGGGCTAATGCGTCAGACTGCAAAGTTGTTTGAACTGCAGAGTCAGTGGTTCAAGCTCACCAGCTGCTCCTTGGAAACTCTATACAGGATTGCTATGGGTCGGAATCGACTCCATAGCACATAGCAACAACAACAACACAGAAGTGTAGGATAAGCACTGGACTACGAACCACAAGGTTGGTGGGTCAAGGCCACCAGTAGATCCTTGGGAAAAAGATGAGGCTTACTGCTTCTGCAAAGATTAACAGCCTCAGAAGCCCTAAACAGGGTCACTATGAGTAGGAACAGACTACATGGCACTTATCAACAACATAGAAGCTAACTCCAGTAGACTTGTTGTGTAAGGATCTTTCTTTTAATGGCATGATTTATCCCAGTTTTTCTCATTTATTCTTCCTATTCTAGACAAAATTTGTATTTACCAATACAATCCGAGGTTTGCCTTCTCATCCATCTAAAGCAAGGTACTCTAATTAAAATACATCCTCAATGTGCTGTCAAGGAAATTCTAATCATTACGCTTCAACAACCTGTGGAAACCACCATTTTGATGTTCTAAGTGAAAGAGGAAGCACTGCTTATCTTTGGGATGGCAAGATTTCTGAAGTTTTTACCTTTTATGCTGGCCTTATACTTTGACACAAAGCTGTCAGATCACTTAAGACATCTCCCATGACCCAAGCTACTTCTTTACAATTGTTCTAACTTGGAAAGAGTATGCCAACGAGACTATTTTCACTGCAAATGTTCACATGCTACGATACAAATTAAATCATTCAACATCAGGCACACACACAGGGATACATCCACACAGAGACAATGGAAAGGAAACACACCAATATGGTAACCAGAAGTCATTGTAGGTGCTGGGCACAGTACATAGTTCTACCTACTTCTTTCTGTTTATCTGTGTTTTCCAAATTGAGAAAAATTTGTAAAAAAAAAAATAAAGTATTATTGAAAATAAAATTATATGAAACCCTAGTCCTTTGTAGACATTCCCTTTTGAAAATCAGAATTTTGAGTGGAAGGGGTCCCCAAGGCCATCTAGTCCAAACATCATCATTCAATAATGGAATAAACGAAAAGCCGACAAGTAAAAGGACTTGCTCATAATCTAGGAGTCTGATGGGAGGTAAAAGGAGCCTGAACTAGAACCCCAGTCTATCAATGATGTTACTATTGCAGCAGAGTCCCTTTAACATATATACGATGTGGGATTCGTTTTAGTTCATTTGATTGAAAATTACTCTGAGATCTTTCCCATAAATTCACTGGAAGCCAATTGAAATTCTTTAAAAAAGCATGACCACATGTCTGGTTCTATTTGACTTGAATAATATGTCCAATGAAAAGAAAGCTTTGTCATCACTGGCAAAAGGTAAACTCAAACACACATCACACTTAGTGGACTGCTTTACAAGTCAGAAGAAGTTCTGGTGATACAATGGTTGAAGAACTTGACTGTTAACGAAAAGGTTGACAGTTCAAATAAATACATGTGCTCCTCTTTACTGTCAGTCAAAATGTGTGAATTTCAAGAACTGTATGTAGAACTCATGACTCGTCGTCATTTTGAAAGGGCTGGCACTGTAGAATAAGCACTGGACTGCTTACTGCAAGCTCGGCAATTCAAACCCACCAACTGCTCCGCAGAAACCCTATACAGGGTCAATATGAATTGGAATGGACCCGATAGCCCTTAACAACAACAACAACAACAACAACAATGCCCTAAAGAAAAGAATACCAGAAGGTTGTAGAATGTGCTAGATGGGTTTCAGGAACAGCCAGCAGAGCCTAAGACAGTGGTTAGAAAACATTTCCTATAAAGGACCAGATAGCAAATATTTTTGTCTCTGTGATCTATGTGGTCACTGCTCTTGTTGCACAAAATCAGCCTTAGAAAATATGTCAATTATGGGAATGGATGTGTTCCAGTAAAACTTTATTTACAAAAGTAGGCAATATCCAGATTTGACATACTTGCTATCTTTTTTCAAACCCTTGACCTAG
Source organism: Chrysochloris asiatica (assembly GCF_000296735.1). Lineage (NCBI taxonomy): Eukaryota > Metazoa > Chordata > Mammalia > Afrosoricida > Chrysochloridae > Chrysochloris > Chrysochloris asiatica. The sequence goes on along the minus strand of NW_006408548.1, from coordinate 12,075,350 downwards.
GACAAAATATGAAAGTGGTTAAAAAAATTCCTAGAAAATTTTCATTATCTTTCAATTCCATTTACAAACTTAAAAAAATCCTCTCATAGAGGCAATCAGAGAAGAACAATAGGGAAATCTATAAAGAAACTATAAAATTGCCCATGAGAAATTCCACTTTAAACATCGAAACATCTTATGTTCACGACATCAAGTAAAAACCAGTAGAGCGTTCCTTTCATCTCTTCTGCTCAAACTCCAGTTTTGGACTTTTGATAATTATTTGTTAAGTGTTATAGAGTTAGTTCTGACTCATAGCTGCTCTATGCACACAAAAATTAACTCCCGTTTATAAAGGTCCTGAGTCATCCTTGTAACTCCAAATCTGATTTAGAAGCAGTCATCACTTTTCCCACTGTCTTTCAGTTTGATAACTTCAATTGCCTTTCAAAACTGGAGTTTGAGCTCCTTGGAAACCCTATACAGGGTTGCTATGAGTCAGAACAGACTCTACGGCCCTTAACAACACAACAACAAGAGAGTTTCTGGAGAAACCCAGAATGTGTACCTCATTGCACTACAGCAGGGATTGGCAACTATGGCCTGGGGTCTGGCTGCCTGTTTAGGTAAATAAAGTTTTATTGGTACATAGCCACACCCATTCTATATTTTCTGTGACTGTTTTGATTTGCAACAGCAGAGTTGAGTAGGTGCCCAACCTTAGCCAGGCCTGGGTTAATCCTCACTAGAAGATACATGGGGAAGAGAAATAAAACATCACACACACAGAAAAGAAAAGAAATTGCTCCTGCTCTCCAAACTGTCCCAAATTCCATCAGTGTGTGGGAAGCTGGCAGCACCAACCCCAGTACGTAGAATCAGGTGTGGCCTATTCCAGATCTGCAGAGCTGGTTCTGGTCAGCGTTGGACTAAAGGGACCTCTCACACTTGGCTCCTCTCTGAGACAGAAATACTCTGATCCCCTGGCTGCTTTGGGATCTACATGAACTACTTCAATACTGGGTGCCCAGAAGAAATGAAAGGGGAAATAGAAAGGAGAGAAAGCAAGAGAGACAGAGACAAGGGAGGGAGAAAGAATAAAGAAACAAAAACAATGTAAGGGAAAAAAACAAAAAACTTGGGCCAATACTAGACCCAGAGAGGAGATAATTCTGGGGTCTCTTGCCAGCCTTGGATCTCATGTCATGGGTGGACAAATGATGAAACTGGATTCCTGTAGGGCTAAGAGTTGTCTGTTCTGGGCTTCCCTGGGAGTTTATGCAGATGGGGTCAGCCATAACTGTAGTCACCAGGATAATGTAGGGTACAAGAACGAAAGAAAAAAATTTTGCCCCTTTCTGTCTACCAAGAAGCAGTATGCTTCTGCATTACCTACTACCCTCTTGCCTTCAAAGTTACCAATGAAATTCCAAGATGAACACACCTCAGGTGGTCCGGCTCTCTGAACAGATCAGCAATTTCTTTTCTGTGTGTGTGTGTGTGTGTATGTGTGTGTTTTTCTCCCACATGCATCTTCTAGTGAGGGTTAACCCACAGCTTATGAGGGTTGTGGCACCTACTCAATTCTGCTGTTGCAAATGAAAAACTGTCACAGGCAATATAAAATGGGTGTGGCTGTGTACCTATGAAACTTTATTTACCAAAACAAGCAGTCAGCCTACAGGCCATAATTGCCAATCCCTGCTGTAGTGCAATGAGGTACACATTCTAGGTTTTTCCAATAAGAATTCACTCTTTTCCTCCAGAAACTCTCTTGTTGTGCTTTTAAGTGCTGTAGAATCTATTCTGACTCATAGCAACTCTGTATAGGGTTTCCAAGGAGCAGCTGGTGAGTTTGAACCACCAACCTTGTGGTTTAAACTGACTTTGCAGTCCAGCGTATTAACACACAACGTCACTCTCCTAGATCTATTTAAAGTCTATGTGGGTTAGAGCTATTCTTTTGGAGTTTGTGTGAATTCCTCAGGGGTGGATGCATGAGCTAACGCAGTTCAAGTTACATTAAAATAAGAGAATTTTGCTTGAATAGCTCTGTATTTCACTCTGGAAAGTCATAAGCATGGAATGGCTGGACAGGCGTATAAAGAGAATCTACCTGCATTTGGTGAGCTTTCCCTTGTACAAAGGCTTGTATGGCTAGGAAAGCAAGTGGAAATGGGAAGTGGAAATGGGAAGGGAGGGCCAAGGAAGGAAGCAATATCCAGCAAATTCTACAAAGGGAAACATTAACTCAGTTCTGCAGGGGGAGCTCTGGGGACAGTTTAGATCCCACTTCATAATTGTCTCCACCAAAGGTGAGAGAGTTGGGGTATTTATACCTCCACACCTGTCAGTTAATGGTTAAGGTTTACCACTTGGGGGACTTACATTCTCAAGCTCTTCTATTTCTGAGAAGCAGACAGCAAAACTGTCCAGGGAGCCTGAAGGCCAAGAAGCACTTGTGCTGACTATGAGGACTAAATCATACCAGGTAAGGGGAGATGAGGGGCCAAGGCTAAAAACTCTTAATGTCTACTGTGTTATTGCAGAGATAAGTTGTTGTTCTTAGGTGTTATTGCCTTAATTCCAATTTGTAGTGCTGCCACGTGACATAGTAACTGCCCATGGGGGCTGTAATATTGGCTATCATCTTTACAGAAGCAGACTGCCAGTTGTTTCTCCTGCATTCTGTGTTTCTCCAATAAGAATTCCCACTTTTCCTCCAGAAACTCCCCTACATATAATAACTAACATTTTGGTTAGTAACCAAGAACTTAATTCTTCTGCAGAGAGAAGAACATAGAGAAAAAAGCAAATGCAAGATACAGGGATGTCATGAGGTATGAGGACAATGTTTGAACTCCTGGGTCTAGCTCTTCCTGAAACCATAATTTATCCCAATTTTGTTGTTACTGAAGGAGCCCTGATGGTACTGTAGGACAAGCACTGGACTGCTAATTGCAGGCTTGGCAATTCAAACCCACCAGCTACTCTGAGGGAGAAAGATGAGACCGTGTGCTTCTGCATAGATTTATAGTCATGGACACTTCACACAGGTTCACTATGAGTCAGAATTGATTTGATGTCAGTGGGTTTGTTTTGTTTGTTTGTTTGTTTTTGTGCTGTTCTGTGAGGGAAAGGACAACCCCTCTGAGGTAAGTTTTCTATTACTTGCAAGTAAAAGCCTATTAACTGATACAGACACACACTTATAGGCCTTTGTCTATAGCAAATAGCAGGAAGAAAACATACTGTAAGAAGTGGGTGGGATATTGACTTCTGGACTTAAAGTGAGACATGTCTTCTCACAACTAAGCTTCTGTGCCTCCATTTCTACTCTTAATCATAGGATTACAGGGGTAGGAGTCATTCACACCCTAATAAAAATCTGACTCCTGAGAATGAGGAAGAGTCTGAAAAGTCCAAAACCAGCTGGGGACGAACCACAGGTGCACTAAAGGCTTAATAAATAATGGAGCACAAGTAGAAGCAAAGGCAAAAAAAAAGTGGGAAATGTGATATCTCAGTTCTGAGGCCCGGTGGACCAACTTGGCAATCTTGGAGAGAAACAGATTAAGTGTGAGAAATCACTCATCCCTAATACATCATTTTTTTTTTTCAAAGATGATGCCATTGTGAGAAGCGTTCAGCCTTAGTAAGTCACAGGCAACAAAATGTGCATTTTTTCACTCCAGAGAATTCAGCCAGTTGATTAAATAGAAAAAGAAGGAGGTTGGTAGGCAAAAGACTAAGCTTTCACTTCAGGGAATTCTGGATGAGCCCTTTAAGAAACAGAGTTCACATCCCAGCTCTGGGACTCTCAAAGATAAAAGCTCACATCAGATAACCACAGTAAAGAATTTGGAAAGTGGGGACTACAGTAAAGTGGGCAGGGAAGTTTCTTCTCCTGTCCTCATGGTGAGGAGGATCGTTAAAATACTTTAGAATAGAGGGGAATACTGGAAATCCAGCACTTGGTCTGATTTGAAATCACATCAGATTTTTGAAGAAACAAAAGAAAATGTGCCTATAAAGAAAACCAATGGTCATGGAGATGTTGTTTCCCTTGAACTGTATATTTATTCTTATTTTTCCTACTTTTTAAGGTAATCTGTCACCAGGATAGAAACTCAGGAAAGCATTTAGAGAGTCACGAATGTGCAAGTATTCAGGGCTGGATCTACCAATAGGCAAGCTGGAATTACTTTGACCTTATGAAATTGTCAATAATTAGTGATTTCTGACCTACAAAAGTTAACAATAGCAACTGAAAAAATTAGATTGACCCTTAGAGGGAAGTGAGTTTATGTGAATGGAGGAGTAAAAACTTGGGAAAGGAGAGTGAGAATGGTGTCAAAACTTGAAGAACGTAACCTGTGACTTTGAATTTATATGTAGAAAGTGTTGAGAATTGTGTATATTCTGCTGTGTATATTTCAACTATAAGAAAAATCATTAAAATGATAATTTTATATACTTTAAACTTAATAGTTTAGCTATTAGCAAAAGAAGAGAAGAGCATTGAAAAACCAAATTTTTCTTGAGATGTTTGATGTTAGTTAAAAAAATTACTGAAGTAGCTTCATGGAACAAATTAGAATGCTGATGATTTTACTCTGGTAGCGTAGTGGTTACGAATCGGGCTGCGAACCTTAAGGTCAGCGGTTCGAAACTACCAGCTGCTCCGCGGGAGAAAGATGAGGCTTTCTACTCCCGTAAAGATTTACACCCTCGGAAACCCTATGGGTCGGAACCGACTCGATGGCACATAACAACAACAACAACAGTGTTTACAACCAGAGTGCTCCTTGGAGGCCAAAATGGCTAGGCTTTGTCTCTCATACTTTGGACACATTGTTCAGAGAGAACAGTCGCTGGAGAAGGATGTCATGCTGGGTAAGGTGGAGGGTCAGAGAAAAAGAGGAAGACCCCCAACGAGATGGATCAGCCAGGTGGCATCATTGATGGCATCAAGTGTGGCGGCGGTAGTGAGGTTGGCCCAGGATTGGACATTGTTTCATTCTGCTGTGCATGGGGTCGCTATGAGTCTGTTCTGACTCAATGGCACCTGACAACAACAACAACAACAAGTGTTTATTCTATCATGTAATATTGCCTTTATTTCAAGGTGGGCACAGCATATATTTTCAGGACTGAGTATATTAAGATTTCCATCTGAGTCCACTCCGTAGTTGTTTGAATTTAGTTAACTAAATATTTAGATCTTAAAGTCTCAGTAATCTCCTTTTGTAAAAAGACAATAAGAGAGTATACCTTAGAGGGATCATTTTTGAGAATTCAATGAGACAATTAATGTAGGCTTTCTGAACATCCTAAGCAATGATGAAATATCATTTGTTGTCGTTAGGTGACTTTGAGTTGGTTCTAACTCATAGCGACCCTATGCACAACAGAAGAAATCATAGCTGAGTCCTGTGCCACCCTTACAATTGTTATGTTTGAGCCTGTTTTGCTGCCACTGTGTCTATCCATCTTATTGGGGGTCTTCTTCTTTTTGTCAGACCCTCCACTTAACCAAGCATGATGTTCTTCTCCAGGGACTGGTCCCTCCTGGCAACATTCCAAAGAATGAGAGGTGAAGTCTTATCATCCTTTCAGCTATACTTCTTCTAAGAGAGATTTATTTGTTCTTTTGGCAATACATGGTACTTTGATTAATCTTTGCCAGTACCATAATTCAAAAGCATCAATTCTCTTGTAGTCTTCCTTATTCATTGACCAACTTCCACATATGCATATGAAGAGATTGAAAATACCATGGCTTGGGTCAGGGGCACCTTGATCCTCAAATTAATGTCTTTGCTCTTGAACATTTTAAAGAAGTCTTGTGCAGCAGATTTGCCTAATGCAATACATTGTTTGCTTTTTTGTGCTTCCATGAGCATTGATTATGCATCCAAATAAAACGAAATTTAATAACTTCAATGTTTTCTCCATTTATCATGATGTTACTTACTGGTCCAGTTGTGAGGAATTTTTTTTTTTTTTCCACACTCAGGTGCAATCCAAACTGAAAACTGTAGTCTTTGATCTTCATCAATAAGTATTTCAAGTTCTCTTCGCTTCCAGAAAACAACATTGTTTTAACTGCATATCATAGATTGAGTCTTCCTCTAGTCCAACCCTGAGGCCATGTTCTTCTTTATATAGTCCAGTTTCCTGAATTATTTGCTCATACAGATTGAATAAATATGGTAAAAGAATACAACCCTGATAGACACCTTTTCTGATTTTAAACCATTCAGTATCCCTTTGTTCCATTAGAATGACTGCCTCTTGGGCAAATGCTTTTGTGTAGTCAGGAAAGCACAGTAAACAACTTTATGGTATTCTCTGCTTTCAGTCAAGATCCATATAATGTTAGCAATGATATTCCTAGTTCCATGTCCATTTCTAAACCCAGCTTGATGCACTGCTGCAATCTATTGATGCACTACTGCAACCTATTAAAGCACTGCTGCAACCGGTTTTGGATTATCTTCAGCACAATTTTACTTGAATGTGATATTGTTCAATGATTTCCACAATCCATTTAGTCACCTTTCTTTGCAAAGGGCACATATATGGATCTCTACCAACTGGTTGGCCAGGTAGCTGTCTTCCAAATTTCTTGGCATAGATAAGTGAGCACCTCCAATGTTTCATCAGTTTGTTGAAACATTTCAATTCGTATTCTATTAGTTCCTGAAGACTTGTTTTTCATCAGTGTCCTCAGTGCAATTTAAACTTCTTTCATTACCATCAGTTCTTCATCAGGTGCTATCTCTTGAAACAGCTGAGCATCAACCAATTATTTCTGGCACAGTGATTCTGTGTATTCCTTCCATCTTCTTCTTCTTCTTTTTTAATTGTGAATTCAGTGAAATTTTACATGGCATATCATTAGTTTTACATTCAACAAATCATATTTTGCTCATTGCAATAATTACAATATCTTCCATGTATTTACCAATCCCCTTTTTTCTTTCCTTTTTTTTTTTTTTTAAGTTTTTATTGTGAATTGATTGATAGTTTACATGGGAGAACATCGGTTTTACACTCATCATTTCATTGCAATGGTTACAATCTCCTCTGTGCATCATTTTTCAACTGTATTTGCTTCTATTCTCTGTGGGGTTTTTTGGATATACACAAAACATTCAGGAATATATAATACTCTACCATCATAGGTAGAGTAGCAGGCACAGTGGTAGATGGCTTCGTGGAGTAGATTAAATAAGAACTATCTACCACTGTGCCTGCTATTCTACCTATGGTGGTGGTGGTGTACTGGGGATTTGGTTCCAATTCTTAGTGACCTCTACATAGGGTTTCTGAAACTGTAAATCTTTATGGGAGCAGAAAGCCTCATCTTTCTCCTGTGGAATAGCTGGTAGTTTCGAACTGTTGATTTTGAGGTTAGTAGCCCAACTTGTAACCACTACACTACCAGAAATCCTTGTGGTACTCCATAGAAACAGATTAAGGTCTATCTCTGCTTCTTTTCTTTTCACCACATAACCCATTTCCTGAAGCTCAGCTCAGGTGTTGTTCAGTGTTGTCCAGCTTGTTCTGACTCATAGCAGCCCTTCAGTTTCTCAGGAGTGGCTGATGGGTTTAAACTTCTGACCTTGTGGTTAGCAGGCCAGGGCTTATCCTACAGCACCACACCAGAACGCCAACTGCGACTAAGGGCTATTTTACAGCCCTGCTTTTCTTGTGGGATTTGATCTCTCCCAGTCAAAAACTCAGTTCTCTAGATCCTGTTTGTTGTTTTTTCTCTCAATTTGATAGAATAAGTCAATAAAAAGTATGAATGACATTCATTCATTTAAGAACTGTTATTGAACACCTACTAGATGCCGGACACTGGAGAATCAAATTCCAGGCTCTTAGCAGAGAGTGGACACATGTGGCTACTGGCATCACTGTATGTTGTTGTTATGTGCTGTGAAGTCGGTTCCGACTCATAGAGACCCTGTACCGGGTTTTCACGGCTGTAACGGGAGCAGAAAGCGTCATCTTTCTCCCATGGAACAGCTGATAGTTTCGAACTGCTGACCGTGATTTTCGCAGCCTGATTCATAACCTCTACGCTACCAGAGTTCCTTGCCATTCACTATATAGGTGTGTAAAAATGGTGACTGGGTCCTGGTGTGGCACTGTGGGTTAATGTGTCAGACTGCAAAGTCATTTGAACTGCAAGGTTGGCAATTCAAGCTCACCAGCTGCTCCTTGGAAACCCTATACAGGGTTGCTATGGATCGGAATTGCCTCGACGGCACTTAACAACAACATGATTTTTTTTGTGTGTGTTAAACTTTAAGGCTTTCCATCTGTCAAGGCAGTTGTTCCCAAATTCTCTAAAGAAGTCCACTTCCCATTGGTATTCCCTGAGTGTGTATTTTAGGTTATAACTCCTTTCTCAAACACATTAGCTATTTTCTACCATCTGTTTGGTTCACCTCTTCCAAGAACGTGCACAGGTCTCTCTTTTTCCTTATGGGATTATACCTTTTTCATTCCTCTACTAATAAGGAGAGCTGGTAGCGGAGTGGTTATGAATCCGGCTGTGAACTGCAAGGTCAGCAATTCGAAACTACCAGCTGTTCCGCTGGGGAAACCTAAGGCTTTCTGTTCCCATAAAGATTTACAGCCTTGGAAACCCTGTACAGGGTTGCTTTGAGTCAGAACAGACTCCACGGCACATAACCACCACCACCACCACCGCTACTATTTTGGGAGTCCTAGTGTGGCGCTGTGGGTTAATGCGTTGGACTGCAAAGTGAGCTTGAACTGCAAGGTTGGTGGTTGGAGCTCACCTGTCGGTCCTTGGAAACCCTATGCAGGATCGCTATGAGTCAGAACCAACTCTGGTACTTAGCAGCAACAGCAACTATTATTTTGAGCCCTGGTGTGTGGCTGTGGATAAACACTAGGCTGGTAATCACAAGATGAGCAGTTTAAATCCACTAGTGGCTCTTAGAAATCCTATACAGGGTTGCTATAAGTCAGAACCAACTCAACAACATACTACAACTATTACTATTTAATTGGAGTTATAGAAATAACATAAATCACAGAAGTGAGGAATGTGTCTAATCTGCCATTTTTTAGCTATCCAGGCAACTTTTCCGAAAGGTGAAAGTTAAAGTTATTATAAAAAGAAATATTTTTTTTCTCACTTGAAATTAGAGTTGATCATGAAAATGAAATTCTGCACACTGTTCTGAAGGGTTTCTTTGATAAGTAGTAGGAAGTAAAATTGAATCTGTAAATTAGGTTATTGTTGTTAAATGCAGTTGAGGCAGTTCTAACTCATAGTGACACTGTATAGGGTTACCAAGGAACAACTGGTAGATTTAAACCACTGACCTTTCAGTTAAAAGTGCTTATCCTACAATGCCACACCAGGTTAGCTGCACTGCAGCTCTTTGTATTTCAGTTTTCCTCACGTGCCAAATAAAGGAAAAGAACTGGGTTACTGGTTCCTCATGACCACCCCATGTGTTAAAGAGTAGAATAGCTCATTGTGTTTTCTTGGCTGTATTACTTATGGTGGAATACTGGTGTGGCACCATAGGATGAACACTCAACCTCAAGGTCTGTTTACACTGCAAGGTCGGTAGTTCAAACTCACCAGTCGCTCCTTGGAAACTCTATGCAGGGTTGCTGTGAGTCAGAACTGACTTCACAGCACACAACACAATAGTGTTTATGAAGGAGTCCTGGTATGGTGCTGTAGGATAAGCACTCAAATGTAAGGTTGCTTTGAACCACAAGGTTGGCTGTTCAAACACACAAGCTGCTCCTTGGAAAACCTATTGGTTGCTATTGGTTGAAATTGACTCGACAACACTTAACAACAATTTTTAGGGAAACAGATTGCCAGGCCCTGCTTCTGTGACAGCGCTGGATGAGTTCTGTACAGTTTTTAGGTTAATTGTTGTTAAGTGCCATGGAGTTGGTTCTGACTCATAATCATCCTATATAGTTTTTCTAAGGAGCAGCTGGTATATTTGAACTGCCAACCTTGTTCAAACCAACCTCGTGGTCCAGTGCACTATTCTGCAATGTCAACAAATGGTCAAATCATTGAAATCAATTCAACGACAACTAAAAAAAAAAACCAACCTAATTCGTGTATTTAGGTGGTAATTAGAATCAACTTGGGTGATTCTTTAAAATCTGACACCTGGTCCACAGACCTAATGATCTGCATTCCATAGGCCTGGGGTGGAAATTATAAGGCCAAATAACTCTTGGGGTCCCAGGTACTTGAGAACCCTGTGATTCTTTGGATTTCATTTCTATTGCTTGGCTTTCTCTTCAGACAGGAGCTTTTTTTTTTTTTTTTGTAATGAGAAATAATCTAAATATTTAGACTCATTTATGGAGGTTTTTTTTTTTTTTTTTTTGTAATGAGAAATAATCTAAATATTTAGACTCATTTATGGAGGCCTGGTGACACAATGGTTAAGCGCTCTTCTGCTAACAATCATAGGCAATTCAAACCTAGGAGCAGCTCTGTGGAAAGGCCTGGAGTTCTGACCCCTTGAAGATGATAGCCTAGAGAACCCTATGTTGTTGTTCAGTGCCGTCAAGTCAGTTCCCACCTATAGCGACCCTGTTTAGGGTTTCTGAGGAGCAGCCAGTGAGCTTGAACCACCAACCTTGCAGTTCAAACGGCTTTGCAGTCTGGTGCATTAACCCACAGTGCCACACCAGGCCTCCAGAGAACCCTATAGGGCAGTACTTTTCTGTCCTATATCGTTGCTGTGAATTGGAATCAACACAACAAAAGACCCATGTGGAGACTGAACTGGACTTCAAATATTACACAAAGGTAGAGCATGAATTATTAACAAGTGAAAGCATACTGTTCTTTTAGTGGATGATGGGAGGGGCAGAGTGAGAATGTATGTGGAGAGGTTAATACATAACTTGATTTGACAATGGTTAAAATATACTTTTTAGATTCGGCAAGTAAAACATCTCTTTTCTCATATAACTCCAAAACCAAAAGGCAGTACTTGTTTTTTTGTTTTGTTTTGTTTTGTCCAGCAGTGATCTGCAGTATCATTTCTTTCCTGAATGCACAAATCTCACCGGATGGGGCAGGAGTTGGAGCAGAGGTGACGGCATCAGACAATTTTACCAGAGGAGTCATGGATTGAAAAAGGTTGCAAAACATTGTAGCAGGGACACAGATTGGTCCAACTGATGACTGAAACCACTTGAGGAAAAAAAATTTGAGTGAAATGTACAGCCAGAAACAACTGTGGTGTTTTTGAGGTTTGCCTGTGAATCGCCACTTTGCTTTACAGCCTCCGTCCTAGAGATGTGATGAAATGCTTTAATTTAAAGCGTTCAAAAGTGTTATGTTGCCTGTCATATCAGGCTAACTTACTCAAAGTTTTAGCTCATTTGGGTGAGTGGATTTATGTGTCACATTATAGCTTAGTGGACAGAGAACTCAAGAGATCAGGGATTCTGTTCTACTTTCACAGTGACATGGTATGTGAACAAGTCATTTACATTTTTATCCTTAAGTCTTTGTATATCATATATGGTATGTGAGAGGGATTTGGCTCAGAATTTATTACCCATCATGGATTGTTCATTTGACTGACTGACCCATTTGGCCAACAAAGTAAGTATCTGCTTCCTTTTTCCTTCTTTATTTCGAAAATAAGGACAAGTATATATTGTTACTCATTAGAATAATGGTAATAACAGTACTAATGGTAGTAGTAGTTTTACTCTAGATCACTCCTTAATGTAAGCAGAGAAACTGATTAAGAAGACCAGAACATTAATGACAATATTAAAAGCAGTGAGTCTAGAGACAAGAAAGCTGATTTTGAATCTTGGTTCTCCTGGCTCTGTGAACTTAAGATGGTGTGAGTTCTCTAAGCCTCGATTTTTAGAACTGATTTATAACACTGAGATCAAAATACTGCCCTGATAAAATTTTTTTCAGAATTAAAGGAAATGATATTTTCAAGGACTAAACATCATACCTGATAGTTTGTAGTGAGGATGAAGGGACTTACTGAAAATTCTTATGTTAAAGATGATGTAGTATTAGATTTATGTTTTAGAAATTGTGATGGATAAACTGAAGGCACTTGAAACTGGAAGGCAGAGATTTGAAACCAGGAAAAATGTGAAAAACAGTAATATATCAGAAAAAAAAGTATGCTCTGAAATAACACAGAAACAGAAAGAAGAGATTTTGATTAATTCAGATTCTCAGCCACCCAGTAGTATGGGGACTCACAATATAAATAGAATTCAGTTATAGAAAAATATTGTTAACTAAGATTCCACCGTCTTATACATATAAGCTCTTTTGACATATTAATAGAAGTAGAACAGTTATTGATTTTAATTTTCTAAATGTTTACATCCTGTGCTTCACTGGATGGGAACACACCTGAGGAATAGTTCCCAAAGTATATAGAGAACCTGAAGTTTCAAAAAGGTATTGATATATTGGAGCCTGATCAGGATGTGAAGAACTTGATCAGATGCAATATGCACAAGGGTAGATGGGATTTGGGATTCTTAAAGCTAGGGCTTTAGTAGTTTCTAGTATTCAAAGAATATATTGAAGACCAAAGGTGGCATTACTGCTGTTACATAGCACTTATTATCTTCCAGGCACTGGATCTACGTCCCACGTATTTGATATAAAGTTAACATATTTGACTTTCACAATAACCCAGACACCTACTGTTGCTGAGTTGAATTGACTTATGGTAACCCTGAATAACAGCATAGAACTGCTCCACAGGGTTTCTGAGCCTATGAATCCTTACAGGAGCACACAGCCTCACCTTTATCCCTAGGAGTGCTGGTGGGTTTGAACCTCCAACCTATGGTTAACACTCTAATGCTTAACTCACTGCACCACAATAATCTAAAGCAATATATGCTATTATTATTCCCACCTACCCAAATGAAGGAGCTCTGGTAGTGTGGTGATTACAAATTGGCCTGCTAACCTGAGGGTCAGCATGTCGAAACAACCAGCTGTTTTGCTGGAGAAGGATGAGGCTTTCTGCTCTCATAAAGGTTTATAGCCTCGGAAACCCTGTATAGGGTCGCTATGGGTCAGAACTGACTCGATGGCACTTAACAACAATAACAACAACCCAAATGAAGAAATGGAAGTACAAAGAGATTAAAGAATTTACCCAAGTTCAAACAGCTGATGAATTACAGAACCAGGATTCAAGTTTTGCTCTAGGCTTCATGGCCTCCCTTTGTTCTGTCAGATTCGGAATCAGTGGAATGAAGAACATCTTTAGAGTTAGAACCATTCAGGGAGACACCATCCTCAGAAACAGTGATTTTACCAGGAGTCAGAGAAGCAGGTTTGGTGACCACTTGTCATAGATGGTATGAAGAAAATGGAAATTCTGGCAGAGATAGATGGACATTAGGACAACTGACTTTGAAATCTCTGACTCTGAACTTCTAGAAGGCTCTATAATTTCCTTCACATTTTACTCATTAGTTTTAAAAAAAAAAAAATTAACTATTCAAAACAGAGGAGCTCTGGTAGCGTAGTGGTTACGAATCGGGCTGCGAACCTTAAGGTCAGTGGTTTGAAACTACCAGCTGCTCCACAGGAGAAAGATGAGGCTTTCTACTCCCGTAAAGATTTACACCCTCAGAAACCCTGTACAGGGTCGCTATGGGTCGGAACCGACTCGATGGCACTTAACAACAACATTCAAAACAAGTCCTTTCATCACTCAAGTGGCATGAAGTTTCATTCCAGAAAAATTCTGTAATAAAATTCTAGCTCATATTATATAGCACTCATTCTATGTACACATTCATGATGAGAAATATCCCATTTAAAAAAAAGCAGATTTTTATAAGAGAAGGTATTTTATTTACATAGGTATAAGTTGAACCTGGGGTTGTTTTCAGATAATCTTCTATATATGTGTACTTGTATGTATGTGTGTCTGTGTGTGATTTCATATTCTATCTGTTGGTTCTGTGTTTGATCCTGTCTAACATACCTGGGATTAGCATGAGGGATCCAGTGTTACATGCCACTGTAGTACTGGGAATATTGTAATACTTCTTGGTGGCCTTAGGATTGAGGTGGCCTCAAGCATTTACTGCTAACTGAAATTTGGTGGTTCAAACCCACCATCTGCTCCTTGGAAAAACTACACAGTGTCACTGTGAGTTAGAACCCACTTGCTGGCACAACAACAACATAATGCGTCTCAGAAAGGGAAGGTACATTAGCAAATGAGCAAAGAACCCTCATTTTAGGTACACACTGACATTTTCAAGTATGTGAAATCAAAACCAATCCCAAACCCACTGCCATCAAGTTGATATCCAACTAATACTGAGTCCATAAATACAGGAGACCTATCATTAGGGGTTCTGAGAATAAATATGTACTGGAGCAGATGGCATCATCTTTCTCCTGTGAACTGGCTGCTAAGTTTGCTACCATAAAAATCAAGAGAATATTGTACTTCTTTTTAAGTTGAACTTTATCAAGAGTAATTTTAGGAACTCACATGACTGACAGTCAATCCACTCAGATTTTTACATTTGTACTAATCTTATTCATGGTGACACTGCAGATATCTAACAACCACATTATATCTTCTGGTATGACTGTGATCAAACATTTACACAGTAAAATTACACATTTTTCCCTTTATTTCTCAATTATGTCATAATGAGAACATACTTACTTTCAAAGCTCTGCATGTAGCTAGGTTAACTTTTTATAAATTTCATTCAGTGTAGAACAGGGGGTATTATAATTATTTATTATAACATAGAGGGTAGGAAATTTATAGAGCTTTCATGTTGTGTTCAGTTTCTATAACCACCAAAACCTCAAAGTGAAACCAAACCCAAACCTCCCAGTTTGAAAACCAGGGACTTCCTTGAATCTTTACTCAGGTTTACTAAAAGAATATATGACCTTCACAAAGTTGGCGGGAGAGGGTTTTCATGGTGGGAAGTGTGAAGCAATACCAGGTTCAGAAGAAACCATGATAATACAATTTTTACATTCTCAGAATTTATTTGCAAACTTTCTACATACAGGGACATGTACTAAGAGGAAATTAAATAAGCAACAAGGGCTGTGACAAGATTGCTGTACTGATACATATTTCCACTAGGCTATGTCGGTTTTCCTTAGAAAGACTGGAGAAATGCTTTTATCTAGATCATTTGATAAAGAGGACAAATTTAGCATAAAGATTGCTGAGATCAGAAAACAAAAAAGATCTTCTAATTTCAAATTCTCAATATTGCTTTGGTCTAAGTGACCCCGTGTGACGTCATAGAATAAGCACTGGACCGCAAGATCAGTTTTAACTGCAAGGTCAGCAGTTCAAACTCACCAGCTGCTCCTTGCCGAAAACATATGCAGGGTCGCTATGAGTCAGACTATGAGTTGGACCAGCTCGGCAGCACTTAACACCAAACTAAGGGCCATTTTATTCAGTGGAAGATCTCCTTTGCTTTTACTTTATTTCTCCCTTTTCAATATCTCTTCTTTATCCACAGTTTTAAATAATATCTTATGTATATGAAAGAACAAATGAGAAACTTTTTCATAGGAAAAAAGGAACCGAAACTTATGAATGACAATTACTCTTATTGGATAAATGTATTACAAAGCTATAGTATATAAAACATGTGCTAATGGCAGCACAGTAAATATTGATGGAGCAGATACTCTATCAATTGACTCTAAAATATACAAATTATTATGATAAAAATACATCATAAATGATAGAGAAGATTATTAAATGAAGAATGACTGAACAATAGGTAGAAATTGGAGGGGAAATTAGGTTCATAGTATATATTATGAGGACTCCTGGTATGGCAATGTAGTATCAGCACTGGACTGTGAACCACAAGGTCGGCAGTTCAAACCCACCAGCTGCTCCCTGGAAATCTTTTACAGGGTCACTATGAGTCGAAGCTGAATCAAGAGTACTTAACAACACCATATATTATGTAAATGAATTTAATCAAATTGAAAAGCCTTTTTTTAACATAAAAAATAGCAGAAATTACAAGTGACTAATACCATGATCTTAAAGAGGGAAATAACTCATAACTCTACAAGCAAAAATAGAAGGCCAAACCAATGGAGAAAATAATAAAAGAATAGATTGATAGAACTGACTGCTTTAAAATTTGTTTTTAGTAATTGTTGTTGTTTTTAAGCGCCGCCGAGTCGGTTCTGACCCATAGTGACCCAGTATAGGGTTTCTGAGGAGTGTCTGGTGAGCTTGAACCACCGACCTTTTGGTTCAAACTGACCGTACAGTCCAGCACATTAACTTGCAGTGCCACACCGGTACATGGCTGTTACTTGTATGTTTCCAGGTTGCATCCTATACAAGGACAAGGTGGTATTCAAATTGCAAATATGTACTATTTTAGAAAAAAAAAAATTGTATTTTTATTATTGCTTTGTAGGCTTTAAAGGTAGGCAAATTGTATATTATGATGAGCTCCTGACTAACCAAGTAAAGTGTCTTTTCATACCAGGGTAGATAGAGACCACTTTACTTTGACTCATGAAGAAGAAACAAGTTCAACAAACAAAAGAACTTTGTTGATATGTTGTTGCTGTTGTTGAGTTCCATCAAGTCAGTTCCAACCCATAGTGACCCTGTATAGGGTTTCCAAGGAGCAGCTGGTGAGCTTGAACCACCAACCTTGAAGTTATTAAACGACTTTGCAGTCTGACGCATTAGCCTGCAGCGCCATACAACAAGCTATTCTTCTAATACTTGATACTACTTTTCCAATTTATGTGCTCAGAAAATATCTTAAAATAAAAAAGAGAATCTTCTGTTGGTAAAATTTAACTAAATTTTGTGTTTCATTTTTCAGTTCGCAGCATCAGCATTTTTTATTTTACTAGAAATGACAATGCAGAGTTTCTAAGCTAAGAATAATACATGAATCACTATGTAATAAGCAATATTAATTTATCATTACCACATAAAGATATTGTGATCACATTATAGCATTTATTGGTGCTATGAAATGTTTTATCATAATAATATATTTGCTGTTAAAATTTAACAGCTCACTATATTCATGTAATTTTAAAATATTACACATTCTGAACTCTGGGATCATAGTGATTATGAGTCAGGCTGCTAACCTCAAGGCCAGAAGTTGGAAACTACCAGCTATTTCATTGGAGAAAGATGAGGCTTTTTGTTCCGGTAAAGATTTACAATCTTGGAAACCCTGTACAGAGTCGCTATGAATCAGAACCGACTCCACAGCACATAACCACCACCACCACCAATGTAAATATACGAAACTACTATATAATTTCTAGCCAATTATTTGAGAGATAAGAAATCAGTTTATGAAGAATAGAAAATGAGAGACTTCTAAGAAAGAAAACTGAAAGAAAAGATCAGTGAATCCTAGGACAAAAATAAAAAGAAAAGGCCATAACTAGTCTGAGCAGAATCTGGTAGAAAACCTTCACAGACAGGGCATTCATGGCAAGGAAAATAGATAGACTGCTTAAAAAAAAATAAAAGAAAGAGGAAAAAACCATGAAGAATCCATTTAAATCAAATATACTTTCTACTGTTCCAAATTAACGTCCATGTACTTTGATTATTAAATAGCAGAATCCTCTTTTGGAAATTACTCGTTTCAAGTACAACAGGTTTAGCTTCCAGAAAAAAAATATAACTGGAAAGCTTTGGGAAACTTCTTACATGGGAAGTCTACCAAAATGGTAAAAAAAAAAAAAAAAATACTACTACCTTCAGCATATTTAATTTTAACCCCAAGGAGTTCTTTAAGAAAAAATATTTTAAAAGCTTTTGGTTGACAAGGGAAAACAAATTAAAGAAACAGGTTGAGAAAAAAAAAATCATATTTTTTCACCCAATTTTATGAAACAAAATAAAATGAAATGCACCACAAACATTATTTTAAGTGATCAAAGTTGAAGTCTAATTTGAGAAAATAAATAACTATTGATGATACAGAAAAATAGCCGTAACTGAGAAATATATTGACTTGCTATTTGTGACTATGGAGTCCTGGTGTGGCAATGTAGGATAAGCACTGGACTGCTAATTACAGGGTCAGTGGTTCAAACCCAACAGCAGCTCTTAGAAACCCTATACAGGGTTGCTATGAGTCAGAAATGACTCAATGGCACTTAACAATAATAATGATTAGTGAATACATATATATACATATAAATCAGTTTTTAATGAAGCAGTTTAGCATACAAAGAATAATCTATAAAACATAAAAGAAATAATGGTAATTGTCTTCATTTGGTAGACACCACAGCAAAATTCTATTACATTATGACAAAACACTTATGAATTATATAAGCGTTCACAAAATAAATAATATACATTATTTAGGAAATGAATACAAAAACATATAATTAAGATTTGAGCAGACATATGAATGAAACTATTTAATAAGTGCTTTTATTGTTAAGTGCCAGAGAGTTCTAACTCATAGTGACACTGTATAGGGTTTCCAAGGAGCGACTGATACTTTGAAGCGCTAACCTTGTGATTAGCAGTCCGGAGCTATTCCTACAGCATCACACCAGTACTCCAGTTCAAAAATGTGAGCAATATTAATTATATTATTCAATTACTTTAGATAACAGTGTACTAGAAAACGGACTTAACAACAACAAAAAAATGCCAATTTGTAGTATTTGCTAATTTCTATGGTATAAACACTGCTGGTAAAGTTGTTTTCAAGCTTTTTATTGTTAAGTACTGTCGAGTCAGTTTTGACTCATAGTGACTCAGTATAGGGTTTCGGAGGAGCGGCTGAGTGAGTGTGAACTTTCGACCTTGTGGGTCAAACTAACCTTTCAGTCCACCAGGACTCCGATGTAACAATAGTTTAATAATTGGTTTATAAACTCCTGGATATTTAGGTATGCTCACCTTCAAAACCAAAAGGGCAACATATACTTAGGGACAAAGTTGAGGAGGGTTAGGAAGGTGGGTGGAATGCAAATAGGAGCCAAAGAGAGGAAGTAGATTAACTGTTGTTGCATGGCCAGGATTGTAATCATTGAGATGAAACAAAGAGTATGATTTGTTGAATGTAAAGCTGATGAGTTTGTCTGTAAACCTTCATTCAATTCACAATAAAAGTAAAAAAACAAACAAGCAAAAAAAAACCAACTCTTAGATATTTAACAATCAGCATTTGCTGGCTAGTAGCTGCTGATTCCTGCCCATTGTATACACAATCAATCAAGGACATGTAGAACAGAAGACAGTCATCGTTAGGGATGCAAGTACTGTATATATGTGACTGTTTGAAGTGATTTCATCCAGGATATGATGTTATTAAAGATGGTTTATATGTGTTTTTACTAGACTACAAGGATAAAATCTGGAAAAAAAACAAAACTGTGGCTATAACAATAACATAATTATATATGAAAAACATAATAAAATGCAACAGATGATGCTTGAAAAATGATAGAACATCCTATAGTCTGCCTTCTATGAACGCTTTTTCTTTTTGAGTACTGGTATGGCACTGTGGGGTAAACACTGTACTGCCAAGCACAAAGTTCGTATTTCAAACCAACAGCTACTCCTTAGAAATCCTATACAGGATCACTATGAGCCAGAAACAACTCGATGGCATACAATAACAAAAGCAACATGCAATTTCTAAAGTTGGAGAAAATTAGACAGCAAAAATCTCTTTGTAAACACTGAATAGATTTTTATATTTTCCATAAACTATATTACTTTTCAGCTTCAGTAAAATTGAAAAGCTTTAGAAATATACTAACCAAATATACTTATTTAGTCCATATTGAATGTGTGATAATAAATGTAGCTAATGATATCATGTTACTAAAAATCTGGTAAAGCTCTGGTAAAAACCAGTATTTTTTATGATAATAAAAAATGCAGCAGTATATGGCAGAAGTAATCAAATGCATACTTGAAAAAATATCAACTTTTAGTTGTATTTGTTATGAACTAATTTATCATGCTATTTTAAGCGTATCATTGTAATAATACAGAAATATAAAATTTAAGAATATACTTCAAGCTTTAAAGAGATTAAATATTTTAAATAAGAAAATATGATTTTTTTATGAAAAAATATACTATTTCTTGACAATGATGTGAACCTATTTGTTGGAGATATGAACTACAAATAAGAGGAGACCAATTTGACTGGAAATTCCTTAACCAACCAATCTTTGTCCCCAAAACAAAATTTCAAGATTAAGTTCTTTTGCTGTCCATATCAGATGTTATAATACTATATTTAGTATTTGATACTAAAAGATTACCAACCCTCTTTTGACTTTCTAAATAATGTACTATTTGAAGAGTATGAGGAACAGGAAATGTTACAGCTATATAAAAAGTTACAATTGGTATAAATGATGAATATAAAAGAGAATATGATATTGATGGTCATAAATATTTGAAAACTAAAATCTTTGAACTGTTTTCTAAAATCTAGATTGATTTTCTCCAAAATATTGCATTCTCCAAAATACACATTTCCAAATACTCTTCTAGCTCTCAGGTTATGTATGGTGGTGGTGGTGGTGGTGGTATGCTGTGGAGTTGGCTCCGACTCATAGCTGCCCTACATAGGGTTTCTGTGACTGTAAATCTTTACAGAAGCAGAAAGCCTCATCTTTCTCTCGTGGAACAGCTGGTAGTTTCAAACTGCTGACCTTGAGGTTAGCAGCCCGACTCAACTCCTATGCTACCAGAACTTTTTCAGGTTATGCATAACATGCACAATTTCAGTTGTCAGTAGAGAATATGTAGCATCAAATGAAACTGTATTTATAGCTATTGGGGTCTACAGCTTATCCAGAAAACAAGAAAGTAAATCTGAGATGATTTCTATAATGAGGTAACAGAGTAAGTATGTGTTGACAGCATCATAAAGAATTTTATTTCCATAAAACAATGATTTTGAAAATTTTTGATTTTTATTGTTAATTGTTTTGAGCATGAATTTTTAATTCCTATTATTTTATGTTTATTAGTCTGATTTTTATAATTTATACAAAATGCTTTTATGCATCTTAATATATGTTACATAAAGAACATAAAAGATACATTTAAACTATGTGATAAAGATTAAAGTAGAAATTATTCTAATATTTTATATTTTTATTAGTAGTAAAATACCTTATTTAAGTCTTATAATGATTGTTGTTGTTGTTATGTGCCGTGGAGTCGGTTCCGACTCATAACATTATTTTATTAATAGCACTATGATTGTATCTGCGTCATTAAAATCTTGTTCTAACTATTCTTGATAGAGCATTCAAGAGATTTTTTTCTTACATTTATTTTAATATCAATTTTCACTAATTGTCACGGCTGAGAAAATTTGCTCAGAATGATTTTAAGTAAGAAACTTTTATGTAAATACCACTAAGCTTAGAGAAAACCCTTCAAATACTAGATATATCACATAAATTGCAATATCTGAGAAAAATTATACATTTGTCTCTGCATATTCAGTGCCCATATTGACTGTCTTGCCAATCACAATGACTTCATGCTACCATTAGATCTCAAGGAATCTAAGCCAATAACTACATGTCAAATAGTCTTTTTGTTAATTTTATTTGTTATGGCAATCTCTTGGCACATATGATAAGCTTAATTTGTTAACAAAGAAGGAATGTCTAACTTCTTATTGTTCACTTATATTGCATTGATAACAGTATACTTAATTCACATTTATTTGCAAGAACCTTTATAGACACTTCTATATTTGAGAGGAAGCTTAAACAGCAGCACACTGAAATCCTCTGAAAAGGGAGAAAGAAGGGAGGGCAGCCCCTTCACATATCCAGGTTTTAGAGCCTCCAGTCTTCTTTCAGGAAACTTCCTTTAAGGCATATGCCTGTGCCTATTTGATATGTGAGCCAAGAAAATGTCCCAGGATTAATGTCCATAATAACTATTGGTAAAGTTACATTTTTATATTTTTTAAAAGTTAAAATATATACAAACAGATATTTCCACCCCATTTGAGCCATTTGTGTACTTTGTGGAGTACTTGCCATGCCCTATACCAAACACAGACAGCTGGAAATTCCCCCAAACTAGGAAGGGCATTAAGATGTTGAAGTGTCACGATGATGATGAACGTTCACTATGACTATGTAGTATCACTGAATATGTTGCCAAAAAAAAAAAAAAATCAGCAGATTTTACAACTAAAATTTTAAAATGCTCTTTGCATATAAAAATTTAATGCTACAGGACAAAGTGAGAAAGTTTTGTAACAAGTGTGAGTCCAGATGTGGCGCTTTAGGATAAGTACTGGACTGCTAACTAAAAGGTTATGCATAACATGTACAGCTGCTCTTCGGAAACCCTATATAGGGTCACTATGAGTTGGAACCAACTCGATGGCACTTAACAGCAACAACATGACAAAATGTGGTTAACATCCTATGGTCTTACAAATAGCAAATTCAATATGTAAAACTTCTTACAAATGAAAAATTTTAATGACTGGAGACATTAACAAAAGAAGTAATTCAGCATGAATAAATGATTCACAGACCTACAAATGACCAAAAAAATGTATGCAAAAAATCTCACACTTAAAGGAAAAATAAAACAATGGCAAGATTATCACCATCCCTCGATCATATTATGTGTGGGAAATTGTCTCCAAGAATAACCATCACAATTCCTTCCATCCCTATTATGCACACCATGCATCACATCAAGAATTTGCATCTATTTCTTCTTTTCTGGAATTTGGAGTAGTCTTGTGTTGTGATTTGAACCACTAAATGGGGTAGAATGTGGCCTAGTTCTTTAGAAGCCGGTTAGCTCAAACTTTCCTTCTTTTCGAATCTACAGGCCATGTTGTTAGCAAGTGCAAGCTACCTTCCTGGAGAAAGAGATCCCTGGAGAAGAACTAAGGCTATCTGACATGCAGCATTAAAGCTTCAGACACAAGAGTGAACCCTCTTGGACTTTCAAGTTCAGTTCAGTCGCCAGCTGAATGCGGTTGCAAGAGTGTCCCTAGCCAACTCCACATGATCAGAACATCACAGTCAACCCAAAAATCATGGGAAAATACAAATTTTTGTTTTTAGAAACAATAAGCTTCTGGTTTCTTTGTTATGCATCAATAGACACATTATCAAAGATTAAAATATTTAACCTTGTTGGAGGTGCAGGGATGTGAGCAGTTTTAGACATTGCTGGCATACATATAAATTAATAGAATCATCTGAAAAGCAATTTTATCTAATTGTTAAGAGAATTAATTAATAAAATTCATACTCCTACTCACGTTTATAATAATATAGGCAGAGAGTTATAAGAATATACATTATAATGTTATTTTCAACAGCAAATTCAAAATTTGTAATTGAAATATTCAACAAAATAACTCAGGTAAGTCAGGATTATTGCAAACATGTGAGAAAGTATTATAAAATGCTGAATGAATACACAAGGATACAAAACTTTTTATATTGTTATTGTTAAATGTTATTAATACTGTTCTGACTCCAAGAAATCCTACATAGGTTTTCCAAGCCTCTAAATCTTTGCAGGAGCAGGAAGTCTTATCTTTCTACAGCAGAGCAGCTGGTAGGCATGAACAACTGTCCTTGTGTTTTGAAGTCCCATGCTTCTCCAACAGAGCCACTAGGCATATTTGAAAATATTTTAAAATATGGTACAGAATAATATCAAAACATCAATCTCTTATCTAATGTAACCTCTACTGTCCCAGCTTGGGAAAATTGTGATGAGAAAGAAGGAGCTAGCTGGTTGCTTCAGGATTTTTACACTTTGCTCTTTTCTTCCTTCTCCTTCACTCAGCTGCCTCTATCTTGCTGGGTTGAAAAAAGGTAAGCAGGAAAGAAAGGAGTTATAAGACATCATTGATACACACTCTTTGTACGTAGCAGAGGTTCAAATGCTGAATTTTAAGGGATGTAACTGAATGTTCTTCAAAAATTATCTCTCTCCCCCAACCTGACCTTTTGCCCCAGTCCTTTTCTCTCTGCAGATCTCTCTCCTACTCTTTCCTTCCCTGCCTACTATCATATCACCATCTCCTTGACGTTGACCCCTGAAAGTCACTCCCTAGTTGAAAACTACCCTCCCTTTCTTGGATGTGGTCCCTTTTAAGTTGATTGAACTCATGGTCCATGTGGCTGACAAAAACTTAGGTGTCTGCATTAGTCAGAGAGATAGACCCCATTTAAAATACAAACATATATATATATATTATTGTGTGCCATGGAGCTAATTATATATCATAGAGTTGATTGTGACTAAGAACGATCTTATATGACTGCGTAGAATTGATTCACAGGGTTCCCTAGACAGTAACCCTCACAGGAGTAGATTTTCAAGTCTTTCTATCATGGTGAGTTCAAACTGCCAATCTTTCCGTTAGCAGCAGAGCATTTAAGCCAACAGCACCACCAGAGCTCTTTCTGGCGAGGTAAGGCAAATGTCAGGCTGGACACTCCGGGTCAGTAGCTGATGCTGCAATACATAGGTGGAAATTCTTGTTCAAAGAAGTCTCAGCTTTGGTAAGGCCTTTTCAATAGGTTGGATAAAACCTACCCAGATTATCGAAGACCAATTTATTTACTTAAAGTCACTTGGTTGTAGGTGTTCATCACATCTACAAAATACCTTCACAGCAATACCAAGATTAATGTTTGATTGACATGTAAAACTAATCGTCACAACATCCTTGTCCCACTGAACACTCAAAGCTTAGGGACTTCTCAAATCAAACTTCTTTTTCTCTTTTTCTGTTACCAATCACTGTTATCAGTCAATGCTTCCTCTTCAGGATGTTTTCAGGAGTGAATTAAGTGTAAGTGTATGTGTCCAACAAACCCCAGAGGGCCATGGTTGAGTTTAAGCAGTTTTCTTGATTCTCCAGATTTAGATCAAAGTGAGAGCAAAGTATACCTAATAAATGTTGGGCAGAGCAGTGCATCACCTAATGACAACTCCCTCCCTAAGGCATGGTTTCTCATCCTTGGCACTACTGACATTTACACTAGATGATTCTTTTTTTGTCAGGAGCTGTTCTGTGCATTATATAAAGTTAAAGAGTATCTGTGGCCCCTACCAACTAGATGCTAGTAGTAAGCATACCCGCTCCCCTGCTGGGACAACCAAAAATGTCTCCAGATTGTTAAAAGTACCCTGTGGAGCAAACTCTTCCTTATGAGAGCCACTGACCTAAAGGCAGCCTTTCTACAAATCTTCCTAATAACTTCTCCAATTTCTCCTCTTTCAGGATTAAGGTAACAGGCTAATGCTGGCAAAAGAACACCCCAAATAAAAAATCCTACGCAGATGATCTGGTACCTTGCTTTAGAACATGGGGACATTTGGTGCCCTATAAAACCTCCTGTAATGTAGTACATTCGTTAATGGCCAGCATTTCAAGCCCGCCATTTACTCTGTGGAAGAAAGATATGGCAGTCTACTTCCTTAAAGAATTACAACTTTGAAGACATGAAGAGATGTGCAGAAGTAAATACTATTGCAAACACACTCCTGTAAATGTTGTTGTTTTTGTTAGGTGGCATCCAGTCAGTACCAACTCATACCATGTCCCGAAGTACAACACAATGAAACTCTGCCTGTGCCAAACTCATAATTGTTACTATGTTTGAGCTGACTGTTGCTGCCACTGTGCCAATCCATTTTGTTGGGGGTCTTCTTCTATTATTCCAACTTTCCACTTTTTCAAACATGGTGTCCTTCTCCAAGGACTGCTCTCTCTTGATAATAAGTCTGAAGTATGAAAGACGAAGTCTGGCCATACTTGCTTCCAAGGAGCATTCTGTCTGTGCTTCTTCCAACACAGATTGGCTTGTTCTTTTGGCAGTCCAGGGTATTTTAATATTCTCCTCCAACACCATAACTCAAATGCATCAATTCTTCTATGGTCTTCCTTATTCACTGTCCAACTTTCAAATGCATATGAAGACACTGAAAATATCATGACTAGGATCAGGCACACCTTAGTCCTCAAACTGACATCTTTGCTCTTGAACAATTTAAAAAGGTCTTGTGCAGCAGATATGCCTAATACAATCCATCTCGTTAGGGGTCTTCCTCTTGTTCTCTGACCCTCCACCTTACCAAACATGATATCCTTCTCCAGAAACTGGTCCCTCCTGACAACATGTCCAAAGTATGAGGGATGAAGTTTGGCCATGTTGGCCTCTAAGGAACACTCTGGCTGCACTTCTTCCAAAATGGATCTACTGGTTCTTTTGGCAGCCCATGGCACTTTCAATATTCTCCTCCAACACCATAACTCAAAAGCATTAATTCTTCTATGGTCTTCCTTATTCACTGTCCAGCTTTCACATGCATATGAGCTTATTGAAAATACCATGGCTTGGGTCAGGTGCAATTTAGTCTTCAAGCTGAAATCTTTTGCTCTTCAACACTTTTAAAAGGTCTTGCGTAGCAGATTTGCCTAATACAATATGTCATTTGATTTCTTGACTACTGCTTCCATGAGTGTTGATGGTTGATCCAAGAAGAATGAAATCCTTGACAACTTCAATCTTTTCTCTGTTAATAAGAATGTTGTTTATTGGTCCACTGGTGAAGATTTTTGTTTTCTTTACAATGATGTACAACCCACACTGAAGGTTGTAGCCTTTGATCTACACCAGTAAGTATTTTAAGTCCTCTTTGCTTTCAGTAAGCAGAGTTGTATCACCCGCATAACGCAGGTTGTTCATGAGTTCAAACCCACCAGGTGCTGCTCAGAAATACTATACAGGGTTGCTGTGAGTTGGAACTGACTCTGTGGCACACCACCACCACCATAAGAGGGAATCTACTGGAAAGCACTTAACAATAACAACATATTGATCATATATTGAAGTTATAATGTTTTAGTTATATTGGCTAAAACATTAAAATACATTTTACCTGTGTCTTTGTACTTTTAAAACTGGCTATGAGGACATTGAAACTTATATTATGGCTTGTATTATAGTTCTGGCTGTTCTGGCTAATCTCGTTAAAGAAAGATTTCTTCCCCAGTCTGTATAATTGTAAACTATTCAAAACTGATAAGGCAAAAGCAAAACAGACATTTGCTCTTATTTAATATGCACCTGAGCCTGCATTGATCCCTTCACATGGAAGTGATGTTTTTGTTGTTGTTAAGTGCCATTAAGTCGGTTCCGACCCATAGCAATCCTATATAGGGTTTCCAAGGAGCAGCTTATGAGCTTAAACTGCCAAATTTGTGATTCAAACCAACTTTGTGGTCTAGTGCATTAACCACAGCGCCACACCAGGATTTAATTTATTCTATACCTGGTGTGGTGCTGTATGATAAGTAATGAACTGTTTAGTAGCAAGATGTTTGTTTGAAAAAGCTCAGAAGTCATGCCTTGGAAACCCTATTGTTGTTGTTGTTAAATGCTGATGTCGGCTCTGAATCACAGTGACCCTCTATAGGGTTTCCAATGAGTGGCTGGTGAGCTTTAACTGCCAACCTTGAGGTTCAAAGCAACCTTGCAGTCCAGTGCATTACCCAGCAGCACCACACAAGGGCTCAAGGAAACCCTATACAGGGCCACTATCAGTAGGAACCCACGGGACAACATTTGCAGACAACCACAATCATTCTATGAGGTAGCCATTGTCATTATCTGTTTTTTAATGATAATAAAACAGCAACTCAGAGAGTTTAAGCAACTTGTGCACGTCTACCAGATGGTATGTGACAGAGCAAGAATTCAACTGAGGGCCATCTGAGCCCAAAGTATGCATGCATACATTCCTGCATGTCTCCCTCTTGTCATACAGTGGCCTGAAAAACTGCAGCTTTTTCTTTTCAATGACGTTTCTGTACACTAACATTTTGTTCCACATAAATTAATAAGAAGATACCCAAATGGCTATATTACTAAAGTCTATATTAAGTAGAATCAGATCATTAGAAAGAATGATGACAGAAGCAACTCATTATATGAATCCATAAAAGTTTAAACTTTAAAGCAATTTGGGAAGCTCGAGACAATTTTCTTCAGCTTTGCATCTGACCAATGAGTAACCTTTCCAGTTCCTGGTAAGAATTTAAGAAAACTGATCACATGGCTCAGAAAACTCTCCAAGTTGATTGGCTGAATCTAGATCAGAAACTAGAGATGAAGAAAAAAAAAATCAACATTGTAACTCTGTGAAGTTTTTCCATGGTTTGACCTTCAGGTTTTAAGGCCCTGAGTCAAATTAGATTACAGATAGGCTGTTAATGGTAGGGTGGATTCATCAATCCACCAAAAATTCTGTTAATCCAAGATAAAATGAATTTTTTAAAAGTGTAATCAGACACACCACTAGCCTTTACTTCAATGCCAGGCAGGGGACTAGGGAGCTTCCCACCAATTTAACACATACTCTAACTGTTCTGTCAATATTTGCCAGTGTTAGTAGAACAGGCCACCATGGCAGGCCTCAAAATCAGGGAGATGTAGAACATCAGAAACAACGGGCAGTATCCCACAGCTTGTTTGTATAAATCCTCATAGATAATCCCAGTGTGATTTCCATCATCCATCAAATAAAAAACTGAATATGGAACTGGTACTGAAAGATAGAGTGAGAAATCACAGTGGTGGGCCTTGTAACATCTAGATCTGCAAGCCTCTTCGTCAACTGGAATAGAGTGTATTTCTTACAATCAATAACATTGTTTTCATCAGTTCCATATTAAACATTTCTACTTAACAACAAACCAGAATCCAAAACAAAACAAACCCACTGTCACTGAATTGATTCTGACTTTTTTAGTGACCATACATAGAGTTTCTAAGACTGTAAATCTTTATGGGAGCAGGTAGCCTCATCTTTCTCCTTTGACTAGTGGGTTTGAACTGCCGACCTTGTGATTAGCAGCCAATGCCTAACTCATACCACCACCACAAAAACTGACATTTTAAGAGTTTGTTGCCAATAACCAACTTGTGATGATTATAACCCAGTTCTCTACAACCTCAACAGTTGTCTGCATAGAATCTGGGAAATAAACCCAGTGACTTTTAGATCATGTCTCCTATGGGTTTTAGAACCAATTAGGTTTTTCAACCTGCACAGAGATAATATTTCTTCAACTGGGATTGCCTAGTGGCACTCTAGGATAATCAGTAAACTGCTAAGTAAAAGGTCGGCAGTTCTAACCCACCAACTCTGAGGGAGAAAGATGAGGCTTTTTGCTTCTGTAAAGATTTACAGCCTCAGAAAATCTTTATAGGGCTGCTCTGAGTCAGAATTGATTTGATGACAGTGAGTGAGAGTGAGTAGGAGGCTTGCAATCTTCACAGTTTTTGTTGTTTTCAACTTACAACTCCAAATTTTTCCAGTTCTGAGTTCATTAAAAAAAAAAAAAAAAAAAAAATTATTAGACCAGAGAAGCTTATGGTACTACTTTGCTAATGGAGTCCTGAGCCCATGTTGTTGTTTAGTTATTGTTATGGACTGTCAAGTTGGTTCAGGCTCATAACAATCCTGTATAAGGTTTTGGAAGAGCAGTTGGTGGATTTGAACTACTGACCTTTTGACAATACCATCAATCAATAAAACAGGCCCAGTCTTGTCAATTACCATTCTTTTTCAGTTTGTCATACTGTGGTATGTTATTGTACCACAGGTCTCTGGAAACTATGCCACCAATATTTCAAATACTCTAAGAGTCACCTATGGTGGACAGTTTCAAGGGAGCTTTCAAACTAAGAGTAAAGATACCCTAAGCATTTATTGGCCAGTGAAAACCCTATGAACAGCAGCGGAACACTGTCTTATACACTGTCAGAAGATGAGCTTCTCAATTTGGAAGGCACTCAAAGTATGACTAGGGAAAAGCTCCCTCCTCAAACTAGAGTTGACTTTAATGATACAGATGTAGCAGACCATTCAGGACCTTCATGAGCTGATAAGGCACAACTCCAATGAGAAGAAACAGCTGCAGGTATCCAATAATAACTGGAATGTGGAATGTAACAAGTATAAATCTAGGAAAACTGGAACTCACCAAAGTGAAATGAAACATATAAATATTGATATCGTAAGCATAAGTAAGCTGACATTGACCACTTTGAACCAAACAAGAAGAGCGCAGTCAGCATTTCTCAAGCTGAAAGAACTGAAGAAACAATTGAAGACCTGAATTTCAATATTGAAGAATTCTATGGAGTCCTGGTGTAGCACTGTAGGATAAGCACTGAACTGCTAACCATAAGGCTGGTTGTTTAAAACCACCAGTAGCACCTCAGAAACACTATACAGCATCACTGTGAGTCAGAACCAACTCGATGGCACTTAACAACATCAACGTAGGCCAATTATTGAACAATGTAAGACATTTCAAAAGCATATGGAAGGAATATATATAGTCACTCCACCAAAAGGAATTGGTCAAAGTTCAACCATTTCAAGAAGTAGCATATGATCAATTACTGTGTTGAAGGAAATAATTCAAACTACACTGAAAGCATTTGGAAAAATCTGGGCATCGAGAATTGACAGAATGCAAATAAAGATGTTTCAACAAATGGATTCAATGCTGGAAATCACACTTCTATGCCAACAATGTGGCCCTTTTCTGAGTGCTAGGTACTACATAACTGCAAGGGCCATAAAACTAGGCTCCTCATATATTCCACCCAGTTGCTACCACATTCCACAGAAAGAGAAAGAGTAAGACAGAGCAGTAGAGAAAGACTAGTGGTTGTTAGGTGTCATGGAGTCACTAGGACTCATAGCAACCCTATGTACAACAGAACAGTATACTGACTGGACCTGGACTGTCCTCACATTGCAATGCTTGAGTCCATTGCTGCAGTCACTGTATCAATCCATCTTGTTAAGGGGATTCTTCTTTTTTTTGCTAAAGGTTGATTTCTGAGGTATTATTTGGAGACGCTCCCAGCAAGGTTGGGAGCCAGGGTGGAGGCATGGGGAATGCCAGTAGCTACATGCACACAAAGCATTTTCACAGATTCTTGGTAGGCAGTTTCTGGGAAGCTGCTGCCTATGGATTTATACAAATTCTCTCCTTTTTTTTCCTCTCCAAGTCCTTAGTAAAGTCAAATTTCAATTGCTACATAAGAGTTCCCAGAGCTTGAATATGCTAAGCCCCATACTTTCATGATTCACTCAGGAGCTCATCCAATATAAAATTTGAAGGACTAATATCAGATGACAGTTTTATCCACCTGAGAAATAGTTGCTTTCATTTGCTTGAAATGTTAAAGATGAGGAGGCAAGAAAGCCTTCCTTTTGATAGCAGAAACCCATGAAAATGATAATCGCCTTGGTCTAGCCACTGGTAAAAAGCTTCATAATAGCTGTAGACTTAGACCCAAATTAAAATCATCAGCTCAGTCTGACTGTGATGTGGCCATAACACCTCACCACATTAAATGTGTGATAACTGTGCACTGGCAGGTAATGTGATCTGACAGTATTTGTTGTCACCATGGAGTTGTCATGTTTGAATGGCTTCCTCTATCCTGGTGCATCGACATCCATCATGAGTCTAGATTTTAACAGAAATGCTCTATGGTGGTAATATTATAGCCAGTGAAGGAAAAGTCCAAAGTAGGGGAACCAAACAGGACTACCTGTTGAATACTCACTATATGCCTATATTAGACAGAAACTAATGTGACCTCCTATAATTCCTCATTTCTTGATATCCACTCCATTGTACAATTTCCTCCGTTTGAGTGTGTGCAGGTCCTGAGACTTGTTTCTAACCAATGTTCTTGTTGTTAAGTGTCATCAAGTTGGTTCCGACCCATAGCGACCCTGTATACGGTTACCGAGGAGTGACTGGCAAGCTTGAACCACCAACCTTACAGTTCAAACAGCTTTGCAGTCTGGCGCATTAACCACCAGCACCACACCAGGACTCCTAACCAACAGACTATGTGAAAAAGGGTAAGATGCCATTTTCATGTTTAGATTACATTACATGGTGAAGGTGATAGGAGCGATAATCACCCCTGTTGTTGCATCAGATAAGATTCCTTCTTGCAGAGAATTTCCTTGCTGGTTTGGGGAAATAATTGGGCATGTTGAGGAAGGTGTGCATTAGGAAGTTGTTAGTGGCCTTCAGAACTTGAAGCTAGTCATGAATCAGCAATAATGCAAGACCCCAACCACAAAGCTTCAGGGAAATGAATTAATTCTGCCTGAATGAACTTGGAATCAGATTCTTTCCTGGTCAAAAAGCCAGAAAAAATAGCAGATGGATTGATCACAGCCTTGTAAAATGCTGAGCAAAAGGACCAAAGATAAGCCTCTGGTGCTGTGAAAAACGTGTGAAACTGTTCACTATAGATCACCTTGTTTAGTGGGCATTCCAAACCTGTCGAGGATTGTAAATTTGAAAACAGGCTTGGATTCTGCTCAGCTTGGACTTACCTTGCTTACTTGGTACTTCATCCCTATCAAGGACTGTAAATTTGAAAAGAGGCTTTGATTCTGTTCAGCAGCACTGTGCAATAGGCAGAGAGAAAGATGCCAGCCATACCTAGAAGCAGAATTTTTGATGTAGTGAAAAAAATATGAAATTGTTCACTACACATTAGTAAGCAAGCACATGTAAGCCTGTGTTTACCTAGTTTATTGTGTAATCTGATGCTGATGTGAGCAGAAGCTTTCAGCGCCCTGTCCTTAACCGCCTCTACCCCCTACTCCCCGCACTCGCACTCACCATGCCTATTCATGCCAAGTCTTCAGCTGTGTACTCTTTCTTATGCTTATCTCACGAAAGGGAAAAATCAGAAGTTCTGGAAAACTGATGTCTTCAGCAGCACACTTAGCCCCTGATGCAGAGTTGGAAGACAGGCTTCAATTTCCTCGGTGGTGGTTATGTGCCGTGGAGTCGGTTCCGACTCATGTTGAGACCCTGTACAGGGTTCCGATGCCGCGTATCTTTACAGGAGCAGAAAGCCTCATCTTTCCCCCTGCCCCGTGAACAGCTGGTACTTTTGAACTGCTAACCTTGTGGTTCATAGCCCGATTCGTAACCACTACACTACCAGAGCTACTTGTTACTAAGTGCATTTCCAATTCATAGTGATCCTGTATAGGGTTTCCAAGGGGCGGCTGTTGAGCTTGAACCACCGACCTTTAGGTTCAAACGACTTTGCAGTCCAGTATATTACCACTCTAAATAGTGTTCTACTCCATCTCCCAGAGGGCCCTGTGGGATTGAGGCTCAGGTGCTCATAAAGGTAGCACATTCCTTAACACACCCTGTAATGGTTTCCTGCCGTTTCTCGTCTCACGTGCTCATTATCAACAATGGTTTCTGGGATTTCCAACCAAATTAACTGCTTGAGCCACATTGCTTTTTTTTCTGGATAAACCCACCATAAGATATCAGGATATTTCAAATTGTATAGATATTTGATTAAAAACAAAAAACAAAAAAACAAGAAAGACAGAAATATACAATGAGCTTGTCTTGTAGAGAGTGGCCTTGACATCCTCTAGGCAAAGTGTATGAAGAAGAAATACTCTGATCAGAAACTACAGATTTGATTTGTTAAACTCCATATTAACTAGACAAGCTGTCAAGAATAACTTGACCCTTAAATATTACTGGGAAGATAGTACGCATGTAGAGGGTAGAGGGTGGAGATCAGTGTTCTTCTATTGGATATATTCCCTGTTGTGAAATCACATGCTAGTGTTTCGATTTATATATCAGTCTCTTGAGTTTGGTTACTGTAGTCAGCTTCCGAAGTCCTATCAACTCTGGCACGAATCAGTGATTAAAGGACCAGGCTATGGAAACTGCCACCCCTGAAGGCTCTGTGCTGGCAGGCAGATTGTTTTCATACATATTTCACTTGCCTCAACAATCCTCATTTGCTATCAAAACCATGTACAAGTTCTTCAGGAAATATGTGTTCCCTGAATTAAACTCTGAGAGAAATTCACATAACATAATGATTAATCCTTAAAATTCCATAAAATCAATGCTAGTGGACTGAAGGTATTTCTGTTGGGGCAGAGTTACAGAAGCCATGTCAGTATCCTTCTTGAACTAGTATCTGACATTTTAAAACAGGATCTCAAATCCCAATGAAGACTTCTGTAGCTTTCCTAAGCAGTGTTTCTTTAAACTTCAATTGCCTACATATTGAATAAATAGATACCACACAAACATATATTACTGATTTTACAGGTATCCTTTATTTATTTATTTTTCAAGAACCTAAAATGTCAAGATATGGTGCTTTTGAACTCTTGGTAATATTTGGTATTTTAAGCACTATGATTTTTCTCCATCAATGGGTATTACACAGATCTGCTGTCATTGTGGGGAGGCCATTATGATTTTGGTTTTGGGATAATTTTTTAGATTAATAAGGAATCCTTTCACATTAAAATATTAGGAGTCCTAATATTAACACCAGATGGGCAGCATGTTCATTTTCCTTCCTTTCCCTTAAGAGGAAGGGAGATATCTGCACATTTTTCATCCTTCCTGAGGAAACCATGGCCATTTTGAGTTCTCTAAAGTCACCACTCATTTCAGTGCATAGATTCCTTCCCAAGATTAACTCATGGTCCAAGATGGCTACGTGAGCACCAGCCATTACTTCCACATTCAGGATATAAAAAGAAGATAATAGTGTGTTTCTTGAGTTGAACCATTGAGTACATGGAGCAGAAAGTGGAGCACCAATATTAACAAATGGGCCTTACTCCTTCTTGGGCAATAGACTCTGAATTTCTGATGAAAAGTGTCAAGCCTTTCTCCAGAATACTAGACATCCACTGTTACTCAAAGGCCTGGCTAACAGTTTCAGGGAGCTTATGGACTATTCTGAAGCCCATTCATTAAAGTAAACTTTTTAACACTTTTTTTTAAATTTTAATTTTGATTGTGAATTGAGTGATAGTTTATATGGAAGAACATCTGCATTACACCATCGTTTCATTGCAATGATTACAATCTCCTCCGTGCATCATCAT
>NW_006408548.1:12037924-12039531 GCF_000296735.1 Chrysochloris asiatica | reverse complement strand
TCGGAGAGGCTGCCATTCCTATTCCCTAAAGCACAGATAAAAGCCCTGCCGGGAATATGTCTTAGTTTAAACAGTTGATTCTAAGGATAGTACTAATTGCCTTATCAATTTGCCTTCCCCCCCACCCCCAAAGGACAGCGAAGCATCTTAACATTATTTCACCACTTTTGTCCATTCCAACCATGTCACAATCCCTGTATCCCAGAGCCCTGTTGTTCCAAGGTTGTGTATACATAGTTATTTACCTCTGTCTCACTTACCCCTTGCAAACCTGTCTAATTGTTTTACCATCAGCCTTTTTCTTCCATTCCTGTCCCCCTTCTTGTGTAATGCCCCCCACCCTAGCACCCAAACTATCTTGTGTCTCTTCCCTACCCTGTGCTCCACCTTCCCCTTCCTCCCCTCACCCCACTTCCCACATCCTGGTAACTAGCAAAGAATTTCCCCACTCCGGCTTTTGTATGGGTTCTTTTTCTTATTCTTTTACAATAGTGGGCCTATGCAGTATTTGTTCGTTTGTGACTGAGTGATTTCATTCAACATAATGTCCTCAAGCTTCATCCATATTATGTGGTAGCTTACAGCTTCCTTGTTGTTCTTCAAGGTAGCATAATATTCCATTGTGTGTATGTACCACAGTTTGTATATCCATTCTTCAATTGATGGACACTTAGGCTATCTCCATCTTTTTGCTATCGTAAATAGTGCTGCTATGAACATTGGTGTGCATATATCTACTCATGTTATGGCTCGTGTTTCTTGTGGGTAAATACCAAGTAGAGGAATTGCTGGATCATAAGGTATTTCTATTTCCAACCTTCTGAGGAAGTGCCATATTGCTTTCCAGAGAGGTTGGACCATTTTGTAACCCCACCAGCAATGCAGGAGCATCCCAGACTCTCCACATCCTCACCAGCATTTCTTGTCCTCTACTTTTTTTATCTTTGCTGTTACTGCTGGTGTTAGATGATATCTCATTGTTGTTTTGATTTGCTTCTCTCTAATGGCTAGTGATCGTGAACATTTCTTCATATGTTTGCTAGCTGCCTGCATCTTCTCCTTAGTGAAGTGTTTGTTCATGTCCTGTACCCATTTTTCAATTGGGTTGTCTTTTTGTTGTAGAGCTGTTGTAGTTTCCTATATATTTTAGAAATGAGTTTGATGTGTCATTGCAAAAGATTTTTTCCAATTCTGTGGGTCCCCATTTTACTCATTTGGTGAAGTCTTTTGGTGCCAATAGGTTTTTAATTTTTAGTATGTCTCAATCATCTATTTTGTCTACTTTTGTTTGTGTAGTTTCCAAAATGTTTGGTAGTTTGTGTATTCCCTAGATTAGTGCCCTCACATTTATCCCTACTTTTTCATTGATGGGTTTAATAATTTTGGGATTCAAATTTAGGTCTTTAATCCATACTGAGTTGGTTTTTGTATAAGGCATGAAATGAAGGTCTTGTTTCAATCTTTTGCACATCACTTTCCAGTTCTGCCAGCACCATCTGTTGAAGAGACTATATCCTCCCCATGCGATATGTTTTTGTACTTTGTCAAAAATCAGTTGGTTGTATTTCTGGATTCTTGATTCTGTTCCATTGATCAATGTATCTTTC
>NW_006408548.1:12035877-12036422 GCF_000296735.1 Chrysochloris asiatica | reverse complement strand
TTTCTAATTATTGTAGATGCTGTGTTAATGTGTTCATTTTGGTTCTTTCTTCTTTTTGGATGTGTGCCTTTACTGCAACAAATTGTCCTCTCAGCACTGCTTTCGCCGTGTCCCAAAGATTTTGGTATGTTGTGTTTTCATTCTCATTTGTTACTAGGAACTTTGTGAGTTCATGTTTAATTTCTTCTACTACCCAGTCACTTTTCAAAAGAGTGTTATTCAGTTTCCATGTATTTGACTTTATTTCCTTGGTCTTTCTATTTTTGATTTCTAGTTTGATAATATTGGTGTCTGAATAGTATTTTGATTTATTTAAATTTATGGAGGTTGTTTTTTTTTTTTTTTGTGGCCTAACACATGGTCTATTCTGGAGAATGTTTTATGTGCACTGGAAAAGAATGTATATTGCGGTGTTGTTGGTTTGAATGCTCTGTATGGGTCCAGTTGGCTGATTGTGTTGTTTAGTTCTGTGTCTTTGTCAAGTTTCTTTCTGGTTGTTCTATCCATTTTTGAAAGTGGTGTATTAAAATAGCCCACTATTATTG
>NW_006408548.1:12032032-12034067 GCF_000296735.1 Chrysochloris asiatica | reverse complement strand
TGCTTTTGCTTCTTGGACATGTTTAGTGTTTATCTGTGGCCTTAATACTTAATTGAGTGTGTGTTTTGGTATTTTTTATGCTTTCTGATTGCCTCCAGATAGATGTAATCAGGATGTGAGCTTCCATTTACACTCTTCTTCTGGAGTCTACCAAGAGGTGTCTTTCAAAAGGTCTGGTGGTCTATTGCCAAAATATCAGAGTCATTGTAAATCTATAGAAAGAATGAAGTTCTGTGACACACATGTGGTGTCCATGAGTCAAAATTGAGTTTATGACAGTTAGTTGTTTTATGTAGTGCAAAAACATAGGTAAAAAGAAACAATGACTTTATCTGAAATTCAGTCCAAGATACTGACGAAGACAAGATATTTCCTTATAAGATATGGAAGAAGTCAGCTCAACTTTAAGAGGTATTCTTGGCTCCATTCTGTTAAGTCTAGGTGAGTTCTCTAGGATTTGAGAGCTGAGTTCTAAGTGAAAACCCAGTTCTAAAAGGCCACAGGCATAAACATATGTTATGAATAAACATACTTAAAAATAATTATGTTTCTTCATTCAGAAGAAATTATAAAATCTCGCATTAGTATTTACCTTACACTTTCAAATTATTGTTGTTAAGTGCTGTTGAGTTGGTGCTGACTCATAGAGGCCCTGCATAGGGTTTCCGAAGAGTGGCTGGTGAGTTCAAACACCACAGCACCACACAAGGACTCCTTCATATACACCTTCATTTACATTTTCTCTTCATCATTTCAGTAATACATTGAGGCAGGAAGGGTAAGGATTATCCCATGTTAGAAATAAGATAATCATTGTCTCATAGAGGCTGCCTTTTATGGGGCCACTTTGCTAAAATCGTGACTAAGACTGAGTTCTGAAACCAACCAAAAAGACAATTTCAAGTCAAACATAAAATAATACAGTTGCCTTTTGAAAATTATGAAATCATTCTCTAAATCAGAATTAATATTCACATTATATTCCCTTATACATCTTTGTTTTTATTAGGTGCCATAGAGTTGGTTCTGACTCATAGCTACTACAAGTACAATAGAATGAAATAGTATCTGGTCCCGAGCTGTCCTTTGTTGCTATGTTTAAGCCCATTGTTAATCATTTTGTCAATCTATCTCTCTGAGGGTGTTCAACTTTAACAAGCATCATGTTCTTCTGCAGGGACTGGTTTCTCCTGATAACATGTCCAGAATACACACAAGCCTCACTTCTAAGGAGCATGCTGGCTGTACTTTTTCCAACACAGATTTGTGTGTTCTCTGGACAGTCCATGATACGTTCAATATTCTTCACCATCACCATAATTCAAGTATATCTATTCTTCTTTGGTCTTGAGGCAACTGAAAATACCATGACTTGGGTCAGGTGCACCTTAGTTCTCACTGTGACATCTTTGCTGTTTTTTTTAAACACTTCAAGGAGGTCTTTTGCAGAAAATACACCTGATACAATATAAAACAACACTATGTGCAGTCTTCAACAAAACATATTTGGGGATCCAGAAATATGACATGGAAAAAAGATTTCATATCAAAGTAATATTTAATACTAAAATTAGAATTTTATGGTATTTTGAATATGTTGCTATACACAGGACATTTTGTTTAGATTTAAACAAAAACAGACATTTTGTTCAATTTCATTGACCTCACAGACCTCTAAGGCATTATTATCTCATTTTTATCGTGGGAAACAGGCTCAGAGAGTTTAATTAACTAGCCTAATGTCAAACAGCACAAAAATTGTCAGGACAGGAATTTGAAACTTGTTTGTCTGACATTTTCTCTTATTCTAGATTCCCTCTCTGATGCCTAAATATTTTCCTCCAGAGGACCTCAATGTTTCTTAAACCAATATTTATCCTTTGTCTCCTATTACATAACACTTAGATCTTAGATGCCCAATTTGTAGTTCATTTTACCACGTGGAAGCTAGTTGCTGTCTAGTCAGCCCTTGATACAGCCTCAAGCACAATGGAAGGAAACAATTCCTGGTTCTGTGTTATCCCTATGAATAGTT
>NW_006408548.1:12028406-12031682 GCF_000296735.1 Chrysochloris asiatica | reverse complement strand
TGCATCCAGAGCATTAACCTGCAGCACCACACCAGGACTTCTTGGTCTAATAGAGATAATTTTTTAATAGCACACCTTACTCACAAGTAATATGCTTTACTTCGTGTGCTGTTATTTCACTAAAAGGGAAACCTTTTTTGAACCAAAAAAAGGCAATAATTTTAGTTCAAAGTTTGAATAGGATCTCAGGGCAACAGTCTCAGGGAATCTTTTCATTTCAAGTAGTCCAGAAAGTCTGAACTTTCTAAAAATTTGAATTCTGTTTTTGTTTTGTTTTTTTCCTGTTCTATCAGGGTTAATCTACTGTCGCCCTAATCTATAGAATTGTTTTATTGGATGATTTTCTTTTAAAGTAAATAACCAGTGCTTTCTTTCTAGCCCAGCTTGGTGTGAAAGGACCACTGAGACCTGTTTAGCATCATAGTAACATGTAAGCCTCCATTGACAGGTGGGAATCAAACCTGGGTTTCCCACATGCTGTAGTTATTATTAAGTGTTGTCAAGTTGGTTCTGACTCATACTGACCTTGTTTAGGGTTTTCAAGGAGGAGGTGATGGGTTTGTGTTTTGCAGTCTTGTGTTTTGTAGTCCAGTGCTGATCCTACAGGACCACACAGATTTCTCACATAGACCATGAGAATTCTACCACTGAGCTACCACTGCCTCTCCCTTCACCATGTGCCCCTTGAAATGTTACATGACTTATTCCAAATGATCACAGACAAAGGAGGTGGGGCAAGACCGACTTATCAGGCCTATCTCTCTCACCCACTAAACATATCATTACCATCAACCAGTCAATGTGAGTATGTCACATATTATTCCAAGAACAGAACAAGAGCCCCTCAGGTCTACAGATAATCAAGAAACAGTATTATGAGAGTTGACATCATATGAATAATTATTTTTAAAATCTGTTCATTTCTATTTCTTTAACTCCAGATAGGAGAGTTGGTTCCACCAAGATGATGAGTCAAACAGTTATAGGGACATCACTTAAATAAGGGACCAGTTACCTTTATTTTTTAAAAAGTCAGTTTGTTGGGTTCTATTATAAGAATGTACAGTCATAAAACCACAAGGCAAATTACTATGAATGAAAAGCAAGTTTGGACTCCTCTGGAAGCTTCTCTTAGAATTATTGGACAGTACTTCTCATTTCATGAAAGTGCTTGTTTGCATAACATTTATTATTGTTTAGCGGGTGAATGGTAGAAAGTTGACAGTCTTCAAAGAATGTGAGCATAAAAATTTTTCAACCTCATTATAACTTAGAAGTAGTTATGGTTATGTGCTGTGGAGTCGGTTCCGACTCATAGAGATCCCTGTACAGGGTTTCTGAGGCTGTAAATTTTTATGGGAACAGAAAGCCTCATCTTTCTCCCATGGAACAGCTGGTAGTTTTGAACTGCTGACCTTGTGGATTGCAGCCCGATTCATAACCACTATGCTACCAGAGTTGTTGTTAAGTGTCATCAAGTCGGTTCCGACCCATAGCGACCCTGAACAGGGTTTCCAAGGCTGTAAATCTTCACACTACCAGAGTACACATAGCTAAATTTGGAGATGGAAGAGTTTGAGGGTGGGGCTGGCTAACTTCCAAAATGGTTACTCCAAGTACAGTCACATAGTCTCCAAGAATGAGGGACTCATGCAAGTAAATATGTCAGGGGAAGAAATGGGGTGCACATTGTCTGGTGCCTTCATGAAGTTGGACATGAGCTCCTAGCTTAGTTGTACCACATAATGGCTCTAGGCAGGTTCTCTACCTTCTAAAATCTGCTTCCCAGAGCTGTTCATTGGGTTAAAGGGTTACTTTGATTTCCTGGATACTATTAACTCCATTATCTGGCTTATCCCTGGGTGACACTCTACTAACTTAAAGTATTGCTTTAAACCCACCAATATCATCAGCCAAAACAGATCAGAAGCTAAATGTGGAACAGACTATCAATTGCTCTTATGCAAGTTCAGGCTGAAGCTGGGGAAAACAAAAACAAGTCTACAAGAACCAAAATATGATCTTCAGTATATTCCACGTGAATTTGGAGGCCATTTCAAGAAAAGATTGGATCGTTAGACACTAATGACTGAAGACAAGAAGAGCTGTGGGATGACATCAAGAACATCAAACACTAAGAAAGCATAAGGTCCTTAAATAGAGAAAAAAGAAAGAAAAGACCAAAATGGTGTCAGAAAAGACTCTGAAACTTGTTCATGAGTATAAAGAAGATGAAGCAACTGGAATAAATGAGGAAGTAAAACAGCTGAACAAAAAATTTCAAAGGGCAACTCAAGAAGACAAAGTATTACAATGAAATGTGCAAAGACCAAAAATAGGAAACCAAAGAGAAACAACACACTCAGCATTTTTCAAGTTGAACAAACTGACAAAAAAATTAAACCTTTGTGTTGCAGTATTGAAGGGTTCTATGGGCATAATAAGGAGCTCTAGTAGCGTAGTGGTTACAAATCGTGTTGCTAACTTCAAGGTCAGCAGTTCGAAACTGCCAGCTGTTCCATGGGAGAAAGATGAGGCTTTCTCTTCCCATAAGAATTTGCAGCCTTGGAACACCTGTGCAGGGTCACTATGAGTCAGAACCGACTCCACGGTACTTAACAACGTGGGCATAATACTGATGTGTTGTTGTTGTTGTTAAGTGCCGTCGAGTCGGTTCCGACCCATAGCGACCCTGTACAGGGTTTCCGAAATACTGATGTAGGAAGCCTCAAAAAGAAGATAAAAGTAATACGCAGAGTCACTGTGCCAAAAATAATTGGTTAATGTTGAATCATTTCAAGAGGAGTAATATGATAAAGAACTGATGGTATTGAAGGAAAAAATCCAAGCTGCACTGAAGTTATTGGCAAAGAATAAGCCTCCCGGAACTGAATGAATATAAACCAAAATGTTTCATCAAACTGAAACATTGGCAAAGTTTGATATTTGTTCCTGTTCCTAAGAAAGGTGACTCTATGGAATGCAGAAATCATTGAAAAATCTTACACGAAAGTAAAATTTTGCTGAAGATAATTTAAAAATGGTTGGAGCAGTACATTGACATGGAGTTGACAGAAATTAAAACTGGATTCAGAAGAGGATAAGAATCTAGGGAAATCATTGCTGGTGTCAGATGGATCTTGGCTGAAAGCTGAGAATATCACAAAGATGTTTATTTGGACTTTTTTATTAGACAAAGGCATTCCATTCTGTGATAATAACAAACTAAGGAGACCTGGTGTGGCACTGTGGGTTAATGTGCCAGACTGCAAAGCC
>NW_006408548.1:12026480-12027394 GCF_000296735.1 Chrysochloris asiatica | reverse complement strand
TCCAGACTGACTGGGGCTACCATAAATGAGCTGGAATCAGCTCAATGACAGTGGGCATGGTTTTTTTGGTTTAATCACTCCACTCATTGTGTAAGGTACACCATTAATTTAGGAGAAGCTTGGAAAGAGGGGAAAAAATGGAAACAGTATCACATAAAATGTACCTGAAGGTAGTAATTGTTGTTTGTTGTTACGTGCCATGGAGTTGGTTCCGACTCTTAGCGACTCTGTACAGGGTTTCTGAGGCTGTAAATCTTTACCAGAGCAGAAAGCCTCATCATTCTTTCTTGGAACAGCTGGTAGTTTCAAACTGCTGACCTTGCGGTTCGCAGCCCGATTTGTAATCACTATGCTACCAGAGCTCCTTAGGCAGTAATATTCATCTTCATTTCAGAAACATAAAATGTGAAAAATTCAACAATAAACTTCTACTACAATATCGTGAAATTTTGTATTCAACAGCTGAAGATCACAGAACTTGGGGGAGATTCCCTGAAAAATCTCTCCTTAAACTAGTAAACTTAGGATCTAAATGTGAGGCAGATTTAAGTTATCTCCACCAAACACATTTTATAGGAACAATCTTAGCTCATAATAAAAACCAAAGAGAAAGACACATTTTTTCCTGAAGAGAGTGTGAGGACAGTGGGCAGCACACTACTTTGCGCAGTCTCAGTTGGTGAGTCATAAACTGATGGCCGTTATGAGACCATCTATTTACATGCCTACATGATACCTGCAATGGAAAGCAATCATGGTTGAAGGTCAGGGCCACCACTTACCAACTCATGAACTGGCTCTATTATGTAGTTTTCTTGATCCTCAGTTTCCTATTCTATCACATGAGATATTATTTGATACCCATGATGCTGCAGTGAAGAAGCAGGGAACTCAGAAAATTGGCTGTCTAACCA
>NW_006408548.1:12018277-12022778 GCF_000296735.1 Chrysochloris asiatica | reverse complement strand
GGCCTGGCAATCTACTATTTTAAAGAATGAAGTGACTCATCCAAAGTCACATAGTCAGGAAATGGCAGAGGGGAGGGATGGGCACTAGGACTGATCAGATCTTCGTCAATATGTTGCCACATGGCATTTCTAGATGCCCAACTTTCCTGGTTTACCTGGGACTGAGGGTATTGCTGAGACATGAGAATTATGGTTCAAAAACCAGAAAAGTCCTGGGGAAAGCAAGAAAAATTAGTTACCTTAGCTGGGTCAACATTTTTTACTGTAATCTCAGCCTTGGCTGTTGAATAAAATCACCTGAATAACTTAAAAATGCTGATGTCTAAGTCCTGTCCCACAACAACTGAATCTGAATCTCTGAGGCCAGCTACATGATTATTGTCAGTAACATTTCTGAAGAAAATTTGGATTCATACAATACCAATGACCTTCTTTCCTGAGAATACACAAAAGGAATAAATAAATTTAATGAGAAACAAACAAAACATAACAGCAACTTTTATATCCCCAATTGGTAAGAATAAGAAATGTTTTTAACAGTGGCTGAAAGTTTAGGAAGTATATCTCTATGGCTGGAGTTAATTCTCCATAAAAAAGGATGGTGAAAGTGGCTCAACAGTCTTGGCAAAAGGCATATTGAAGTAAGTTGATTTCCTCAAGTATGTAACAGCTGGGGTGAGCCCTCAATTGACTAAACCAACCCCTTGTGGTACTTGTGATGGGGAACTCCAGGGACCACAGTGCTAGTTATAGCCCCAGGACTTGAGGGGGAGACAGATGCTGCTTTTGGAAAACCATTTTCCATAGGTTAACATCCAG
This sequence comes from Chrysochloris asiatica, assembly GCF_000296735.1. Classification (NCBI taxonomy): domain Eukaryota; kingdom Metazoa; phylum Chordata; class Mammalia; order Afrosoricida; family Chrysochloridae; genus Chrysochloris; species Chrysochloris asiatica. The sequence continues at coordinate 12,021,959 of NW_006408548.1, read as the reverse complement.
TCCCCGTGGCTCCTCTTGAGGAGTGTAAGAGAGCAGTCAGTGTGATACATGAACACAAGTGTATGAAGTGGGATTTGTCCTATAACCGCTGAATAGTCAGTACATTCTGAGAGGCTTAGTGGATCAGGTTTTTCTAATTCAGGAACTAAAGTAAATGTTACAAGAAAAGAAAATAAATTTCTGCATTAAGCTTTAAATGAAATAGAGACTATCACTTAATAATTAAGACACTGACAGTCATTGCTTTTCCTAATCCAGTAGTATTCAGCAACATCAGCTATCCTTTGCGAACAAGCCAAAGCTGTGCCTTGGTGAACATCACCACTTGAGAATATAGTTCACCTATATTTTTTAAAGTGTGCCTTTAAATTGCTGGTTGTTGGTTGTTGCTAAGTGCCATTAAATCAATTCTTACTCACAGAGACCCTATATAGGTTTTCTAAGGAGAGGCTGATGAATTTGAATCACCAACCTTGCAGTTCAAACCAATGTTGATGGTGAGTGCTTATCCTATGGTAACACACAAGGTTGTAAATCTTCATGGGAGCAGAAAGCCTCATCTTTCTTCCTCAGAGGAGCTAATGGATTGAAACTGCTGACCTTGCTCTTAGCAGCCCAACGCATAACCACTATACTAGGGGTCCTTATATCAGAATTAACCTGTGATTTCTTCCGTGACATGATTTGCTCACAGCAAGTTACAACGGTCAAAAATACTCTTCAAAGTAGAATTTGAATTCATCTATACACTGCCATTTTTCGGGTCATTCTTTTTTTAATTGTGTAAACAGTAGTATTGAATGCAATTTTGAGCAAGAGAAAAATATTTCCCTATAATCATTTTCATGTTTGTGTTTTCACATTCATCTTTATTTTGAATGATCTGAAGATCACGAGACACCAGAATTTAACATTTATTAAACTTCTCTAGAGTGGGATGACTTTAAGAGTTTTGAAGCAATTGAAGAAATGACAAAGAAAAAGACTGACCAATTTAATTATCATTAAATTTAAATCTCTCTGAATGTACAGTTTCTGTGGGTGTATTAGGCAAGGTTGAGTGGCAGTTAGGATACTATTTATCTCCAGTTAGTGTGCTTTCCTGTACTTCAAATGTCCAAAGGTAAACATTTACTTTTGGCTACTGTAGGATAAACACTGGACTTCTAACCTTGAGGTTGATAGTTCAAAGCCACCAGGTGCTACTGGGAAATCCTCTGCAGGCTTGCAGTGAATGAGTCACAGCTGACTCAATGGCACTTACCAACTGTGAAGCTAGGGTGATAGATTCATCCCATTCATTAAGGCAGCACTCCTGTGAGGATTTGGAGGCAGAGCAAGGCACCTGCTGCTTTGGCTTTGTTTTTGATTTGAAGTCAGGCTGTGGAGATAGGAGATTTTGTGGGGTAGTTCTCTAGTACTTTGTCTCCAGCTTTGTGGTCGTCAGGAGGCATTCTGTAGGCAATAGTAGTGGTACCTCTTGGAGGTGCAAACTGTACGACTGTGTTGGTGTTTTGAGTCCATCCAGAAGTGCTCAGAGTAAGGCCCACTGGTCTACTTCAGAAAACTCAACTACTGAAAACCCAGTGGAATACAATTCTATTCTGACAGACATGTGGCCACCATGAGTCAGCGGGGGTAGGGGGTGTGGGGGGCGGTGACATGACAACTGGTTTCCTAATCCTTGGTCTCAGTTACTGTGACGTGTTATTTCTGACTGTGGCAGATATAGTTAACAACTTTTAAGGATTAGTTCTGTGATGTTCCAAGTCATTCTTAGAGGCACAGCCTAGAGGCCGTTCCTCTAAAACTGCTAGGTATATTATAAGCATCTAGTTCTCTGTGTTCAATTTATTTCTGTTTAAAAAGATGATCTGAAGCATTTTCTGCACTCAATCTTAACTTACACAAATTATAGAATATTTTTAGAGAATGAAACAAAAGACTTGATAGGTTTATTAGATTAAGGATTGGCATAAAAAAAAGAACTATAAACAAAAAATGGGAAAAGAATCTTAACGAAATGAACACCTAGCTCACATAACAGGAAATGGAAATAAATAGGAATCATCTGAAGTGGATCTTGTCTTAGGAATGTCCAAGACAGACTTACCCAAGTGACTGTGGCCAAGGCAGTTAGGTGTGTACAGTGAAACTCCACTCCTTTCCCCACAAGTGACGAGCTGGCTAAGAAGTCCCTTCCTGAGGAATTTAGCATCTGATAGGGTCCCTCCTGATTATATGTCTGAAGTATGAAAGACAAAGCCTGGCCATCCTGGCTTGTAAAGAGCATTCTGGTTGTACTTCTTCCAACACAGATTTATTTGTTTTTCTGACAGTCCATGATACTTTTAATATTCTCCTCCAACATTATAACTGAAATGCATCAATTCTTCTACATTCTTCCTTCTTCACTGTCCAACTTCCACATGCATATGAGGGTATAGATAATACCATGGTTTTGGTCAAGTGCACCTTAGTCCTCAAACTGACATCTTTGCAGTTGCACACTTTAAAGAAATCTTGTTTAGCAGATTTGCTTAATGTAATACATCACTTGATTTCTTGATTGTTGTTTCCATGAGGGCTGATGGTTGATCCGAACAAAATGAAGTCTTTCAAAACTTCAATCTTTTCTCAATTTATCTTGGTATTATTTATTGGCCCAATTGTGAGGATTTTTGTTTTCTTTGCATTGAGGTGCAGCCCATACTGAAGGCTGTGGTCTTTGATCTTCATCAGTAAGTATTTCAAGCCCTCCTCACTTTCAGCAAGCAAAGTTCTATGATCTGCATTTCACAAATTGTTAATGGTTCTTCCTCAATCCTGACACTACATCCTTCTTCACATAACCAAGTTTTTTGGATTATTTGTCCAGCATACAGATTAAATAAGTATGGTGAAAGAATACAACCCTGGAGCACAGCTTTTCTGGTTTTAGTAGTTTTCAGTGTTCCCTTGATCTGTTGAAACAATTGCCTCTTGGTTTATATACAGGTTCCTCATAAGCACAATTAAATGTTCAGGAATATTCATTCTTTCCAATGTTGTCCATAGTTTGTCATGATCCACACAATCGAAAGCCTTTGCTTAGTCAATAAAGCACAGATAAACAATTTTCTGGTGTTCTCTACTTTCAGTCAAGATGCATCTGACGTCAGCAATTCCACTCATTCCACATCCCAGTCACAATTCAGCCTGAACCCCTGGCAGCTCCCTGTCAATGTACTATTGCAGTCGTACATTAGCAAAATTTTACTAGCATGTGATATTAATGATATTGTCTGATAATTTTCACTTTCCGCTTAGTGACATCTCTTTGGAATGGGCAAAAATATGGATCTCTTCTAATCTAACTGGGTAGTGAATGCCTCCAGGGCTGAATCAGTTTGTTGAAAGGTTTCAATTTGTATTCCATCAATTCCTGGAGTCTTGTTTTTTGCCAAAGTCTTCAATGCATCTTGGACTTCTTCCTTCAGGATCATTGACTCTTTTTTTTTTTTTTTTAAGTTTTTATTGTGAATTATGTGGTTGTTTACATGGGCAAACAAACATTAGCTTTACATTCATCCTGTCGTATTTCGTTTCATTGCAATGATTACAGTCCCCTTCATGCATCATCAAACAATCAAAGGGTGCACCACAGGTCTGACCCCTGGCTGTCAGCACACACCAGAATCCC
>NW_006408548.1:12009900-12017087 GCF_000296735.1 Chrysochloris asiatica | reverse complement strand
GCAGGAAGCCTCCTTCACTGGGCAAGTTCTAGCCCCATTTTAGGTATTCCAATCAGTTATAGGCAGAAGATGGACTTACAAGCTTTCTATGGTGATTTTCTGGCTATTTCTTTCTCTTCCCCTCAAATGTCTATTTTACAATGGTAGGCAAGGGAAATGAAGATTCACAAGACAGCCAAGCATCTTAACATCATTTCCCTTCTTTTACCCAGTCAAACCATGCTTCAATCCCTATATTCCAGAGCCCTGTTTTTCTAAGGTTGTGCATACATCATTATTTCCCTCCACTTAGCCCATGCAAACCTGCCTAACTGTTCTCCCATTTGCCTTGTTCTTCCATTTCCCTCCCACTTCTTGTGTATCCTCTGTCCCAGCACCCAAGCTATGCTGTGTCTATTCCCTACCCTTTGCTTCACCTTCTCCTCCTTCCCCTTACCCCATACATCTCGGTAACCAGCAAAGATTTTTTTCCCCCTTTTAGTGTGGGTTTTTTTTTCTTAATCTTTTACAATAATGGTCCTATGCAGTATTTCTCCTTTTGTGACTGACTAGTTTCACTCAGTATAATGTCCCCAAGTTTCAGGATCATTGACTCTTGATCATATGCTACCTCTTGAAATAGTTGAACACTGACCATTCCTTTTTGTTACAATGACTCTGTGTATTCCTTCAATCTTCTTTTGATGCTTTCAGCATCATTCATTATTTTGCCCATAGAATCCTTCAATATTTCAAGTCAAGACTTGAATTTCAATTCTTTCTGCTTGAGAAAAGCTTGTGTGTTCTTCCAATTTTGTTTTTCTAACTCCAGGTCTTTGCACATTTTCATTACAATACTTGACTTTGTCTTCTCGAGCTGCTTTTTGAAATTTTCTGTTCAGCTCTTTTACCTCATTTCTTCCATTTCCTTTAGCATCTCTGCATGGAAGAGCATGTTTCAGAGTCTCTTCTGATATCAATTTAGGTCTTATCTTTCTTTCTTGTCTTCTTACTGAGCTTTCATTTCCTTCCCGTATAATGTTCTTAAGGTCATCCCACAACTCTTCTGGTCTTCAATCATTAGTGACTAATTAATCAAATCTGTTCTTGAGACAATCTCTAAATTCAGAGATATGTTCAAGGTCCTGTTTGGCTTTCTTGGAATTGTTTTAATTTTCTTCAGCTTCAGCCTGAACTTGCATATGAGCAATTGTCTATTCCACTGTCTGTCCTGGGTCTTGTTTTGGCTAATGATATAGCGCTTTTCCACCCTTTCATTCCAGAGATGCAGTCAATTTGATTTCTGTGTATTCTATATGGTGAAGTTCATGTATATAGTTGTTTTTTATATTATTTAAAAATGTATTTCCAATAAGGAAGTCTTTGGTCTTGAAAAAAATCTATCATATGATATTCAGCATTGTTTCTATCTTCAAGGCCATATTTTCTAATTACTGATCCTTGTGATTTCCAATCTTTGCATTCCAATCACCAGTTATTATCAATACATCTTGATTGCATCAATTTCAGACTGGATAAGTTGGTAGAAGACTTCAATTTCATTATCACTGGCTTTAGTGATTGTTAAGTAAATTTGAATAATAGTTGTATTATTACTGGTCTTCCTCATAGACATATGGATACTACCCTATCACAGATAATGTTATACTTCAAAATAGATGTTGAAATGTTTTGGGTTTTTTTTTTTTATGATGAATGTGATGCCATTCTTCAATTTGTCATTGCCTGAATAGCAAACCATGTGACTGTCAGATTCAGAATGACCAATACCAGTCCATTTTAGCTTACTAATGCCTAGGATATCAATATTTATAAGTTCCATTTAATTTTGATATCTTCCAATTTTCTTAGATTCATACTTTGTACATTCCATATTCTAATTATTAATGGATGTTTATAGCATTTTCTCCTCATTTTGAGTTGTGCCGCATCAGCAAATGAAGGTCCCGAAAGCTGTACACCATTCACGCCATCACGGTCAACTCTATTTTGAGGAGGCATCTCTTTCCCAGTCATGACATTCAGCATGTATATTTTATCAGGTTATAAATCTTTGTAGTAGTAGAAAGCTTCATCTTTCTCCCTCAGAGAAGCTGGTGGACTAGACCCATAACCACACGGTTAGTAAGCCAGTGCTTATCCCACAGAGCTGCAGTGCTCCATCTTTTCAGGTATACCACTCTTTTTCTATTATAACCAAATGCCAAAAGTAAAACACTTCTAGGATAGAAGGATGGAGAACCAAATAGCAGAATCTGAAAGAACTGACACTGTGTCACAGACTCAAAGAATGACTTGGGCAAGGCACGGAGTGCTTCCTATGTACTCCACTAAGAGTACCTTTTTGTTCTTGATCATAGATGAGTGTTCTTCCCAGTGTCAATCATTAAGTGGCTTTAAGTAGGAAGCCAGAAGCACATGGACACATAACTATTATTCTTATCTGTGAAATGACATGTTCCACCTCTATGCTGTACCTCTGTTTTTACCAAGCACAGATCCAAAGAAAAATAAAAAAGCAAATGCACAAATACGAACTATAAGGAGAGCACTTAGTTTAAAAGCTGAATTGCCTGCAGAGTCCAAATGGGTGTGAAACCCTGGATGATGAGCCAGACTCAGGTCTCACCAACAAATATATTATGACAGCCAGAGGATGCTTTGCTCTGGCTAACTACCAGATGAACTAAAGGCTGTTGCCAGTAGTGATTAATGTCACTAGGATGCTATCTGATTGCCTGATGACTACTGTGAGTGAAGAGTAAGAGCTCTACTATGGAGGAAGGTCAGCTGCATTTCCAGTGGGTCAACTGTAGAGTGTGGCTGGAGGCACCCATAGACACATTGTTGTTGTTGTTAGGTGCCATCGAGTCAGTACCGACTCATAGAGACCTTACGCACAGCAGAACAAAACACTGCCTGATTCTGGGCCAACCTCACTATTGTTCCCACACGTAAGTGTCGGTAAAGGTCTCTTCCTTGCAGTATGAACTGGGACAAGCCAACTGTGCTGTCAGATGAAGTGTAGTTTTGACTGCATGGACCACATTGGGCAAAGACAGTGAATCTGAGGCAGAAGAAAGAATTAGAACAGCAATGTCTTCTTGTTATGTGTATTCTTCTTTCTCCTGCTCTTATCCTTCTTACTCTCCCCCTCTTTTATCTTCTTCCTCTTTCTATTCTCCTCCTCCTTCATTTCAAGAGAAGACCATGACTTTTTTATTCTAAATTAATTTTTTTATAAAGAGTGCTGACTCAAATAAGCAGAGTTCAAATTGTGTTTCTTGTCATTCTGGGGGTGGAAGTGGGTGGCAGTGAGTTGCCTTAGAGTTATGAGATGGGACAAGCAGGTGAGCTCAAAGTTCCTTCTCTCTTCCACCAGAGAGCCTCCATTTTCACTGTTTCACATATCAAACTTCAGTGGAGGATATTGATAAGAACTGATTCCATTGCTCAAAATAAATCAATACAGGACATTAAAGATTATTAGGTCAGGGCTTCTCAAACTTCAATATGCATATGAAAAGTCTGGGGGTTTTGTTAAAATGTAGATTCTGATTCTGCAGTTCAAGGGTGGGGTCTGAGGTTCTAAATCTTCACAGTTTCCCAGAAGATGACTGAACTGCTGGTCCATGGACCATGATTTAAGGAGCAAGGTACTTGACAACCTTTCTGGAGGAACATCGTGTGCTGTCTGTTTGACTCTTAGAGTTTCCTACATTGACTACTCATGTGTTGTTTGTTTCTTTTAGTTTTGAATATTTATTATCCTTGCTTATTTTTAAGTGGCTTTGATGAGATATGTTATGGATTGAATTGAGTCCCACAAAAATATGTGTTGAAAATCCTATTATGGCTGTGGTTATATTCCCATTTGGGAACAGGACTTTCTTGCTCTTTTAACGAGGAAGTATTAGTGTGGAATGTGTCTTAAATCAATCTCATTTAAGCATCTATGAGGGAACATAGATGCCACACTACATGAGATTTCCAAGGAACCAAGAAATGAAGCAAAAAATTATAAGGTCCTTCCCCCAGAGTCTACACAAAGAGGAAGCCTTCCCATAGAATTGGTGCCCTGAATTTAAGCTTATAGCCATCTAAAAAATGAGAAAATAAATATGTTTGTTTAAGGCACCATTATGGATTTAATTGTGTGCCCTCAATATATGTCAAGGGCTTCAAAAAGTTACTGTAAAAATGTAATTAAAAGAAAATGGATTTTTTCCATTTTTCCAAATGAAATTTTTGAAATGTCCTTGTATGTGTTATAAATCCTACCCTCTATACAACAACAACAACAAGCCTCATTGGAGTCCTGGTATGGTGCTGTGGGCTAATGCATCAGACTGCAAAGTCATTTGAACTGCAAGGTCAGTGGTTCAAGCTCACCAGCTGCTCCTTGGAAAGCCTATACAGGGTTGCTATGGGTCAGAATCGACTCAATGGCACTTAACAACAACAACAACAATGCCTCATTAGGAGTCCTAGTGTGGCACTGTAGGATAAGCATTGGACCACAAGGTCAGTGGTTCCAATACACTAGCCACTCCTTGGAAACTCTGTTCAGGGTCACTATTTGTTGGAACTGACTCTATGGCACTTAACGAAAACAGGATACCTCATTAGGACTTCTGGTGTGTTGTTGTAGGATCAGCACTGGACTGCAAACCACAAGGTTGGAAATTCAAACTCACTAGTTGCTCCTCAGAAATGCTATACAGGGTCACTATGAGTAGGAACCGACTCAAAAGCACTTAACAACAACAACAACAATATGCCTCATTAACAACCTGCAATATGCAAATGATACAACCTTGTTTGATGAAAGTGAAAAGGACTTAAAATTCTTATTAATGAATATCAAAGACCACAGCTTTCAGTATGGGTTGCATCTCAATGTAAAGAAAACAAAATCCTCACCACTGGACCAATAAATAATATAATAAATGAAGAAAAGATTGAAGTTGTCAAAGACTTCCTTTTGCACGGGTCAACCATCAAGACTCATGAAGGCAGCAGTCAAGAAATCAAACAATGTATTGTATAAGGTACATCAGCTGCACAAGACATCTTTAAAGTATTGAAGAGCCAAGCTGTCACTTTGAGGACTAAGATGTGACTGTTCCAAGCCTTGGTATTTTCAGTAACCTCATATGCATGTGAAAGTTGGACAATGAATAAACAAAGACCATAAAAGAATTGATGCATTTGCATTATGATACTGGAGAAGAATATTTAAAGTACTGCCAGAAGAACAAACAAATCTGTGTTGGGAAAAGTATACCCAGAGCATTCATTAGAAATCAGGATGACCAGACTTTGTCTTTCAAACTTTGGACATGGCATTAGGAGGGACTAGTCCCTGGAGAAGAACATCATGCATGGCAAAGTGAAGGGTCAGAGAAAAAGAGGAAGACCCCCACGTAGATGGATCGGCACAGGAGCAGCAGCAAGGGTCTCAAGTGTAGGAAGAATTGTGAGGTTGGCACAGGACCGGACAGAGGTTCGTTGTGTATATGGTCACTATGAGGCAGTACTGACTCAATGGCACCTAACAACAACAACAACAACAAGCCTATGGTTTGGTGTCCTGGTGTGGTACTGTAGGATAAGCACTGAACCACAAGGTTGGTTTGAACCACAAAATCAGGGGTTGAAACTTACAGGCTGCTCCTTGGAAAGCCTATACTAGGTCACTCTGAGTGGGAACCTAATCTGGGACACTTACCTCCAATCACAGAGCCTGTAGTTATAATCCCATTTGGGAATGCATTGTCTTTGTTATGCTACTAAAAGAGGATTAATGTAGACTGTGTTTTTAATTAATCTCATTTGAAATATTTGTTGATATAAAGTGCCATGGAGTCAGCGCTGACCCATAGCCACACTGTATAGGGTTTCTGAGGAGCAGCTGGTGAGCTTGAACCACCGACCTTGTGGTTCAAACTGACTTTGCAGTCCAGCATGATAGTCCACAGCACCACAGCAAGACTCCATTAGAAGAAAATAAACAAGTACAGTAGAAGATTCAGGTGGGGAAAGAGAGATGTGAGTCACATGAAGACTGTTCAGGAGCAAAAGCTCAGAAGAGAAAAGTACCGTCCTCCAGATTCCACACAAAGGGAAAGCTTCCCCATGCAAGCACTCTGAATTTGGACTTTGTTGTTGTTGTTGTTAAGTGCCGTAGAGTCGGTTCCGACCCATAGCGACCCTGTACAGGGTTTCCGAGGCTGTAAATCTTTACGGGAGCAGAACGCCTCATCTTTCTCCCGCGGAGTTGCTGGTAGTTTCGAACTGTTGGCTTTAAGGTTCGCAGCCCGATTCGTAACCACTACGCTACCAGAGCTCCTTAAGACTCCTAAAATTCTGTTAAAGTTCTCTACTTATGGTATTTCTACTTTAGCAGTACTAGGTAAGTAAGAGTCCTGGTGTGGTGCTATAGGATAAGCACTTGAACAAAAGGTCCGTTTGGATCGCAAGGCCATCAGTTCAAACCCACCAGGAACTCCTCAGAAAACATATACAGGGTTGCTATGAGTCGGAACCTACTCAACGACCCTTAATAATAACAACAACAGGTAAAAAAGCAGCAACTCACTTGTGGTATTTCTATTATAGTAGCACTAGATAACTAAAACAAAACATAACTCATATAACTAAGAATTTACCCTATTAAAATGTACAATAAAGTAGATTTTAATATGTTCACAGAATTTTGCAAATACCTACAAAACCCAAACCCATTACCATCAGATCGATGCCAATTCATAGCAATGCTATAGGTCATAACAGAACTGCCTGACAAGGTTTTCCAATGTTGTCTTTACAGATGCATACTGCCACATTATTACCCTTCAGGGCAGCTGGTGGGTTCAAACCATTGATCTTGCAGTTAGCAGCCAGGCAATTAACCACTTTACTACAAGGGCCCTTGCAAGCACCACACTTGCAATCTAATCTAATGTTAGAACATTTTTATCACCCTAAAAAGAAATTATGTATCCATTAAGAATCACTTTCCAGGGGAAAAAGATGGCGGATCGGGTGGAAGTGTAGTGACGAGCTCTGTCGAGAACAACACAGATTATAGGACCAAGAAGGCTCAGGGAATGGTCCCAGTACTCTGAACCACATATAAAGGAATATTTAGAAGGTTGGAAGACTTACAGCTGGGGAGTTTGTGG
>NW_006408548.1:11993348-12002410 GCF_000296735.1 Chrysochloris asiatica | reverse complement strand
CAAGCAAGGTTGTATCATCTGCATATCTCAGGTTGTTAATAAGTCTTCCTCCAATCCTGACGCCACGTTTTCCTTTATAGAACCCAGCTTCTCGTATTATTTGCTCAGCATACATATTGAACAAGAATTTAACCATTCTTGTTTCCCTTCTAATCACCACTAATTATTAATGCACTTTGACTACATATTAGATGAATTTCAGACTGAAGAAGTTGGTAGAATTCTTTAGTTTCATCATTACTGGTTATTGTGGTTTGTGCATAAATTTGAATAATATATTTATTAACTAACATTTCTTATAGGCTCATTGATATTTTCCTATCACAGACAGCATTGTACTCCAAGATAGATATTGAAACACGATGCCAGTCCTTTTCAGTTTGTGGTTCCTGGCATAGTAAACCATACTATTGTCTGAATCAAAATGGCTGATACCAGTCAATTTGAGCTCACTAATGCTCTGGTAGTGTAGTGGTTTGAAACTACCAGCTGCTCCATAGGAGAAAGATGAGGTGTTCTGCTCCTGTAAAGATTAACAGCCTTGGAAACCCTGTGCAGGGTTGCTATGAGTCGGAACCAACTCCATGGCACATAACAACAACAACAATGCCTAGAAAATTAATCTTTATGTGTTCTATTTAATTTTTGACAACTTCCAATTTTCTAAGATTCATACTTTATACATCCCATATTCCAATTATTAATGAGTGTTTATAGCTGTTTCTTCTCAATTTTAATTCTGGCCTATCAGCAAATGAGGGTGAAGGCCTGCTCCATTAACATCATTAAGGCCAACTCTAATTTGAGGAGGTAGCTCTTCCCCAGCCATATTTTGAATGCCTTCCAACCTGAGGGGTTCATCTTCTGGCATTGCACCAGACAATGTTTCACTGCTATTCCTAAGGTTTTCAGTGGCTCTTCATTTTTCCTAGTGCGATACTGTGGAATAGAGCACTGGACCACAATGCTGGTTTGAACTACAAGGCCAGTGGTACTAACTCACCAGCCACTCCTTGGAAACTTTATAAAGGGTCACTATCAGAAACAACTTGATGGCGTGTGCCACCACCACCACCAATCATTTTTCCTAGCCCATCTTAGTCTGGAAACTCCACTATAACCTGACCACCATATCTGACCCTGCTGGTATTTAATATATGGGTGACATACTTCCAGCATCACAGCAACACACATGCCACCTAAGTTTGACAAACTGACAGACAAGTGGTGGTTCTTTCATTTAGCAAAATGTTTTCAAAGTTTGTCTGTGTTTCTAGCATGAATTATATACTGCACACTTACTGTAGACCTCACCAGTGGCCCAGACAAAGGAATCCAAAACCCCAACTCAACCCACTGCCGTTGAGTGGATTCTGATTCATAATAACCCTACAGGACAGAGTAGAACGGCTGCATAGAGTTTCTTAGACTAATTCTTTTGGGGAGCAAAAGCCTCGTCTTTTTCCTGTGGAAAATCTAATGAGTTTGACCTACTGACTGTACTATTCACAGTCCAATGCTTAACCCACAATATTAGATCTCAGGAACCTAAGATTTAATAAGTGTGTAATAAGTAGTTACAAAATAAATTTATATGTGAAATACAAAGCTGACTGAGCTAGAGGTACAAGAGAATAGTTTCAAGGGAAACAGATAGGTAAAGGTGGCCAAGAGATTTTGCCACATGGGTAGGGAATGGTGGAGTTTGTTGACTGTGGCACAGTTTTGACTTCCTTGTGGGACTCAAATGGTGTCCCTTTTAAGTGTTCTTTAATTTGGGGAAACAACAACAACACTTCACTTGTAATAACATCATTCCCCTTGTTGTTAAGTGCTATTGAGTCGATTCCGACCCAAAGCGATCCTGTATAGAGTAAAACGACTTTGCAGTCTGACGCATTAGCCCACAGCGTCATACCAGGACTCCATATAATTTTTGTTGTTGTTGTTAAGTGCCTAATGGACATGTTTAATTGATTGCTTGGCTGACTATGAAACTCCAGTATGAAAAACATTCTGGTTAATTCTGAAGCCATTATTCAACTATCTTCTAGCATAGAAATTGATATACTGTATGATTCTCCATTTCTTGGTCTATAGTTTATTTTTTTCACTCTAAAACCTTTGTGCATCTTCTTTTCACCACCTGAATTTTGAGATTTGATAATGACAGATGCTAGTTAATGGCATTTTGTTAAATTTTCTCACTCACTATCATGGCTCTTTTCGACCTGTAGATGTGTCTTTCAGTTTGGGAAATTTTTCTTTTCTTTTTTTTCTTGATAATTCTCCCTTTGTTTTCCCAGTTTTCTTCCCTGTAGCTCATCATATGGAATATCACATTCTGGAATTGGATTCTCCAGTATTATCATACCCCACCCCACCTTTTTTTCCATGTATGCTGTGGCACTGTAAACTGTTTTCAAACTTTATGAAGAAAAGACAGTTTCTGCCACAAAAGCTCTTCATCTAACTGACAGCATCACTCAAGAGATACTTGGAGTGCCTGGCTGTTTTCAGTAATGAAACCTTTCTTTTTTAAAAGAGAAATGACTGAGAAGTCAGGACAGTGGACCATATGGAGAGGCTGGAGAGCCATGAAAAGTGGAGAAGGAAAGGACTCTTGAGTGTTGTTACTGTTGTTTTTGCAGTTCTGATTCACAAAGACCTTGTTTAGGGTTTCCAAGGCACAGCTGGTGGGTTTGAACTGCTGACCTTGTGGTTCACAGTCCAGCACTAATCTTACAGTGCCACACCTAAAAAAAAAATCGAAGAGATGAGGAAGCAAAAGAGCTGAACAGAATATTTTAAAGAGCAGCTTGAGAAAATAAAGTCAAGGATTATAATAAGATGTGTAAAGGCCTGAAATAAGAAAATCAACAGGGCAGAAAACTCTCTTTTGAAAAAAATTGCAATATTGAAGGATTCTGTAGGATTACCTTTCTTTGAAAGGGCACAACTATAGATCTCTTTCATTGACATTTGGAAATCAATAAACAATACCATTAATATCATATGCAGGTAGAATTTGGCTCAAGATAATTTAATTATGTATATCAACAGAGAAACTGTTCAAAATTAAGTCCAATTCAGAAGTGGACATGGAACTAGGGATATCATTGCTGACTTCAGATGAATCTTGGCTTCAAACAGAGAATGCAAAATGATGTTTGCTTGTGCTTTATTGACTATACAAAAGCTTTCGATTGGGTGGGTCATGACAAACTATGGATACCTTTGAGATGAATGAGCACTATATGAAGAATGTGACATCGGGATTGGAGGAAAACTCATTAACAACTTGCAATATACAGATGACACAACCTTGCAATATTCAGATGACACAACCTTGCTTGATGAAAGTGAAGAAGACTACAAATACTTACTGTGAAAGATCAACAACAACAGCCTTCAGCATGGATTGCACTTCAATGTAATGAAAACAAAATTCCTCATAACTGGACCAATACTTTGTTGTTGCTGTTTAGTGCTATCAAGTCAATTTTGGCTCATAGCAACCCCGTATAGGGTTTCCAAGGAGCGGCTGGTAGATTTGAACTACCCACCTTGTAGTTCAAACACCTTGTATTCCAGTGCTTACCCTACAGCATCACATGAGGATTGTCTTGTTGTTGTTAAGTCCTGTCAAGTTGGTTCCAACTCACAGCGACCCTATATAGGGTTTCTGAGGAGCAGCTGGTGAGCTTGAACTGCTGACCTTTTGGTTCAAAGCAACTTTGCAGTCCAGCGCATTAACCCACAGCGCCACACCAAGGGACTGGTCCTGTAGCACCAATGAATAACATCATGATAAATGGAGAAAAGATTGAAGTTATCAAAGACTTCATTTTGCTTGTATCCACAATCAATACTCATTGAAGTTGTTGTTGTTAAGTGCCGTCAAGTCAGTTCCGACCCATAGTGACCCTGCATAGGGTTTCCAAGGAGTGACCGGTGAGCTTGAACCACTGACCTTGCAATTCAAATGGCTTTGCAGTCTGGCACATTAACCCAAGTGCCACATCAGGACTCATTGAAGTAGCAGACAAAAAATCAAAAGGATGTGTTGTATTAGGCAAATATGCTGTAAAATACTTCTTTGAAGTGTTAAAGAGTAAAGTTGTCACTTTGAGGTAATGTACACTTGAGTTATGGTATTTCCAATGTCCTCATATACATACAAAAGGTGAACAATAAATAGGGAAGATCATAGAAGAACTGATGTCTTTAAATTACAGTGTTGCCAAAGAATATTGAATATACCATGGACTGCATAACAAACAAATCTGTGTTGGAACTGTCTTATATTTTCATTCATTCATCATTAATAAAGCCCTTGTTGTTGTTGCTAAGTGCTGTGGAGTAGATTCCGACTCATAGTGACCCTGTACAAGGTTTCTGAGGCTGTAAATTTTTATGGGAGCAGAAAGGCTCATCTTTCTCTCACGGAACAGCTGGTAGTTTCGAACAGCTGACCTAGTGGTTCACAGCCCAATTTGTAACCATTACACTACCAGAGCTCCTTAAAGATGCTTATTAATATGTATTATTCAACATTATTTTGGAAGTTCTAATCTATCCTGGTGTGGTGCTGTGGGCTTTTGCTCAGACTGCAAAGTCGCTTGAACTGCAAGGTTGGTGGTTCAAGCTCACCAGCTGCTCCTTGGAAACCCTTTACACAGTCACTATGGGTTGGAACAGACTTGACGTCACTTAACAACAACAATAAATCAATACTTGAGCTAGATAAGAAAAATAAAAGGGATAACTATTAAAAAAAAAAAGTAATGACAAATGTTTTCATTTAATATGGTTGTAATATATTCATATGGAGTCCTGTTGGGGCACTGTGGGTTAATGCACTGGACTTCAAGGTCGATTTGAATAGCAAGGTTGGTGGTTCATGCTTATCAGTCATTCCTCAGAAACCCTATACAGGGACTGTATGAGTCAGAATCGATTTGACAACACTTAACAACAACAAAAATATTCAGATAATTTGTACATGAGTTATTTAAAAATTGAAAAACTACAACTAACAAAATTATATGACATAGATAAGTATTTTGTTGTTAGGTACCATATAGTTGGCTCTGATTCATATCAACCTTAAGCACAACAAAATGAAACACTGCCTAATCCTGTGCAATCCTCACAACTGTTACATTTGAGCCCAGTGTTGCTGTCATTATGTCATGCCATCTCACTGGAGATCTTCCTCTGTTTTGCTGATCCTCCATTATATTAAGCATGATGTCCTTCTCCAGAAACCAGTCCCTCCACATAACACGTCCAAAATATGAGAGACTAAGTCTCACCATCCAATTCTAAATTGCATCTGCTGTACTTACAAAAAAAATTTGTTTGTTCTCTTGGAAATCCATGGTACTTTTAATAGTCTTCATCAACACCATAATTCAGAAGCATCAATTCTTCTGACTTATTCATTGTCCAATTTTCACATGCATATGAGGTGACTGAAAATATAAAGACTTGCATCAAGTGCATCTTAGTCCTCCAACTGCTACCTCTGCTCTTGAACACTTTAAAGAAGTCTTTTACAGCTTGAATTTATGGCAGCTCTTTGTATGTGTATTGTTGCAACCCTTTTTAATTATCTTCAGTGAAATATTGCTTGCATGTGATATTAATAATGTTATTCAATGACTTCTGCACTCCATCTGGTCACCTCTCTTTGGAATGGGCAAAAATATGGATCTCTTTTAATCAGTTGATCAGGCAGCTGTCTTCGAAATTTCTTGGCATAGATGACTTAGTCTTTCCAGTGCTGCATCAGTTTGTTGAAAGATTTCAATATGTATTCTGTCAATTCCTGGAACTTTGTTTTTCACCAATGTTTTCTATGCAATTTGGACTTCTTCCTTCAGTACCATGGGTTCTTGATAATATGCTATCTCTTGAAATGCTTGAACATAAACCATTTCTTTTCATTACAGTGACTTTGTGTATACCTTCCAACTTATTTTGATTCTTTCTGAATCATTCAATATTTTGGCCATGTACTCCTTCAGAATTGCAAGTTAAAGTTTGTATTTTTTCTTCAGTTTCTTTCAGCTTGAGAAATGCACAGTGTGTACTTGCTTTTTGTTTTTGTAACTCAAAGGAACTTAACAAAAAGTCTCTTGGAGAAAGTTTCAAAGTCTCTCTCTCTTTTTAAAGTTTTTATTGTGACTTGAGTGATAGTTTACATGACAGAACATCAGGCTCACACTCATCCCATCGTACTTCGTCTCATTGCAATGACTATACTTCCCTCCACGCATCATCATTCAATAGCATTTGCTTTCATTTCCTCTGTGGTTGTTTTTTTTGTTTTTTTTTTTTATGTACACGAAGCACTCAAGAATATATAACCATTCAAACAATCAAAGGGTACACCTGTAAGCCTACCCCAACCACCAGCACACAGCCCCTCTCCCTCCCTGAGTCTAGAGTCCCCAGGCACTCCGTCTCTCCACGTCATCATCTCTGCCTCTATCTCTGGTGTCGCTGCTTCTCTGAATAGGATCCCACACTCCACTCTTCTCCCTTGATGGTACCAGGGTCCTCCTCTCCTGGACTGCAAGATCAACCACTCCCCTCCTTTTATTATAAAATGTCTACCTTTACATTTGTAACATTCACAGTCAGTCCTGATAGCAATTAGTCACTATTGAAACCACAAAAGTCTTATTCCCATCTCCTTTCACTAGCCCCTTCTAGACAGGTTGGAAACCACTCAGTGGAAATTCTACCTTCCCTTACACCCTCTGAAACTAGGGTCCCTCTTGAAAACTTGTAAGCCAGTCACTTTGTACCTCTGTAGCTCCCCACATTTTGGGTGACCAATGTCTAAGTTGCCCATCCCTGTCAACCCTGTGTACAGAGGCAGTGAGTATGATCCTTGCTGTAAAGATTTGTTCCCTCTTTTAAGCTACTACATCCATACGTATAGGTCAAATTCATCAAATTGTAGCAGATTACACTTATTTCCCTCTACTTTCTTCATCTAGTCAAGTTCTTATCATCCAGCCATTGACGCTAGATCAAATAGCTACTATCTGAAAGGATGGGCATTCTTATGCTTCTCCCCTCCATTTATATTAGTTGGACACTTCATTCTCCGCTCTAGTCCTCTGTGGCTATGTCCCTGTCCGTGGGATCAGAAGTCCCTAGGTCTCACCATATACTGCTGGCCAACCAGGTCTCAATCCAAATTGACAAGTGTCTATTGAACGTGGTCAGACTTAGCTCACAGCTTCATTACTGTTTTCTCCTCACTTCCCATTATCAGTAGGCCAATGTAGTCGCCAGCAAGATTACATGCCTATTTGTGTATTCCCTTTGAGTTTCAGTCTTGGAAGGGGGTTTGCCCTGAGGGAACTTGATTGCTTGCCTTGATGGCTCCTGGCCTTAAAACTTGCTTGTTCTTGTCAATCAGACTGCCGTTATTGTTTTTGATTTTTCTTTCAAGAAGTATCTTCTGTTCCTCTAGCTGCTCCAGGCTTGTCTGCTTATCTTTTCAAGTGGAAATTTCCCACCTCAGAAAATTCTGGGTGGGAATCAGAATTCTATCTACAGTCTTAATCTAATGCAAAGGCTCTGCAGGAAGCCTCTTTCACTGGACAAGTTCTAGCCCCATTTTATGGTATTCCAATCAGTTATAGGCTCAAGATGGACTTACAAGCTTTCTATAGTGATGTTTCTGATTATTTCTTTCTCTCACCTTCAAGTGTGTATTTTACAGTATTGACAAGGGAAACCAAGATTCATAAGACAGTCAAGGATTTTAACATTATTTCCCCTTCTTTTACTCATTCAGGCAATGCCTCATTTCCTGCATCACAGAGCCCTGTTTTCCAAGTTTGAGCATACATCACTATTTACCTCTGTCCCACTTAGCCCTTGCAAACCTGCCTAAATGTTCTCTCATCTTGTTCTTCCATTCTCCACCCCCTTCTTTTGTATTGCTCCCCCAACACACACACTCAAACTATCATGTGTCTATTCCCCTGTGTTTAACCTTCACCAACCTCTTACACCCCAGTAACCAACAATGAACTTTTTTTATTTTTTTTTTTCCCTTTTAGTGTGGGAATTTTTTCTTAAGCTTTTACAATAATAGTCTTATGCAGTATTTCTCCTCTTGTGACTAATTTTACTCAGCATAATGTCCTCAAAATTCATCCATGTTATGTGGTAGCTTGCAGCTTCCTTGTTATTTCTTCAAAGTAGCATAATATTCCATTGTGTGTATGTACCACAGTTTGTTTATTCATTCTTCAGTTGATGGCACTTAAGCTGTCTCCCTGTTTTTGTTATTGTAAATAGTATTGCTATAAACAGTGGTGTGCATATATCTACTTGTGTTATGGCTTGTATTTCTTGTGGATAAATATCAAGTAGAGGGATTGCTGGATCACAAGGTATTTCTATTTCAAACGTTTTGAGGAAGTGCCATACTGTTTTCCAGAGTGGTTGGACCATTTTGCAACCCCACCAGCAATGTAGGAGGGTCCTGGTCTCCCCATATCCTGGCCAGCATTTATTGTCCTTTACTTTTTTTTAACTTCACTGTTATTGCTGGTGTGAGATGATATCTCATTGTTGTTTTGATTTGCATTTCTCCAATGGCTAGTGATCGTGAACATTTCTTCATATGTTTGTTGGCTGCCTAAATCTCTTCCTTGGTGAAATGTCTGTTTATGTCCTGTGCCCATTTTTTAATTGGGTTACTTATCTATTTCTTGTAGAGGTGTTATGGTTTCCTATATATTTTAGAAATTATTCCCTTGTCTGATGTGTTGGTGCAAAATATTTTTTCCCATCTATGGGCACTCTTTTTACTCTTTTGGAGAATTCTTATGATGCAAATTAAGTTTTTTTATTTTTAATATGTCCCAATCAGCTATTTTGTCTTCTTTTGTTTGTGCCATTTTCAGAATGTTTAGTAGACTGTATGTGTTCTCTATTGTTGTTGTTAGGTGCCATCAAGTTGGTATGGACTCATAGCGACCTTATGCACAGCAGAACGAAACACTGTCTGATCCTGGGCCAACTTC
>NW_006408548.1:11963259-11992258 GCF_000296735.1 Chrysochloris asiatica | reverse complement strand
CTGGAACCATTGGAAGTTCTCTGTCAATGTATGCTTGTAGCCATTTCTGTATTACCTTTAGCAAAACTTTACTTGCATGGGATATCAAAGAGATTGTCCGATGATTTCTGCATTCCATTGGGTCACCTCTCTTTGGAATGGGCACAAATAAGGATCACTTCCAATCAATTGGCCAGATATTTGTCTTCCAAATTTCTTGGCATAGATGAGTGAGTGCCTCCCATGCCGCCACACTTTCTTGAAAGATTTCCATTTTTATTCAATCAATTCCTGGTGCCTTGTTCTTTGCTGATTCCTTCAAAACACCATGGATTTCTTCCTTCAGTATCATTGGCTCTTGATGATATGCTACCTCTTGAAATGGTTAAACATCACCCATTTCCGTTTGGTACAGTGACTCTGTATACTTCCCATCTTTTTTTGATGCTCAGAGAATCTTTCAGTAACAAAACTCGAGGCTTGAATTTTTTCTTCAGTTCCCCCAGCTTGAGCAATGCTGAGCGTGTCCTTTCTTTTTGGTTTTCTGATTCCAGATCTTTGAAGATTTTGTTGTAATATTTGGCTTTATCTTCTCGAGCTGATCTTTGAAATTTTCTGTTCAGTTCTTCTACCTCTTCATTTCTTCCATATTCTTTAGAAACTCTATGCTGGAGAGCAAGTTTCAGTGTTTCTTCTGACATCCATTTTGACTTTTTGTGTTTGTTCTCTATTAGAGCTCTCAAATTTTGTCTCTATTTTTTTCATTGATGGCATTTATAATTCTGGGATTCACATTTAGATCTTTAATCCATGCTGAGTTGGGTTTTGTATATGGCATGAGGTAAAGGTTTTGTTTCAATCTTTTGCATATCGCTTTCCAGTTATGCCAGCACCATGTGTTGGAGAGACTACCTCCTTCCCATGCAATATACTTAGGCCCGTTGTCAAAAATCTGTAGGCTGTATGTGGATGGGTTAATTTCTTGATTCTCCAGTCTGTTCCATTGATCTATGTATGTTTCATTGTACCAGTACCAAGCTGTTTTTGACCACTGTAGCCATGTAGTAAACTTCTGAAATCAGGGAGTGAGAGGCTTCCAATTTTTTTTTTCTTCTTTAGCAGTGCTTTGCTTTTCCTGGGTCTCTCCTTTCCATATAAAGCTTGTAATTGTTTTTTCCATCTCTTTGAAGAATGTCGTTGGAAACCGGACAGGGTTTGCAATATATGTGTAGATTGCTTAAGGCAGTATTGACATTTTCACAATGCTACATATTCCTATCCAGGAGCATGGTATAGTCTTCCATTTGTGTAAGTCTCTTTTGGTTTCTTGTAATAATGTTTTGTAGTTTTCTTGGTATAGGTCCTTTGTTTCTGTGGTTATATTTATTCCTAGATATTTTATCCTTTAGGTGGCTATAGTAAACGGTTTTTCTTTTCTAATACCCTTTTCAGCGGTGTCATTATTAGTTTAGAAGAATCCAACTCATTTTTGTATGTGATCTTATACCCTGCCACTTTGCTGAATCTTCCAATGAGTTCTAGTAGATTTTTCCTGATTCTTTGGGGGTTTTCTATGTATAGGATCATATCATCTGCAAACAGGGAGAGTTTTACTTCCTCTTTGCCAATTTGGATGCTTCTAATTTCCCTATCTTGCCGTATAGCTCTGGCTAAGACTCTCAACAAAATATTGAATAGGAGTGGTGACAAAGGGCATCCTTGTCTGGTTCCTGTTCGCGAGGGAAGACTTTCAGTTTCTCTCCATTGAGAGTAATGTTGGCTGTTGGTTTTATATATATGCTCTTAATTATGTTAAGGAATTTCCCTTCAATTCCTACTTTGTTGAGTGTTTTTATCAGGAATGGATGTTGGATTTTGTCAAATCAGTATGATCATGTGGTTCTTTTCCTTTTTTTTTTTTAAATTTATTTATATGGTGAATTACATTGGTTGTTTTTCTAATGTTGAGCCATCCTTGCATCCCTGATATGAATCCCACTTGGTTATGATGTATTATTTTTTTGATGTGTTGCTGGATTCTGTTGGCTAGTATTTTGTTGAGAATTTTTGCATCTATGTTCATGAGGGATATTGGTCTATAATTTTCTTTCTTAGTGATGTCCTTCCCTGGTTTTGGTATGAGGGTTATGCTTGCTTCACAAAATATATTAGGAAGTTTTCCATCTTCTTTTATATTCTGGAATCATTTGAGTAGAATTGGTGACAGCTCTTACCTCAATGTTTGGTAGAACTCACCAATGAAGCCATCTGGGTCTGGACTTCTTTTGGTTGGGAGATTTTTGATGACCTGATCAATTTCTTCTTTTGTTATCAGTCTGTTCAGGTTTTCTACTTCACTCTGTGTACGTTTAGGTAGGTTGTGTTTTTCTAAAAATGTATCCATCTCTTCCAAGTTTTCAAATTTGTTGGAGTACAACTCTTCATAGCATTCTGTTATGATCCTTTTTGTTTCCTTTGGTTCCATTTTGACATTGCCCATGTGGTTTTTAATGCATGTTATTTGTATCTTCTTCCTCTTTTCTTTTGTTAGGTTTGTCAATGGCTTGTCAATTTTATTAATACTTTCAAAGAACCAGCTTCTTGTCCTGTTGATTCTTTCTATAGTTTTTCTGTTTTCTATCTCATTTATTTCTGCTCTAACCTTTATTTCTTTTCTTTTGGTGACTGTAGATTCCTTCTGTTGGTCTGTTTCTAATTGTTGTAGATGTTGTGTTAATGTGTTAATTTTTGTTTTTCTTCCTTTTTGGATGTGTGCATTTATTGAAATAAATTGTTCTCTCAGCACTGCTTTTGCCGTGTGTCCCAAAGATTTTGGTATGTTGTGTTTTTTGTTCTCATTTGTTTCTAGGAACTTTGTGAGTTCATATATAATTTCTTCTACTATCCAATTGATTTTCAGCAGTGTGTTATTTAGTTTCCATATATTCAACTTTATTTCATTGGTCTTCCTATTGTTGAGTTCTACTCTTAATAGCAGTGTGGTCTGCAAAGATGCTTTGTAGTATTTTGATGTTGTCAATTTATGGAGGCTTGTTTTTGTCCTAACACACGGTCAATTTTGTAGAATGTTCTATGTGCACTGGAAAAGAATTTGTATTGTGCTGTTGTTGGGTTGAATGTTCTGTACACAACTATGAGGTCAAGTTGGTTGATTGTGCTGTTTAGTTCCTTTGTATCTTTGTCTAGTTTCTTTCTGGTTGTTCTATCCCTTTGTGAAAGTGGTGTATTAAAATATCCCACTATAATTGTAGATTTGTCTATTTCTTTCTTCAATTGTAGTAGGGTTTGCTTTATATTTCTTGGTGTTCTTTCATTGGGAGCATAGATATTTATTATGGTTATGTCATGTTGCTCAATTGACCCTTTAATCATGAGATAGTGTCCTTCTTTATCTCTTATGCTGGCTTTTGCCTTAAAGTTTTTTTTTAATCAGAGATTAGTATTGCCACTTGTGCTCATTTTTTATTGCAATTAGCATGGCATATTTTTTTCCCATTCTTTAACTTTTAGTCTGTTTTTGTCTTTGTGTGTAAAGTGTCTCTCTTGCAGGCAGCATATTGAAGGGTCTTGCTTTTTTAGACATTCTGTTACTCTCTGTCTCTTCACAGATGCATTTAATCCATTGACATTTAGTGTAATTATCAATAGGTATGAATTAATTGCTGTCATTATGTTATTTTTTTGTGTAGTGCTGCTTGCTTCTTTGTTCTGCATACCTTATTGTGCTGAGTTCATGTTTTTTGTGCTATTTGTTGTCAGTTTCTTCTTAGATTTAATGTTTCCATGTTTTACTTGAATCTTTATTATCATGGTAGGTTGTGAAGTTTTAACTTTCTTTGAGGTTACCCTATAGTCTACTAACTTTTCCCTCCATTTAAGACAGCCTATTGGAGTCCTGGTATGGCACTGTGGGCTAATGGGTCAGACTGTAAAGTGGTTTGAACTTGTAAGGTCGGTGGTTCAAGCTCACCAGCTGCTCCTTGAACACCCTATACAGGGTCACTGTGGGCTGGAACTGACTCGACAGCACTTAAGAACAAAAACAACAACATTGTGTCCTGAAATCTACCTGACCTCCTCACCACTTGGATTACTGTTCCTACATTTCCCACTTCTTTGACATTATTATTATTTTGATCTTTGATTGACCTCCCAGGTCCTCTGAATTTGTGTTGTAATTTTGTTCTGTTCTGGATTCTATCTGTTGACTGAGTTCTGGGTGGTGTTGGCACATCTGTCAATCTCTGGTTGTTGTCTATGCTTGTTGGTTTTCAGTCCAGAGAACTCCCTTTAGGATGTTTTGAAGCACTGGGTTGGCTTTGACAAAGTCTCTTAGCTTCTGTTTATCCTGGAATGTTTTGATTGCACCATCGTATTTCATTGACAGCTTTGCTGGGTAGATGATTCTTGGTTGGCAGGTTTCTTCTTTTAGAGTTTTATATATGTCTCCTCACTGCCTTCTTGCTTGCATGATTTCTGGTGAGAGATCAGAGCTTAATGTGATTTGATTGCCTTTGTAAATAACAGTTTTCTTTCCCCTGGCTGCTTTTAGGATTCTCTCTTTGTCTTTGATTTTGGAGAGCTTGATTATTATATGTCTTGGTGATTTTCTTTTGGGGTTTACCCTTCCTGGGGTTTGTTCAGCTTCCTGAATGCTTATCTTCTCATCCTTCAAGATGCTAGATAAATTTTCTTCAAGAAGCTCCCCAACTATCTCCTCTATGGACTTCTGTGATTCTTCCTGTTCTGGAATACCAATAATTCTTAATTACTCCTCTTCATGTTATCCAACATGAATCATAGACTCTCTTCAGATTTTTTAAATCCGTTTTCCTCCTTACTCTTCTATCTTAGCAGTATTGAGAGATTTGTCTTCCAGCTCACTGGTTCTGGATTCCATCTCTTCAATTCTACTCCTTTGCCCTTTCAGTGTATTGTCCACTTCTGCTATTTTATTATTAATCATCTGGACCTCTTTTTGCAGGTTTTGGATTGTTTCCAGTGCTTTATCTATCTTGTTTGATTGCTCCTGTAGAACTTTCCTGACTTCTTCTTTATTTTTCTGCACCCCTCTGTGAAATATTTGGCTTTGTCTCCATATCATTCTTCTGATTTCCTTCTCAGGAAGATCCAAAGCCTGTTCTTCTTCTAATGAGAAGTCCATGTTTGCCTCCAGCTTCTTTGTCTTGTTTTGTCTTGGTTACTCTTTTCTGTGTCTGGACATGTGCTGAGATCTTTTGTTGTTTTTTCATGGACATTTTAAATTGTTAGATGTGTTTTCAATGATCAAATGAATGTATGCTGCTGTATTGTTAAATTACTGAGTGTCTTCTGGTTTATGTGATCTGCAGCTAGGCTTCCTTTTCACATCTCTTATTACTCAAATGCAAGCTATCTTAGCAAGTGTTGGCTATCTATGTAATGTGTAGCAGCTGATATTGGCTCATGTCTGGATGGTGGTATGTTTGAAGCTTGGGTATATGGCCATGATTGCTGTCTCTTCTTGGTTAACATAGGGAGAGAAAGCTCCCATCCCCAGAAAAAAAATTAAGACTAAAAGGACCAAGAACAGAAACAAAATAAAATCAAAGATAAAAACTAGCACACAAAGACAAAAACAAAGCCATAACAGACTGTCCAGTAGGCTTTGCTGTGCAGGTCAGTGTGCGTATACAGTAGAAACCTCCAGCAGTGGGTGGGGTGTCCACTCACTCAGGCCCCCTGTCTAGTCACTACCATGGAGGTGCCAGATAGACAATGAGAAATGAATGGAAAAAAGATTGTTCACAATCTTTATTTCTGAAGATCAGTTAGGTATCTGCATATGCATACTGTAATTCTCAAAATGACTGTTTTCTTGTGTATAGCAGGTGGTGTTGGCTCTTGCCTTTGATACTGGGGTTTTACAAGGTGCAAATATGATTTGGCTGTATGGCTAGACCTGCTGTCTCTTGTTAGGTAAGGCAAGAATAAAGGTTCCCGCTCAAGTAGAAGAGTCAACTTTAGGATTACATCCCAGAATCAGATGTCATATGAAGCCACCAAAGGATTAGCTTGTGGTACTGCTTGGGCTTTCAGGGATTTCCTCTTTGCTCCATGGGAAAATTGTACCCTCTGGGCACCAACACTGGACCCTTTTGGTGGTGTGCTGAAAATGCCCAGGCGTGGCAGAGAGGGTGTGACAGGGGAGAGAAGGAAAAAAAGTAAAAACAGCCTTCACACTTCTTTTTCCACAAGTGGCTTTTTCACTCATCAGCCTGGCTGTGGCCCCACCCTGTGATCTCTGCCCAGGCTGCGGGCCACAGGAAGTGTCCCAGTTGATTCAGAAATCACAGTTTCTGCCAGCCACAGTCAGATTTTTCCACTGGTGGGTGCCAGAAACTGTTTCCCCGATCTTTATATTAGATCTAAAATTCTGAAACTGTCCCATCAAAGTGCCTTCTCTGTTGTTTTTTGTTTGTTTGTTTTTGCCTCTGCTGAGGAGCCTCTGCTGCCTGTGTTCAATTCTCTTATCCCAAAACCAAAGTCTCAAAGTCTCTTCTGACAACCATTTTTTCTTTATTTCTTTTCTGTCTTTTTAATGACCTTTTGCTTTCTTCCTGTAGGATGTCATCCCACAACTCTTCTGGTCTTCAGTCATTAATATCTAATGCATCAAATGTATTCTTGAAATGGTCTCTAAATTCAGGTGGGATATATTCAAGGTCATATTTTGGCTTTCGTGAACTTGTTTTAATTTTCTTTACCTTCAGCTAGAACTTACAAATGAGCACTTGATAGTCTGTTCCACAGGCTGCCCCTGGTGTTTGTTTTGGCTGATGATATTGAGCTTGTCCACCATCTTTTTCCACAAATGTAGTCAATTTGATTCTTGCATTCCATCTGGTAGGGTGCATGTGTATGTTGCTCTTGTTGTTAGGTGCTGCTAAGTCGGTTCCAACTCATAGTGTCCCTATGAAAAACAGAAGGAAACAAAGCCTATTCCTGTGCCATTCTCATAATTGTTGTTACATTTGAGCCCATTGCTGCTGCCACTGTTCCAATCCATTTCATTGGGAGTCTTCCTGTGTAGGTGAGTGACTGCCTCCAGTGCTGCATCAGTTTGTTGAAATATTTTAATTTGTATTTCATTAGTTCCCAGAACCTTGTTCTTTGCCAATGTCTTCAGTGTACCTTGGACTTCTCCCTTCAGTACCATTGGCTCTTGATCATTTGCTACCTCTTGTAATGGTTGAACACCAACCATTGCTTTTTGTTAAAGTGCTTTTCTGTATTTCTACTGTCTTCTTTTGTTGCTTTATGCATCCTGTAATATTTTGCCCATATAATCCAAATTGAGGCTTGAACTTTTTCTTCAGCTCTTTCCACTTGAGAAATGCAAAGTGTGTACTTGCTTTTTGTTTTTCTAACTCCAGGTTTGGCACATTTCATTATAATACTTGACGTCTTCTCAAGTTACCTTTTAAATTTTTTCTGTTCAGCTTTTACCTCCTCAGTTCTTCCAATTGCTTTAGCATTTCTATGGAGAGCAAGTTTCATAGTCTTTTCTGACATCCATTTTGGTCTTTTATTTCTTTCTTGTCTTTTTAATGATCTTTTATTTCTTTCTTTATGATATTCTTGCTGTCATCCCACACTCTTCTGGACTTCAATCATTAGTATGTAATGAATCAAATCTGTTCTTGAGATGGTCTCTAAATTCAGATGGGAAATATTCAAGGTCATATTTTGGCTCTTGTAGACATATTTTCATTTTCTCAATGTATAAAGTCACCAGTTATGTTATTTTAAGTGGGTGTTTGCAATAAATAAATCGTTGGTCTTGCAAAATTCTGTTATGTGATCTCCAGCATAATTTGTATCATCTTTCCTCCTATTTTCCAACTTTTGTATTCCTGTCATCAGTAATTATCAATGCATCTTGATTGCATGTTTGATAAATTTAAGACTGAAGAAGTTGGTAGAATCTCATTATCACTGGCTTCATTGGTTTGTGCATATATTTGAATAGGAGTGATGTTAATGAGTTATCCTTGTGATTGCTGTCAAGCGTTGTCAAGTCATTTCCAACTCATAGCAACCTTGCATAGGGTTTCCAAGGAGTGACTGGTGTGTTTGAACCACCAACCCTGTGATTCAAACCAACCTACTGGGTGGCTGCTTATCCTACAGTGCCACACCAAAACTCTAGTTATCCTAGTTGTTGCTAAGTACCGTGGAGTCAGTTCTGACTCACAGTGACCCTGCACAGGGTTTCTGAGGCTACAAATTTTACAGGAGCAGAGAGCCTCATCTTTCTCCCACAGAACAACTGGTAGTTTCGAACTGCTGACCTTAAGGTTAGCAGCCCGATTCATAACCACTATGCTACCAGAGCTCCTTGTAGGTGTATGGCTATTATCCTGTCCCAGGTAGCATTGTTTTTCAAGATAGATCTTGACATGTTCTTTTTGACAATGAATGTGACACTTTTCCTATTCAATTTGTCATTCTGCCATAGTAAACCATATGATTAGCTGATTCAAAATAGCCCCAAACAGTCTATTTCAGTTCATTAATACCTAAGATATTGATGTTTATGAGTTCCATTTCGTACAAGAATAAGTAAACCATGTAACACAAGTAAATATTTATAAAATGTACTGGGAAAGTTTCCCTTACACAAACAGCAAAACAAAAAATTATAAATTTCCTAGGTGTATATTTTAATGAAAATGTAGAAGTCCTATAATTATGTAATATCTTCTAAAGGAATTAAGAGGGAAAATCTAAATAAATATGAAGAGACATCTTATTAACGAGAATGTAAATAATATATACATTCTCTCCCAAACCTAAATTAAATACCAAACCTAATCAATAATTCTCAGTGTTCACAAGGCTAAATCTTTCACTGTCTTCAAATTTTCTCAGTGACCCTTTTTCAATGATGGCTTTCTACATTACTCCATTAAAAATTTCAACCTAGTCCCTCATTCCAGCACTCTCAACTGCTCTTAGGAATCCTCCTATTTTTTCCCTTTTTTCCATATCATTCATGCCTTCTAATTACCAGATATTTTTTCATTTATTGTGTTGGCTGTTTATCATCTGTCTTGCTCTGCTAGAATGCAAATTTCGTAATAATTGTTTTATTAAATGAGGTATTCCAAATGCTTTGACCTATGTCTTACATAATTAATCTGCGTTGACAAATACTTGTACTGCAAATATTTTTCTGAAAGTCTCAACTGTCTTTTAAACACTGTTTATCATATATCTGTCACATAGAAGTTGGGGTAAGGTTTTCTGTTGTTGTTACTTGTTTTCAGTAATAAACTCTATCAAATTTTACCTCTCTGGCTTCTGGATTTTATGATTATCTTAGTTAACCCATGTTATATAATAATCACTTGTATTTTTGTCAGTATTTGATTTTAAAATTAAAAATCTTAAATTATATTTAAGTAAAATAAACCAAGGGGATTTTTTATAATTGGAAACTAATTTTGGAAGTGTATGCATGCAAGAAAGATACAAGTTTTTAAAAGGAGAAGAACTTGCCTAGTAGATATAATAGAAAATTACACAAATTAAATAGTGTGAAAATAGTGAAAATAATCAATGGAGTATAACAGAAAAAACAGAATCTGACTCACATACATTGAGAATTGAGTATCAAATTAGGGAGAAAGGATGAGTAATTTAGGAAAATTGTTGCTGGTATAATTTATTGGGAGTGAGGTAGCTCCATTGATAAGCACTGAATTGCAAACCACAAGGTCTGAGGTTTAAGCCTGCCTGCTGCTCCTCAAGAGAAAGATGAGGCCTCTGCTGTAGTATGGGAACCCTATGCAGGGTCATTATGAGTAGAAAATGACTCCATGGCACACCACCACCACCACCACCACCACCACCATCATGTAATGGTTAAGCAAGCACTCAGATGCTAACTAAAGTCTACTATTCCAATCCACCTGCGGTTCTGCAGGAGAGAAGACCTGGCAAACTGCTCCCATAGAGATCATAGCCTAAAAAACCCAATGCAGCAGTTTTATTCTGTCACATAGGGTTGCCCTGATAGGTAATATACTCAACAACACAATATAACAATAATGAAGACCACAGGAAAGAGAAAAAATGCACAATTTTAAACATGAAGAAGTCCCAGTGGCGGTGTGTTTAAGTATTTGACAGCTAAACAAAAGGTTGGTAATTTGAACCCCTCAGCTGTTCTGCTGGAAAAAAAAATGTGTCAGTCTGCTTCTACAAAACTATGGGGGGACCATGTCTGACTGCCACTGGCTTCACAAGTGGGAAAGATACTCAAACTCAAATTCAGCCCAAGGCAGATTCCTATGAAACAGGGGTCAGACATACTTCCACCCTACCACCTTCTTTACCCTATTCTGACACCAGCCATTCCTCCCACCGCACTCTCTGCTTCACATCTGAATTTGACTATCGAATGCAATGACTACACAGAACTCAGACCAATTCTCACCATTATGGGTTTTTTAAAGGAAGTAAACAAGGTACAATTCAGGATCAAACTCAACTCAGGACACAGCAGTTCTCTAGTCATGAAAGCCTCATCTGCCATCCTGCAGGTGTCTGCCTCACTCTTGTCTTTGGCCTCTCAGCCATGTGCTTCCTTGGCCTCTGCCCTGCTCAGGCAAGTGTTACAAAGTTCTTTTAGCCGATCTGTGAATCCCCAAAGGGCACATTCTTCAAGCCAGCCTCATTCCCATAGGCACTCAGCTTTAGACAGTCCCTGACTCAAGAGCCAGAAGTTGCTCTGTCTCTCCATGCCTTCATCTCTGCCGTGGTCTCTACTGTCTCTATTCTTTAGGTAGGGACCTCTCATGTCACTCATCCTCTTCCTTCTTCTATCTCTGCTTTTGCGACGGCTCCTTTTGTGGGAATGAGTGTCTTTTCTTTAAAATTATTATTATCCTGTTTATTGTATTCAGGTGACCTTTTTCTTTTTTTCTTCTTGAAGTAAGTAGGGACTTTATGACCTTTCTTCTACTTTTTGCTACTTACAGAAGTGAGTAGGGACTTTATTATCTTTCTTTTACTTTTTGCTACTTCCTGAAGTGAGTAGGGACTGTATGACCTTTCTTTTTACTTTTTACTACTTGCTGAAGTGAGTAAGAAGAATGCACCCCTTAGATATATGAATTAGCCAACTGAGAAGGGAAAAGACTGCAATCGAAGCCCTAGCCAATGGGGTAAGACACAGCCTTAAGACTTGCGTCACGGATAAAAACCCAAGTGGACTGATCACTCGGTGTGCTCCCTGGCCTGTTCCTGTACAGTTACTTCTGTAGAAGTAAATTTTGCCTTGCCAAGGTAATTTAGTCTCACTGTGTGTCTTTTTGTGGAACATCAGGATTCATTTCTAACACTTTTAAACCTAGATGAAGGACAAAACTAACCAATCCCAGCCTTAGAGTCCTATAGACCGTATTTGCATGGTGTTTCAACAAACTGATGCAGCACTGGAGGCACTCACTCATCTATGCCAAGAAATCTGTAAGACAACTACCTGGCCAACTGACTGGAATAGGTCCATATTTGTGCACATTTCAAAGGGAGTTGACCTAACAAATGCAGAAATCACTGGACAATATCAGTAATATCACATGCAAGTAAACTTTTGCTAAAGATAATACAAAAATGGCTGCAACCATACATTGTCAGAGAACTTCCTGAGTTTCAAGCTGGAATCTGAAGAGAATGGGGAATGAGGGATATCATTGCTGACATCAGATGGATCTTGGCTTAAAGCAAAGAATGTCAGAAAGATGTTTACGTGTGCTTTTTTGACTATGCAAAGGCTTTCAATTGTGTGGATCATGACAAGTCATGAATAACATGGATGAGAATGAGTATTCTGGAAAACTTAATTGTGCTCATGAGGAACCTGTACATAGACCAAGAGGCAGATGTTCAAACACCAAATAGTTTAAAATTAAGGAAAGTATGTGCCAGGGTTGTATACTTTCACTATATTTTAAAAATCTGTATGCTGAGTACATAATCCAAGAAGCTGGATTATATGAAGAAAAATGGGGCATCAGGATTGGAAGAAGATTCATTAACAACCTGTAATTTGCAGATGATGCAACCTTGCTTGCTGAAAGTGAAGAAGACTTAAAATACTTACTCATGAAGAACAAAGACCACAGCCTTCAGTACGGGTTGCACGTCAATGTAAAGTAAACAACATTCTTTACCACTGGATCAATAAACAACATCCATATAAATGGAGAAAATATTGAAGTTGTCAAAGACTTCATTTTTCTCAAATCAACCATCAAGACTCATGGAAACAGCAGTCAAGAAATCAAATGATGTATTGCATTAGGCAAATCTGCTGTACAAGATCTCTTTAAAGTGTTCAAAAGCAATGATGTCAGTTTTAGGATAAAGGAATTCCCAACCCAAGCCATGGTATTTTCAATAACCTTGTGCATGTGAAAGTTGGACAGTGAACAAGGAAGACTTTAGAAGAATTGATGCATTTGAGTTATGGTGTTGTTCGAGGGAAATATCAAAAGTACTGTGGACTACCCAAAGAACAAACTAATCTGTGTTGGAAGAGTACAAGAATGCTCCTGGGAAACCAGGATGGCCAGACTTCATCTCTTATACTTCAGACATATTATCAGAAAGGACCAGTCCCTGGAGAAGGATATCATGTTTGGTAAAGTGGAGGGTAGGAGAAAAAGAGGACTGGCATAATGGTGGCAGCAATAGCTTCAAGCATAGCAACAATTGTGAGGTTGGTACAGGACCAGGAAGTGTTTCATTCTATTCTGCATAGTTTTACTATGAGTAGGTACTGACTTGATGGCACCTAACCACAACAACAACATCCAATTACTTGGTGAGAATTATGAAGACTTTGGATCCAAAAGCCATATCAAGTAAATTAAAGGCACCACATCTTCCATAAAGATTTCTGCCTTGGTAACCCTGTGGGACATTTTTACTTTTTCCTAGTTTTGGTAGTATAATGGTTATGAACCAGGATGCTAACCTCCAGGTCAGCACTTTGAAACTACCAGCTGTTCCATGGGATAAAGATGAGGTTTTATGCTCCTATAAAGATTCACAGCCTCAGAAACCCTGTACGGGGACACTATGAGTCAGAACTGACTCCCTAGCATATAATCACAACCACCATGGTGTAACTATGAGTCAGAATGGGTTAATTTGTTTGTTGTATTTTCAAGATAGCAAAAGGCAATTTTAAAGACTGAAATTGCATTGTCTACTAACAGTTTGGAGAAAGTAGGGGGTGCATTTGTTTTTCTGGTTTTATATACACAGAAAAAATGAGTAAATCTTTTTTTTTTTTTTTACAGTAGAGTAAATCTTAACAACATGGATGGAGCAAAGCTTTCAGGACCTTCATTTTCTGATGGCACACAACCCAAAATTAGAAAAAATCAACTGCAAACGTTAATAATTGAAACATAGATTATCAAAGTATGAATCTAGGGAATTTGAAGCCCCCAAAAAATGAAATGGAATGCATAAAGAGCAATATCCTAGGCATTAGGATATGGACAGGTATAAGCTGAAATGGACAGGTATTGCCCATTTTGAATCCAACATTTACATGGTTTACTATGCTGGAAATGACATATTGAAGAGGAATGACATCACATTCCTGGTCAAAAAGAATATTTCAAGATCTATATTGAAGTACATTGCTGTCTGTGATAGTTTAATACCCATATGCCTGCTAGGAAACCAGTTAATATGACTATTATTCAAATTTACTCACCAACCACCAATGATGAAGAAATTGAAAAATTCTACCAACTTATTAAGTCTGAAATTGATCAACCATACAGTCAAGATGCATTGATAATTACTAGTGATTAGAATGCAATAATTAGAGGGATCAGTAGTCGAAAATGTGGCCTTGGTGATAGAACTGCACTGGAGATTGCACGATAGAATTCTGCAAGACCAATGATTTCTTCATCGTGAATACCTTTATCAACATAAATGACAACTATATATGTGGAACTCACCAGATGGAATACACAGGAATCAAATAGATTACATCTGTAGTAAGAGACAAAGCAGAAGCTCCAATCATCAGCCAAATAAGGACAGCAGCCAACTGAAGAACAGGCCATCAATTGCTCATATGTAAGTTCAGGCTGAAGCTGAAGAAAATTAAGATAAATTCACAAAGCCAAAGTACTACCTTGAGGATATCCCACCTAAATTTAGAAACCATCTCAAGAAGAGATTGACACATTGAGTACTCAAGACTAAAGGCCAGAGGAGTTGTAGGATAACACTAAGAACAGCATACATGAAGAAAGTCAAAAGATCATTTAAAAAAATAGGGGGAAAAAAGACCTAAGTGGATGTCAGAAGAGACCCTGAAACTTGCTCTTGAACATAGATTAAATGGTAGAAATGATAAAATAAAAGGGCTGAACAGAAAATTTCAAAGGGCATCTAGCAAAGACAAAGTCAAGTATTATAATGAAATGTGCAAAGACCTGGAGTTAGAAAACTAAAAAGAAAAAACACAGTCAACATTTTTCAAACTGAAAGAAATGAAGAAAAAAAAAAAAATCACATCTTGGGTTTCAATATTGAAGGACTCTATGGGCAAAATGTTGTCCTGATATGATGCTGTGGGTGAATGTGTTGCACTGCAAAGGCATCTGAACCACAAGGTCGGTGGTTCAAGCTCACCAGCTGCTACTCAGAAACCCTATATTGGGTCACTATGAGTCGGAGCTGACTCGATGGCACTTAACTACAACAGCAAATGGGCAAAATATTGAATGATGAAGGAACTATCAACAGAAAGTAGAAGGAATTCACAAAGTCATTGTACCAAAGATGATTGCTGACATTCAACCACTTCAGGAAGTAGCATATGATCAAAACCAATGGTATTGGAGAAAGAAGTCAAGCTACTCTGAAGGCATTAGAGAACAATAAGGCCCCAGGAATTGATGGAATATCAATGGAAATGATGCAACACTGGAAAAACACTGCCTAGTTTATGCCAAGAAATTTGGACAACAGCTATCTGGACAACCAACCAAAAGAGATTCATATTTGTGCCCATTCCAAGAAAGGTGAGCCAATAGAATACAGAAATTATTGAAATAATGTCATTA
This sequence comes from Chrysochloris asiatica, assembly GCF_000296735.1. Lineage (NCBI taxonomy): Eukaryota > Metazoa > Chordata > Mammalia > Afrosoricida > Chrysochloridae > Chrysochloris > Chrysochloris asiatica. The sequence goes on along the minus strand of NW_006408548.1, from coordinate 11,977,109 downwards.
ATATCACACACAAGTGAATTTTGCTGAAGATAATTTTTGCAAATGGTTGCAGCAGCACATTTACTGGGAGTAGCCTGAAATTTAAGCAGGATGCAGTAGAGGACATGGAAAGAGGAATATCACTGCTGACACCAGATGGAGCTTGGCTTAAAACAAAGGATACCAGAAAGATGCTTATTTGTGTTTTATTAACTATGCAAAGGAATTCTACTACGTAAATCATAACAAACTCTGAATGACATTGGGAAAAATGAGAATTGCAGAACACTTAATTGTGATCATGGGGAAACTATGAATGAACCCAGAGACAGTTGGTCAAATAGAACAAGGGGATAGTTTGCAGTTTAAAATCAGGAAAGGTGTGTGCCAGGGTTATATTCTTTCACCATTCATATTCATTCTGTATGCTGAGCAAATAATATGAAACTATATGGACTATATAATTTGAAGGAAGGTTCATTAACAATCTGCAGTATGCAGATGACACAACTTTGCTTGCTGAATGCACTTGCTTATGAAGATCAAAGACTTCAGCCTTCAGTGTGGATTGCATCTCAATGTAAGCAAACAAAAATCTTCACAACTGAACCAATAAATATTATGATAAACAAAGAAAAGAGAGAAGTTGTCCAGGATTTAATTTTATTTGCATCCACAATCAATGCTCATGGAAGCTGTAGTCAAGAAACCAAGGAATGTTTTTTATTAGGCAAATCTGCTGCAAAATACCTTTTAAAATGTTAAAGAGCAAAGATGTCAGCTTGAGGACTTAGGTGTGCCTGATGCAAGCCATGGTATTTCAATCACCTCATAAGCTTGACAATGAATAAAGAAGAGTGGAGAAGAATTGATGCATTTGACTTAAAGTTTTGAAGAAGAATATTGAAAGTACCATGGACTTAAAAATATCTGTCTTGGAGGAAGTGTAGTCAGTGTTCCTTAGCAGCGAGGATGGAGAGACTGTTTCTCACGTACTTTGAACATGTTATCAAGTGGAACTAGTCACTAGACTAGCACATCGTGCTTGGTAAAGTAGAAGGTCAGCAAAAAAGAGGAAGACCCGTCCATGAGACACATTGACACAGTGGCTGCAACAACAACAGAAATTGTGAGCATGATGCAGGAGTGAGCAGTGTTTCCTTCTGTTGTGAATAGGGTTGCCGTGAGTCAGAGCTGACTCAAGGGCACTTAACAACAATAAATTACAATGGAAAAGACATTTTTATGTCTGAATACTTACCCTGCAAATACACTCATACACATGCAAAAACATAGTCTACCATTTCTCTATGAAAAGTTATATGTGTGCATAGATTTATAATGCATATGAGGTTATTTCAATAACCTCATATACATGTGAAAGCTGGACAGTGAATAAGGAAGACTGTAGAAGAATTCATGCTTTTGAGTTATGGTGTTGGAGGAGAATAATGAAAATGCCATGGGCTGCCAAAAGAATCAATAGATCCATTTTGGAAGAAGTGCAGCCAGAATGCTCCTTGGAGGCCAAGATGGCCAAACTTCGTCTCTCATACTTTGGACATATTGTCAGGAGGGACCAGTCACTGGTTTGGTATCATACTTGATAAGGTGGAGGGTCAGAAAAAAAGAGGAAGACCCCCAATGAGATGGATTGGCCAAGTGGCAGCATCGATGGACTCAAGCGTGGCAATAGTAGTGAGGTTGGCCCAGGATCGGGCCGTGTTTTGTTCTGCTGTGTATAAGGTTACTATGGGTCGGTACCAACTCGATGGCACCTAACAACAACATATTTATAATGCTACAATATCCCTGGAAAGTTTGAAAGAATGAATATCAGCAGAACTCCTAACAGAGAAAACTGCTTAAAGAACTTAGGTTTCGGAATGGAAGAGATTTATTATAACAAATCATGGAACTGGCTCAAGAATTGGCGGTGATGCATTCTGTTATGTAAGGTGTTGCCATGAGTTGGAGGCCAGCTCAGCTGCAGCCCCAAACAGCAATATATGTGGAATAAGGTACAATTTATTTGAACATTTTCTGGTACCAAAGTTATCCTACAAAGCAGTCCACAGTCTTTCAGAATCTCTGTCTCTAAGTCTGGCTGTCTGTCTCTCATTTTCTGTCTGTGTTTCTATTTTATATCAGCATCCCAACCAACAGTTACCCTCACCCTGTTATTGCTGTTTATGGCCATCGAGTCAGTTGTGACTCATAGCAATGCTGTATAGGATTTCTGAGGAGCAGCTTGTGGGTTTGAACTGCTGACTTTGTGATTCACAATCCAGTGACTATCCTATAGCACCATACCAAGAGTCCTACATCTTGTATTTTTTTCTCTAGTCTGATACTTGCAATTATGTCCTCCTTGTTGGTTGGAGCTCCCTGTTCCCACATGCCCTGACTCTACCTCATATAGGCTTTCAATGTCTGATTCTGAAAGGTTGTTTGGTTCTTTCTCTATTTCTTAATTCCAGATACCAAGAAATGGACTCTGCTTGGAGCAATTTGGCCACATTATGACTCACTGGCTGCCTCAGACATGGCTTCTTGAGGCAGGTGTGTCTCTCTTGTCCCAATAGCCAGGTAAAGTGAAAGTCAAAGGAGCTCTATGTCCTTTGCAGGAAGTATTGGTCTGATTGCTTCATGTGAAAGAGGTTTTAGATACAGTAGACACCATGACACACATTTTTTATACAGCTCCTCCTATATAATAGACCCAGGCCCGAGGGCTAAGGATGGATAAGCTTTGAATACTAGCAGTCTTATGTCATGCTACTATTCATCTTTCTATCTATGACACTGACCATTTTTCTCAAACCAGCCCTTCCACAGTTTTTCTGAACTACAATGTGCACCTCAAGTTCTGCTAGCCTTCATTCATATACTACTTAACTACTCTGAGGCTCTGCTCTCCAAAATCCTCAGCAGGTTTTTGACCATCCAATGTGGGTTGACCCAGGATCAGTTTTCCTCTGACTCTTCCACAATGCTCATTCTACTTACAGAGCCCACACATGAGGAGATGGGTATTATTTTTCCACTTACTAAAATAATTACAAAATGCAGAAAGGATCACACCCCAGAGGCAAAGAAAAACAGCATGCTTGTGAACTCCTGAGAAAAAAAAAAAAACACATTGTTTTTTTCAGCTGTGGTTCTTTATAACTCTCGAACTAAGCAAAGTACAGAAACTAAGGAAATAGAAGAGATTTTTTTACAGCTGGATATTTTTCATGTCCTTTGCCCATTTTTAAATTGGTTGGTCTTTTTGTTATTGAGGTGTTGAAGTTTTCTGTGGATTTTAAAGACTGGAACCTTGTGAGATATGTCAGTGCTAATTTATCTCCCAGTCTTTATGCTCTCATTTCACTATTTTGGTGAAACTTTTTGATGAGCAAAAGTATTTATGTTGTTGTTGTTAAGCACCGTTGAGTTAATACCCAACAATAGCGACCCTGCTTAGGGTTTCCAAGGAGTGACTAGTGTGCTTGAACTGCCAAACTTGCGGTTCAAACCAACCTTGCAGTCCAGTGCATTAACCCACAGTGCCACATCATTTAATTTATAGGTCCCAATTAAGTAATTTATATTCTGCTGTCTGTGCATTATTAGTTTTGTTTGGTAATCTATTTATGCCATAAATTAGGATTCCTAGATTTCCCCCTGTATTTTCTTCCATAAAGTTTGTAGTTTTAGGTTTAATACTTAGAGTTTTGATCCATGTTGATTTGCGTGTGTGTACATGTATGCTGTGACATATGTATCCTGTTTCATTTTTCTACAATTAGATATCCAGTTTTTCCAGCACCACTTTATTAAGAAACTATTTCTTCCCTATTTGATGGACTTTGACCTTCGTCAAGGATTAACTGTCCTTAGCTGAATGGATTAACTTCTGGGTTCCAATGTCTATATTTGTGTCATTCTATCAGTACTAGAAAGAGCTCTGGCAGTGTAGAGGTAACAGATTGGGCTGTGAACCAAAAAGTCAGCAGTTCGAAACTACCAGCTGTTCTGTGGGAGATATATGAGGCTTTTTGCTTCTGTAAAGATTTACAGCCTTGGAAACCCTGTACAGGTTTGCTATGAGTCGGAACCAATTCCATGGCACATAACAACAACAATCAGTACGAGGATTATTTTATTACTGTGGCTGTATAGTAAATTCTGATATTTGGAACTGTGAGGCCTCCTACTTCATTCTTCAATAATGCTTTAAGTATCTGGGGCTTTTTTACTTGCCATATAATGCTAGAGATTAGTTTGGTTTTCTTCTCATTTTGCTATTTTGACTGGAATTGTATTACCTATAGATTGCTTTGGGTATTATTGATATTATCACAATGTTAAGTCTTCTCATCCATGAGCATGCTATGTTTTTTCCCCCACTTATGCTGGTCTCTTGTTTCTTGTAGGAGTGAATTGATGTGTTGATCTTGTACCCTGACACTTTGCTGAAACCTTCTATTAATTCTCTCAACTTGTTTGTGAAGTCTCTGAACATGTCATCTGTGAATAGGGGTAATTTTACTTTTTTCTTACTAATTTGGATCCCTTTTATTTTCCTTTCTTGTTTTATTGCTCTAGCTAGAACTTCCAGTATAATATTAAATATGAGTGATGATAAGGGGCATCCTTTAAGTCTCATTCTCATTCACAAAGGGAAGGCTTTCAGTTTCTTTTCTCTCTATTAAGAACATTGTTGGCTATTGGTTTTGTGTATATGCCCTTAATTATGTTGAGGGCTTTCCATTCTACTCCTATTTCACTGAAGATTTTATTAGGAAAGGTGTGTTGGATTTTATCAAGTACCTTTCTGAATTGGTTGAGATGATCATGCAATTTTTTCCTTTGCTTTATTTATTTGGTGGATTATGTTGATTGGTTTTATAATATTGAACCATCCTTGCATATCTGCTGTGAATCCCACTTGATCATGTTTGTTTTTATGCTCTTGAATTCTGTTTGCAAGAATTTTGTTGAGAATTTTTGCATCTTTGTTCATGAGGATTATTGGTCCATAATTTCCTTCTTTAGTGATGTCTTTTTCTGGCTTTGATATTAGGGCTATATTGACTTCATAGAATGAATTAGGGAATATTCTTTCCTCTTCTGTGTTATGGAATAATTTGAGTATAAGTGGGCTCAACTCTTCTCTGAATGTTTAGTAGAATTTTCCAGTGAAGTCTTCTGGACAGGAGCTTGTAAGTTTGTCAATGCTGCATTTGAACAAAACATTTATAGAGTGTCTTACCATCCCGCCATTTAGCACTTATATTTGAAAGTCCCAAGTGACTGTATACTTTTGGTACAATTCCTTTTGATTGATGAGACCCTCCACTCCAATCTCTGCAGAAAAACAGATCTAGAAATCCAGGAATCTGAAAGAACTCCAATGCCCTAGAGCAGCATCTCCAGCTTCCCCTTAATCTGCAACAACAATAACAAAAAAGCTTAAGAAAAAGTGATGTCTGGTGTCTTTATGTTAATGCTGTTGGCATTTCTGCCATCATGCCTCAGCACTTGTTCAATGTTTGCCAAAAATTAGGGATGTTCAGTGGATGAAAACTTTAGCTACTTCCAGGACTACCTAGGGGAGGCTCTTGAACAAGCTGTTTTCCTGATTATCACGTTCGTTCTGGCCCTCATCCTACCAACCTGTTCATCACAACTCTCTTCCTTAGTGATTTTACTTTAAAAAACATTTAATAGTATTTGTATTGGTAGTGACCTAAGATTCAGCATAAGTTCCAATTAGTTTTTAACCAAAGCTGGGAGAGGGTTCAATTCTGCTTTGAAATATCAGAGGTAAGTTATGGCTTTGTCTCTTCAGGCAGGGAAAACTGGATTTCAGCTTGGTCCACTAACAGTTAGCCAGCCTAAATGGTATTGTTGTTTTTAAGTGCTGTCAAGATGGTTCTGACTCATGACCCATTATAGGGTTTGAACTGCCAGTCTTGCAGTTAGCAGTCTAGTGCTTATCCTACAGAACCACACAAAGAGAAAATGTGTAACATTTGGGGAACAAATGTGGTTCTTCAGAACATAGGCTAACCTTTGCTCTCTCTTCAGTTTCTAGCACATCCCTGAGAATCAGTTACTTGCCAGCTATGATGCCTACAAAGATAAATCTGGTGACAAATATAGCACATTTCCCCTGTCCAATACTCTAAACACGGAGAAATGTAGATGTGATTCTGATTTCCTTGATAGTTTAGCAAAATCATAAAGTCAGATTCCACTATCTAAAATAAAGCCAACTGTTCTACACAGAGTATAATGGTTATAATACAGAAGTATAACTGTTAAAGCTTTCAAGGAGGCCTCATGGAAACAAAGCTTCCTGTGGACTGATGTGTTGGCAAGTTTAGTTTTTTAAAATTCTAAGGAGCAACAAGATTTAATAATAATAACAATAAAATATGTTTAAAATATCACCAGTCCTTTCTTTTACCAAGAAAAAAATCTTTCTCATACCAAGTCCTCAATCTTTATCTTTTGTTGGTATAGTTGTTTTAATTTTTTTTCTTATCTCTGTTATTTTTTTGCTTTTTCTCTAAATTTTCCTGAAGAGAAGTAGAACAGTGGAAAGACAAAAACACTGAACCAAAAGTCAGAAAACCATGTTAGATTTGGAATAAGAGTATTGACTGGAACCAAGGAGAGTGCTGAGGACACAGCGGGCTCTCTGAGAGGAGAATCAATACCGGTGAGAGTCTGATCTGGCTGGGATTTTGTTCATGAAATATTTTCCACCCCACAGCCACAGGGAGAAGATAAATTGGAAATGATAAATCACCTCAAGACAATCTGTTTTAAGTGTTTTTTCCTCATATAAACTTTGGGTAAAATAAAGAATGTCATTTGCCTGAATGGGACTTTTCTTTCTGGACCCCATCCTATTGGAGGTTAAGTAAACTAGAACCTAGTAAACTCTGTAATACCAAGTTTTACTCAATTTGACCAAATGGCAATTGTCCAGGAATTTCACTTGTTTGAGTTTCAGATTCTAAGGTAGAAGGAAAAAGTGTTCAAAGCTGACACTTAGGTAAGTGAAATACATACATCTTATGTTAGAGATGTGGGGATGTAGGGTAAGCACTAGACCGCTAACCTCAAGTTTGGCTGTTCAAACCCACCAGTCATCCCTCAGAAACCCTTTACAGAGTCATTAGGAGTCAGAAGCAACTCAACAGCATTAAACAACAATAACGTCATCATCAGTTTAATACCAGTGGGCACTGGTAATAGAGATATTACTGGTTGGTTAGAAGCAGTGTCATGAGGGCTGAATTTTTGAGTCATCTTGTTTTTAACAAGCTATGTGTTCTTGGGCAAATCATATAACAGCGCTAAGCCTGTATTTCAGTGATGGTGGTGGTTCATTGGTAGAATCTACACCTCTCATGTGAATGGATTCAATTCTGACGTTTCTTGTACACCCACCACCTGTCTGTTAGTAGAGGATTACATATCGTTATGATGCTGATAATTACTGGTGATTGGAATGCAAAGATTAGAAACAAAGATGAAGGATCAGTAGTTTGAAAACAGAGCCTTGGTGATAGAAATGATGCTGGAGATTGCATAAGAGAATGTTGTAAGACCAATGACTTCTTCATTAAAAATATACTTTTAAACCACATAAAAGATAATTTACACATGGAATTCACCAAACAGAATACAAAGAAATAAAATGGATTATACCTGTGGAAAGAGTTGGTGGAAAAGCTACATATTATCAGCCAAAAGAAGACCAGGGGCAGACTGTGGAAAAGACAATCATTTGCTCACATGCTGCAGCTGAAGAAAATGAAAACAACACCATGACACCTAAAATAAGACCTTGAACATATCCCATCTGAATTTAAAGATCATCCCAAGAACAGATTTGGTGCAGGAGACACTAATAACCCAAATCCAAAAGAGTTGGGGGATGACATCAAGAAAAAATGTCATTCCATAACTACAGAAAAAAACCAACAGGTCATTTAGGAAGACAAAGAAGAAAAAAAATACAAAAATGGATGTAAGAAAAGACTCTGACACTTGTTCTCCAGTGAAGATATGCTAAAGCTAATGGAAGAAATGAGGAGATAAAAGAGCTGAACAGAATATTTCAAAGAGCAGCTCGAGAAGAAAAAGCCAAATATTGTCTGCAGCTAGAAAAATGTGGAGTCAGAAAACCAAAAAGGAAGAACACATTCAGCTTTTCTTAAGTTAAAAGAACTGAGAAAAAAATTCACGCCTCAATTGCAATACTGCAGGAGTCTTGGGACAAAATATTTAATGATGCGGAAAGCATCAAATGAAGATGGAAGAAATACACAGAGCCACTGTACCAAAAAGTAACTGTCAATGTTCAACCATTTCAAGAGGTAGCATATGATCAAGAATCAATGGTACTGAAGGAAGAAGTCCCAGGTGTACTGAGGCATTGGCAAGGAATACGACTCCAAGAATTAATGAAATACTAATTGAAAAATGTAAACAAACTGATGAAGCACTGGAGGCATTCATTTATCTATGCCAAGAAATTTGTAAGACAGCTACCTGGTCAACTGATTGAAAGAGGTCCATTTTTGTGTCCATTCCAAAGAGAGGAGACCAAACAGAATGCATAAATCATTGGACCTTATCATTAATATCATATGCAGGTAAAATTTTGCTAACGATAATTCAAAAACTACTGCAATGATACATTAACAGGGAACTTCCAGATGTTCAAGCTGGATTTAGACAAGGATACAGAATGAGGGCTATCATTGCTGATGTCAGATGGATCTTGGATCATAGCAGAGAACCAGAAAGATATTTACCTGTGCTTTATTGACTATGCAAAGGCTTTAGACTATGTGGATAACAACAAGTTATGGACAACATTGCAGAGAATAAGTATTCCTGAAAACTGAATGTGCTCAAGAGGAACCTGTACATAGTCCAAGACATAGCTGTTTGAAAAAAATAAAGGGACACTGAATAGTTTTAAATCAGGAAAGGTGTGTGCCAAGGTTGTTTTCTTTTACCATATTTATTCAACCTGTATGCTGAGTAAATAATCTGAAATGTTGGATTATATGATGAAGAATTTGGCATCAGGATTAAATTAACAACCTGCAATATGCAGATGATACAACCTTGCTTGATGAAAATGAAGAGGACAAAATACTTACTGATGAAGTTCAAAGATCACACACTTCAATATGGGCTGCACCTCACTGTAAAGAAAACAAAAGTCCTAGCCACTGGACCAATAAATAACATCAGGTTAAATAGAGAAAAAACTGTAGTTATCAAATATTTTGCTTTGCTTAGATCCACCATCCGCACTTATGGAACCAGCAGTCAAGAAATCAAATAACATATTGCAGTAGACAAATCTGCTGCCCAAGATCTCTTTACAGTGTTCAAGAGCCAAGATGTCAGTTTGAGGAGTAAAGTGTGCCTGGCCCATGCCATGGTATTTTCAATAGCCTCATATGCATGTGAAAGTTGGACCATGAATAAGGAAGACCATAAAAGAATTGGTGCATTTTAGTTGTGGTGTTGGAGAAGAATATTAAAGGTACCATGGTCTTTAATAGAAAAACAAACAGATGTGTACTGAAAGTAGTACAACTAGATTTCATCTCTCATGCTTCAGACACAATATCATGAAGGACCAGTCACTGAGAAGGATATTATGCCTGGTAAAGTGGAAGGTCAGCAAAAAAGAGGAAGACCCCAATACAATGGATTGGCACTGTGGCAGCAGCACTGGACTCAAGCGTAGCAGCAATTAGGAGGAGATGCAGGACTGGGTGGTGGTTTGTTGTATTGTACTATGGATCGCTATGGGTCGGAACCTACTCAATGGAACCTAACAACAACAACAATGATTTTGAACAAATCTTTGTGAAGTTTCCAGATTAAGACAAACTAGGAAGAAAAATCTACTGACTACTTCCAAAAGTAACCCAATGAAACATATATATATATATATATATACATCATATGATCTGATCTGCTAATGGTACAAAACCAGCCAGCATTTTTGCTTGGGAGCAACTCAAGAGTGGCAGTAACTCAAGATTGTAACAAATTACAACATGCCACTATAACAACTGGAGCCCTGGTGCAGCACCATGGGTTAATGCACCAGACTGCAAACTGTGAGGTTTGAACTGTGAGGCTGGTGTTTCAAGGTCACCAGCCTCTCCTTACAAATCCTATACAGGGTCACTAAGGGTCAGAACCAACTCAATAGCACTTAACAAAAACAACGACAACTATAACAAGTGGAATGCTTTAAAATCTTTGAGTTCTTTCCTAGGTGTTTTATTCTACATCATACTGACCCTTGAGTTCAGGGACAGTCAAAGGATGAAGAGACAGAACTCTTTTTATGAGAAACAAAAACAGTTGTTTAGAGTCTTCTCAGGAGTTCCAGTTTGGTGGCTGCAGAGCAGAGTCAGGTAGGACAGGCTCTGTGGGGGAGAGGCTGAAAAACCAGAGACTCTGCTCGCACAGAACAGCACCAAAGCTCTGGATCTAGCATAAGGGTCAGGGCATCAGTTTCCTGCAACCGCCAGTGGAAAAATCACAGTATAAAGGAAAACATTGTGGGACACCCTCTGCAGCCATCCCACCTGGGCAGAGATCAGAGGGTGGGGCTATAGCCAGACCTGCACTAGGAACCAGCGCTAAAAGTGGTGTAGTGACTTTGCAAAATGTGTGTGTGTGTGGTGGATTCTACACATTTTTTTCTTCCTCTTCCCTGTTGGGCCTTCTTTGTTCATCCCAGATGCCTTCAAGCAGGTCGGTGCGCACTCCCAAAAACATCCAGCATTAAACAGCTCCAATGGTCTAAGGGCAAATTCTTTGGCTGCTGCTTTGTGGGTCCCAACCCTAAAGTTAACTTGTGCAGGACCCTTTACTCCTGCCTATCCAGCAAGAAAAAAACAGGTTTGGCCTGACAGACAAACCATATGAACAATCTGTAAAACCCCAACTTAAAAAGACGCAGCTATTTAAAGAATTATGCTGTGCACATGCAGATATCTAACTGGCCTTCAGAGACAAAAATAGTAAACAATCTTTCTCCCATTAACTTATCAACATCTATCTGTGCACTTCTACGGTGGTGACTAGAGGAGGAGCTTCAATTATGGGTATGTTTTTCATTTTATCTATTTTATTTTATAATTTCGTTTCAGAATATTTTTGAAAAATCTCTCTTCTTTTTTCCAGCTCCTACACACAACTAACACCTCAATTGTTTTTTCCTCACAAGATGGGGCCTCACAAAGTTCCCACACACAGTATAAAAATGACTTGCTTCGAACAATTGCTTAAAGAGCAGGTAAATTCCAAATTGGGTGGGAGATTTTATACATTTTTCTCCTGAGTGTTCTATTACAACAACACAAATTATTTCCTTTCCTCTATTTTTTTCCTCCTTAAGCTCCCAGAAATAGTGGAAACTGAAGCAAAATTCTGGGAAGGAATGTAGTCACAGTTAGTGCTTTTAGGATTTACATTTCCCGCTAATTTGTTCATCATTATTGGTAGGTGTCTTGTAGCATGGTAGAAAAAATTCTGAGTAATAAGTGACCCCTTGAAAAGGTTACTATTTATTAATTTAATGAAAATTTATCATACATTTATTATAGCACTGTAATGGAAATATGGAGGAGCATGGAAAAATATGTACATAGCCGTGAGAGTTTTTTTTTATCTAATATTCTTTAATCATTTTTATACCACTCCATCCATTAGCCCAACCACAGGAAGTTATGAGAGCCTTATCTTAAAAAAGATACAACATTGAATCCCTTCTCACCACTTTCACTGTAAGCTTCTTGGACTAAATACCCATCACCTTCCACCTGGATCATTGTAACAGGCTCCTAACTGGTCTCCTGGTTACTCCTGGGTCTTCCAGCTATCTACCCTTTAAAAGGAGCCAGAGTGATCTTTCTAAATCAAGACAGCTCTGATACTACTCTTCTTAAACCTCACAAATGGCTTTCCATCAGACTCTAAGGAAAAGGTATATTCATGTCCCTACTATTGGGCCTCTTATTACCATCCTGACTTCTTCTCCTACTAACTCCAACCACACTAACTCTCTTGTTATGCCAAAAGATCTAAAAAGAGGAAACCTATTCAATGGGGAATTACTGTCTTACCCCCTCAATCAGACACTAAGCACCCTCATGAAATCTCATAAGCCAAACACTTTGTGCATTAATATCCCCCCAAATTTGATAGCCAAAATCTAAGTTGCCTGTCCTTATCAACCCAGTGCACTGAGGAGGCAAGCTTGATCCTTGATACGAAGAAATCTTCCCTTTCAGCTGGAATTTTGGGCAACTTCATCCATAAGCAAAGATCCAGTTCATCAAGTTATAGTTTATGCTTGCTCCCTGTTTCAAGTTTCTTTACCTTTATCTGATCTAGTTTTGGTCCACAAGCCATTCACTATAGGTCAAATGGATACTATCTGCAAGTTTGAGAGTTCTTACATGCCTCCCCCCACTTTAGACATGCTAGCCACTTCACTCTTACCTCTAGCCCCCAGTGTCCTTGGACTCTGGAGTTCACATGTCTCCATGAACTTCAAACCAGCCATTCCTTCCTCTTCTCTCTCTTCTCCCAAGGTCATCAGGTGTCTATGAACATGGCCAAATTCAGTCCATTTCTTCAGTGCTGCATTTCTCCCACTTCCACTGACAAGTTGACCATGGTGGTCACCAGCAAGCATATAAGACTGTGTGTTCCCTTTAGTTTCAGTTTTAGAAAGGGATTTACTCTGATGGAATGACTTTTCTTGCCTTGATGGCTCCAAGGCAAACAGCTTCCTTGATATTGTCACAGCCAAGCAGTCTGCTTCCTGACCCCCACCCCTCCCCATCTCCCTGCACTGGTCTTTCTTTCAAGAAATATTTTCTGCTCCTCTAGCTATTCTGGGTTGATCTGCATGTCTTTTCTATTGGGAATGACCCACCTCTGAAGGTTGTGGATGGGGCTGAGGATTCCACCTAAGGCCCCATATTCCACAAAGGCTTAACAAGAATGTGCCCATTTCCCTGGGCACATTCCAGTCCCCTTTCAGATAATCCAATCAGTTACAGACTGAAGACAGACTTACAAGCTTTTGTAATCATATTTCGCAATATTCCCTTCTGTCCCACTTAAATGTCTATAGTACAATAGGAGGCAGGGAAAAACAATATCCACAATACCGTCAAGCACTTTAACATTATTTCCCCTCCTTTACTCATTCAGATTATGTCATCTTCCTTATGTCATAGAGCCTTGTTGTTCCAAGTCTGTGCATACATCACATTTTACCTCTATCCAATTCAGCCCTAAGTTTTCCCCTCTCATCCCCATTCATCTACCCTCTCCCGCTTCTTGTGCATTGCCCTCTCTCTGCTATTTATTGTCCTCCCCATCACCCAAATTATCATGTGTCTATCCCCTAACTTTGAATTATTGTCTGATCCCTTCTCAACTCTGGTAACCAACGAAATTTTCTTTTAATAGGGAAGTCTTTTCTTAAGATTTTACTGTAATGCTCTTATGTAATATTTGTTCTTTTGTACCTGACTAATTTCATTAAATACAGCCTTGGAGATAGAAATGATGCTGGAGACTGCATGACAGAATTCTGCAAAATCAATGATTTGTTCATTTCAAATACTTTCTTTAGACAGCATAAGAGACGACTATACACATAGACCTCACCAGATGGAATAGATAGAAATCAAATTGACTACATTTGCAGAAAGAGACTATGGAAAAGCTCCATACCATCAGTCAAAACAAGGCCGGGGCAGATTGTGGAAAAGACTATTAATTGCTCATATACAAATTCAAAC
>NW_006408548.1:11959361-11959884 GCF_000296735.1 Chrysochloris asiatica | reverse complement strand
CCTCCTACTTAGATTAATCTTAAACTCTAAAATTTCATACATTCAGAATTATCTTTTGGGGGCAAGAAAATGTGACTTCCGGACAAGAATTGGAAAAATCTACAGCTCTGTATGTGATTTCCTCAAGTGAGATCAGGAAGTCTACAAAAAGCATAAATTAGAGGAATTGATCTGCAGAGGACAGGTGATGCCTGTCTAGCCAGCTTCTACGTAGCAACTAAACTATAATGCCCACTCCTTGAGGATTACGTTTATTTATTGTTATGGCCTGTATTCCCAGAACTCAGAACAGTGCAAGGCACATAGTAGACACTCAATGAGTGTTTGTTCACTGAGTTTTGAGCACATATGAGGGTAAATTAAAAAGTATTGCTACTAGAGTTCTAGCTCAGACATGTATGGGTTGATTCCAACCAAAAGGTGCTTAAGCATGTTTCTGACATTAAGAATAGCTGCAGGAAAGTTCTCTCAGTAATACATTTGTCTTAGACTCATTGTTGTGGTTGTTGTTGTTAGGTGCCAT
>NW_006408548.1:11946489-11959101 GCF_000296735.1 Chrysochloris asiatica | reverse complement strand
TTTTTTTCCATCATGAGATTGTTCTTACTCAATCTTTGAGTGTATAAAGGCTGTCCTATGGCAATTTCATTGGAAAATCTTCCACCATTCACTCTATAGCCCTGATCTTGCCCCTTCAGACTTCTTTGTATTTCAGAGAATGTTGAAAACAAACACAATCTGAATCCCTTGAGGATGCCAAACTTTCATTTGGACATGATATACATTGAAGATGGCAGAATTCATTGGAGAAGCATTGTTCTTATTGTGAAGTGCCGTCGAGTCAATTCTGACCCATAGCAACCCTGTATAGGGATTCCGAGGAGCAGCTTGTGAGCTTGAGCTGCCGACCTTGCAGTTCAAACGGCTTTGCAGTCTGGCTCATTAACCCACAGTGCCACACCAGGAGAAGCATTAGAGAGATGGAAATACTGCATTCAGAAGCATATAGACATGGAGGATATATCAAGAAACAATACCTTCACATTTCGATATTTTTGTTTCTTTGATTTTGTAGCAGTACTTTTGTACTTCCTTCATATATGAATAAGGTCTAAATCATTTGCTATGTACCAACAACAAGTTTTAGAATTGGTATTTAACTTAAGATCATTTGTTTTTCTCTAATGACAAGTTCAGTTCAACTACACACACATACATACATACATACCTTGAATGGCCACTCACAATGTTTTGTATATTTTATATTTCCTTGTGGTACCTATGTGTTCCCTTATTGAAGTAAGCATTCTAAGTGTCCCACTGTGTGACTCTATGAAGGTGGTTTGTGAACTTTTGAATTTCAGTTTTGCTCATAATCTCCAAGGTTTCAAGAAGATCTGAAGGCATTTTAGAGTGAAGGAGAAGTTTAAGAAACAGCTAAATTCCAAAGCAAAAATTTTAAAATAACAAAATAAAGGTATGTATTATTCACAACTTCATTTTTGCTTTTATGCAACAATTGAATTATAACATAGATATTGTCCTATTACTTTTTCTTTGTCTGTAAATGTGAATCTAGTTAATGACATTTTGTTAGTGGTAAAAAACTCATCCTATGAGTTTACCTCAATTTATTTAGATATTCTGTTATTGATGGGCATTTTGACAGTTTCCAATATTTTGCTGTCAGAACCCCTGACAGTGAGCATGCTTGCAAATATACCAAATGGACTTGTGATATTATTATTGTGGGATGGATTTCTAAAGGTGAGTTTTGATACCAATTTCATCTTCAAAACATTACACTAATAAACCAGAATTTCTACCAATACTGGCCCTTAGAAATCTTTTTCGTTTTTGCTACTATAAAGCAAAATGTTAACTTTTTCAACAAACTGATGCAGCACTGAAAGCACTCATCTGTGCCAAGAAATGTGGCCCAACTGACTGCAAGAGATACATATTTGTGCCCATCCCAGTGAAATATGGCCCAACAGAATGTGGAAATCATCGGACAATATCATTAATATCACAAATTCAATTTGTTTAACAGATGTAGGACTGTTTCAGTTATTCATTTCTTCATGAGTTGGCTTTGTGAGTTAGGGACTTTCAATGAACTTGTCTACTTCATCTAAGCTGTCAAATTTGTAAACATTAAATTGTTCATAATATTGCTTTACTTTTTTTAATGCCTGCTTTTAGGATCTTTAGTGATATATTCTTATTTATCCTCATGTTAGTAATTTGTTCTCTCTTTTATTCCTGATCAGCCTGGTTATAAATTTATCTATTTTATTTAACTTATCAAAGAAATAAAGTTTGCTTTAATAGATATTTCTATATTGCTTTCCTGTTTTTAATTTCATTGGTTTCTCTAAAAATCATTGTTGTCTTTCTTCTGTTTAGATTGGGTTTGATTTCCTGTTTCGTTTCTAGTTTATTTATATCTAAATTAGTATCACTGATAGCTTAAATCTTTTCTAACATAAGTATTTAAATCTATAAATTTCCCTCTACACACTACTTTAGTTTCAACCCACAAATTTTGGTATGTCATATTTTCATTTTGTTCAAAATATTAATTTTCCTCTAATGTCTTTATTGACCATTTTCCTATTTAGAAGGGTGTGAGTTAGTTTCTAAATACTTGGATATTTGGGATTTTTTTTCATTCTCTTCCTGTTATTTATTTCTAATTTGAATCTATTGTAGACAGAATATACTTTGTTTGACTTAAATCCTCTGTTCTATCAGTTTTCCTTTATATATTTTGCACTTTCTTTTAAAGTGTATAAACAATGTAGAATTGTTATGTCTTTTGAATGAATCAATACAACTTTTCATTATAAAATTTCTGTCTTTATCTTTATAAACATTCTTTGCTCTGAAATCTACTTTGATACTAAAAGCCACTGTAGCTTATATGCAACCATTAATTTGTTGATATGACACTAAATTCTTAATTTTATCTAAAACTTGAAGACACGGGTGATAGCAAGAAGAAATGAAAGTGTGATGATATTGTATAAAAAATATAGTGATTGAAACAGCAGACATAGGACACAGTTGTAGTTCCAACTACACTATGTATGTCAAGTATGGAGTCCTGGCGTGGCACTGTGGGTTTATGTGCTGGATTGCAAAGTCGATTTGAACTGCAAAGTCACCAGCCACTCCTTGGAAACCCTATATAGTGTCTGTGAGTTGGAACCAACTCAACGACACTCAACAACAACAACAATATATATTCATCATCTGAACCTTACAGGTTGAAAAAGAGAATTTTGTGATGGGTATCTGGAACTTTGAACTTAGATTTCTTTATTCCTAGTCCATCACTGTTATCATCTCCATGATGAGTTATTTGCTCTGGGAGTAATAGATGATAATGATGATATTCAATCTATTGTGTTGCTTATTATATAAAGCACTGTGATGTTAATATGAGTATGTAAGCTAGTCCTTACAGTAGTATGAAATATTACTACTATTATACTCATTTTTAAACTAAGATTTAGACAAGTTAAATAACTTGTTGAAAACCACATACCTAATAAATATGAGAAAGGCAATGGTGGTTCATTGGTAAAATTCATGCCTTCCATTCAGGGCTCCATTCTTAGCAAATGCACTTCAAATGTAGCCACCAGTCTTCTGTCAGAGGAGGCTTGTTTTGCAGTGATGTGGAACAGGTTTCAGCAATCCTTCCAAACTAAGATGGACCAAGAAGAAAAAGTCCTGATGATATTGAATTTCCAAGAAGCAACTGAAATGAAGTCAACATAACTTCTCTAGCAAGAAAAAAGTAATCCCCTCCAGTGCTTTTTTTTTTTTTTACCAACAGTCTTTAAATATTATAGCTTTACAAATGTCTCTGCATTTATTTTCTGCTACACAGAAAACCCTGTGCAGGGTCACTATAAGTCAGAACTGACTCCATGGTACTTAACAATAACAACAACAACAACAACATAGGTTATATGCAGAATGAAATTATTGGTGGACTTGCAAGGAGATTCTCAATAATATATATTTTTTCTTTTATTTGAAACCACATGCTTCTTTTCCTTGAATAATTTTCTGTTGGGTTAAAGAAGGCTAGAGATGAAAATGTTCTTGCACTTAAAAAATATTTTTTGCCAGGAGGGTTTTTTCCAGTCTGAAAAATAATGCAGTGTGCCTCTGAATAAACAAATGCATCACAAGAACTGGAAGCCAAAAAGCTTAAAATAAAAAAATTTTGAAAGCCAACACTAACATCTGCTTTGGTATATATCAATACTTGTTGGAAAAACAGAAACCCACATCTGTAATGACTGTCTAGACCCTTAAAATATGATATATGCTTTGATAGGTCCAACTGGAAAGCAGGACCAGGAAGATACAACATTGACCTTATGTCCAATGATTCTTTGGATTTTAAAAAGATTTGGCATTAGATTTCAAAGCCTACTCTCAAATTCAGGATTAAATTATTTTACTACAGAAAATTAGACAACATAGACAATTTTGTGACATAAGGGTTCTTAAAAAAAAACAAAAACCCTGGACTTCCAGCAAGATAGCTGCACAGAAATGTTACACAGGCCTTCTACAATAATGAAATGAAAAATCAAATGAAACAGATATAGATAATAGTCCAGGGACCCTGAACTACAGATGAAGGGATAGAGAAACGGAATTAGTGCTTACTAGTTGAACAGACATGGCAAAATACCAAGACCAGTTGATGAGCTGTGTCAGCCAGGCTGACAGCAGCTTTGGAAGCAAACAGCGGTTTGTCAGCATAGAGGCATACTAGTAATTGGAGGCAAAAAAGATGAAATTTTTTCTTGTTCTCAACATTCCTATAATGACGAGAGGTATGGCCAGTCTCCTACCTCATCCACCTCCAGTGAATCTTCTGTTCTCCAGGCAGTCAGAGCTGCACAGTGGTAAGCCACACAGTATGAGCAGCATCATTGTGATTTGGGTGCTAACTACACTAACCTCAGCACCTGGCTTCAGGAGATCCCTGCTCTAGACCTACAGAGGCAGTCCACCCCTGGACTAGTGAACTCTTGTGGACATCTTCCCCAACAGCTCCTACTGCCCTCTGGGCTACAAAGATCCTGATCCTAATTGCTCTCTGGTCTGCATGAACTATTTCTGGATTGGTTGCCCAGAACAGATAACATCTAGGTCAATAGGAACTCCATCTAGGGCTATGAGAGCCACCTTCTCATCTTTTGAGTACCCATTGTGTGAGCTCCTTGGATGATAGGAATCCATTACAGTTTTTTACTGGTTGGGTCTGACACCTGTCCTGATATTTTCCATTCATTTTTCCCTTGTTTGTTTATTCTTTCTTCACCTTCTTACTCTTTTTCTCTTACCTTGTTTTTTATATTTTTTATCTCTGCTTTTGTTTTTTCTCCTTTTAGTCTGTTTCTCCTCTCCCTCCAATTCTTTTCTTCTTCTTCTTCTTCTCCTTCTCCTTCTTCTTCTTCTTCTTCATTTTATTCATTCCTCTCTATAATTGTGTTTAGTGCTTTTCCTTTCTTTTAATTCTCTCTCTTATTATTCTCTTTGACATTCCCCCTTTACTTCTTTTCTACTTTTGGTTATTGTATTATCTTGCTAGCTGCTGCCTTTTTCTTTCTTTTCTTTTTTCTCTTTCTTTTTTGCTCTTGTATGTTTGTTTGGATGTTTTTTTCTTGTGTGTATGTGTGATTGCTCTCTTGCCTCACCTGACAAGGGAGAACAACTGTCCATACACTCCAACGATACTGTGCTTTCTTTAGTGCCACCCAATGAGCAAGAAGCAATACCAGCTGCTAAACACCTGATTAATGTCAATAACCAACACCTGATCAAACTATCTTAAACTCAACTAAATGAAGAGTGAACTGTGCACACACTTCCATTCTCTAATCACAACCATAAGGATGAAGTTGTGAGTGCCTAAGAACACACCAACATTCAATAATCAATTAAATACAAACACAATAAAACTACAACACTGTTGCATGAAGCAACAACAAAAAAGTAGATCAAACAAGTGATCAATACCCAGAGGCAGAAAACATTTTTGAGGAAGAAAAGGTATTGGAATTAAATGCGAAATAACTCAGTAGAATGGTATTTAGGTGCCTTCAGTGGATTGTGAAAAAAGTCAAGGAAATTTTCAGGAAAATACTGTAGGAACAAAGGAATAAAATATATGAAATATTTGACACAATACAAAATCTGCAAATAGAAATAAAGAGGATTAACATTAAGATTTCAGAAATGGAAAATACATGAAAAGTACAAAGAAGCACATTTGAATCAATAGAAGCCCAAGTTAGTGAGCTTGAAGAAAAAAATCTCTCAATACTAGTATGCTAAAAGGACAAACAGAAAAAAGAAGAAGAAATCCTAAGATTTAAATGAAACACCAAGAAGAGGAATAACTTACAGGTGATTGAAATTCCAGAACAGAAAGAGACAGAAAAAACTGTCAAGGAATTATTGGAAGAAAACTGCTCTGACATCATGACAGATGAGCAGATAAGTATGCAAGAATCGTAATAAATCCCAAACAGGATAGTATCCAAAAGAATCACCAAAATATATCATTGTTGTTGTTGTTGAGTGCTTTCAAGTCATTTCTGACCCATAGCAACCCTGTATAGGGTTTTGGGAGCAGCTGGTGAACTTGAACCGCCAACCTTGCAGTTCAAACGACTTTGCAGTCTGGTAAATTAATCCACAGCACCACACTAGGACTCCTAAACATAATATGTTTTTGTTCTTGTTGTTAAGTGCCGTCGAGTCGATTCCGACCCATAGTGACCCTGTATAGGGTTTCCAAGGAGCAGCTGGTGAACTTGAACCATCGACCTTGCAGTTCCAACGACTTGCAGTCTGATGCACTAGCCCACAACTCCACACCAGGACATAGTTAATTCTATGATGATTGGCTATGAGCAGTCAGTCAATTGAAAGGGGTGTGGCCTGCTCCAAATATAATGGACATGTAGAAAGTCTCTCTCTCTCTTCCACTGGGGACTTGGAACTCTATAATTGCAAGCAATTTTCTTGACAATAAACTTATCTTTACATATATATATACATATATATGTTTCACTGGTTTTGCTTCTCTAGAAAACCTGACCTAAGATGTGATACTGACAGACTGAGGTTCTAGAGAAACACATTCATAAGGGTGAGTTTTCTAAATTGTTTCTCAAGTCTGACTAATTTTAAGCGCACTAATGTAGGGTGGAGGCATGTCTGACCTCCACTTCATAGGAATTGCCATTGGACTGATTTTGAGTTTGATTCTCTTTCCACCTTGTGAAGTCATACAAGGTCAGATATGCCCCCACATGATTTTTGTAGTTGGCATCAGGAGTGGGACTGACTTATTGCAATGGCTCTGGAATCATGGAAGAAAGAGATTTTGTAAAAGAAGTGAAATTTTTGATTTTTTTAGCTGGTTAGTTTGGATTTTGTTATACAAATAACAACAATGACTGAAAGGAATGTACAAGATAAAATTCTTCAGTGGATGGTAAAGGGGCAGCTTCTGGAGCCACCTAAAGCAGATGTCACACTGGTTGAACTAGATGGCTAATAAGGGACCAGTACTTACTGGAGTCCACCACCATGCCAAAGGCTCAAGTCCATATGCATATGAATGAATTAGTTCAAGGGAGAAGAAAAGATTGAATTTGAGTGTTTTTAAAAGGTTTATATGCTTACCTGCCTTTTTGATATTGGTTTCTCCTGTCTATTATTGTAAGACTGACTTACATGTGTGATAGTATTGGGAATTATGATAACAGAGAGCTTGTAAATCTGTCTTCAGCCTATTCTTGATTGGATTTACTAAAAGAATAGTTAGAATTTGCCCAGAAAGAAATAGACTTTTTGCTTTAAGCTTTTGTAGAGTATGGGGTCTTAGGTGGATTCCTGAACCCCACCTAGAACCTTCAGAGTTGAGACATTTGCATGTTAAAAGATATGCAGGCCAACTTGTGGAACAGGAGCTTCATGATTGAAAGAAAGCAGAGGAAAAAGTGGATAGTTTTCAAAAAAGCTTTTCAAGTAAGCTATTTGCTTTGGAGGCATCAAGTCAAGGAAATTTGGCCCATCAGAGAAAAATCCCCTTCTAGGACTGAAAGTTAAAGGGAACTGGAGAGCCACAGGCTCACTGGTGACCACCAGGGCCTACTTAAGAGTAGAATTAAAGGAAATGTAGCAATCAAGACACAAGCTGAATTTAGAATATTCTATTCATACCTTTTGACCTTAAGATGAGAGAGAAAAGAGAAAGAACTGGCTGGTCTGAAGCTTAGGGAGTTGTATGAACTCCTGTATGAGTTGTAACCAACTCTAAAGCATTTAACAAAATCAACAACAATGAACTCCTGAGCCCACAGGCTCTGACCTAGCCCCTGAAGTCTAGGATTGAAAGTGAAGGTGTCAGATGGTCTGAAGTTCAGGGAGATGTATGTGAACTCCGAAACATGCAGCTAGTATCCATTTGACCTAACTAGGTTGTCTAGGGCTGACCTGTAACCAGAATCTGGCCAGATGAAGATAAAGATGTTTGACACTGTAAGCAAATGTAAATTTGCTACAATTTGATGGGATTGGACTTTTGCTTATGTATGCAGTTGCTCAAAATTCCAACCAGAATGGAAAATTCTTCAGCTCAAGGAACATGCTTGTCTCCTCATTGTACTGGGGTGACAGGGATGGACAATTTTGATATTAGCTATCAAAAAACGGGAGGCTATAAATGCATGAAATGGCTGACTTACAAGCATTCATGGGTGTGCTTAGGTTTTGAATGAGAGGTCAACTGAGAATCCCCAGTGACTAGGTTTCTTGTTTTGCAGATAGGTCTAATGCAAGAGGGTAGGGATTCTATTATCTCTATTGTGAGTAATTGTTAGTAGGATTCATTGTGATTGTCAAAACTGTAATTGTAGAAGATGTGTAACTAAAAGGGGGGAGTAGTTAACTTCTCATTTCAGGAACAGACAATCCCAGGACCCTCAAGAAGGAAAAGCATGAGTAGAGTGTGGTATCCCTGTCTGGGAAAGTGCTGACAGCAGAGACGACAGCACAGGTCATGCCATGGAAAGACAGAGCAGCTGTGGACTTTAGATTCATGGACTGAGTAAGGCTGTGTGTCTATGGGTAGGAGGCTGGTTAGCAGAATGTGCCTTTTAGATATAAATGACTATATATTTTTGTTTTGTTTTGTATGTTTGCATCCAATATTTTTGCTATTTCATTTGTGAAATGTAAGATGCAAATGGAGCAGTGTGGTTTTAATTGTATACATTTTATATCATGTTAGATACAAGTACAACTTCACAATTTTCTTTATTTAGAGATTATGCATATGCTTTGTAGGTGCCAAGTTGACAAGGGGTGGATTTTAATAGGGTCCTGTGTCAACTTGACTAGGTCAGGATTTCCATGGTATAGCATTTAAACCTAATACAGGCATAGTTAACTCTGTGATGGTTGGCTATGAACAGCAAAACAATTGAAGTGATATTTCCTTGCAGATATGGTGTACTCCCAATATAATGGACACAAAGGAAAGTCTATCTCTCTTCTGCTGGCAACCTGAGACTATAATTGTAAACCATTTCCTTGATAATAAGCTTCTTGTTATATATACATTGTTGGTGTCAAGTGGTGTCGAGTCAATTCCAACCCATAGTGACACTGTATAGGGTTATAAACATATATATTTTTCACTGGTTTTGCTTCTCTAGCAAGCCCAGCCTAAAAGAGTATGGATTGGACCTTAATGTAAGGAAAACAAACATCCTCATAACTGGAATAACATCATGGTAAATGGAGAAAGGATTGAATTTGTCAAAGACTTCATTTTGCTTGGATCCACAGTCAACACTCTTGGATGCAGTAGTCAAGAATTCAAACAACCTATTGCATTAGGCAAATATGCTGCACAAGACCTTTTTAAAGTGATCAAGAGCAAAGATTTCAGTCCAAGGAGTAAAGTATGTCTGACTCAAGGCATGGTATTTTCAATTACCTCATTTGTGTATGAAAATTGGACAATGAATAAGGAAGACTGTAGAAAAATTGATACATTTGCATTATGGTGTAGGAGAAGAATATTAAAAGTACCATGAACTGCCAGAAGAACCAAGAAATCTGTCTTGAAAGAAGTACAATCAGAATGCTCCTTAGAAGCCAGATAGTGAGATTTTGTCTTTCACAGCTGATTCAACAGCACCTAACAAGAAAATAACAACAATGATAATAGTAGATTTTAATACACCTCTCTCAATGATGGGCAGAACAACTAGAAAAACACATCAACAAAGACACAGAACTAAAATACACAATCAACCAAATTGACCTCTAGACTTATATAAAGTACTCCATGCAACAGCAGCACAATATACATTCTTTTCCATTACACATAGAACATTCTCCAAAATAGACCATATGATAGGCCATAAGGTCAAAACCAAGTTTCAACAAATATTTTTAAACATTGAAATACTACAAAGCATCTTCTCAGATCACAACACAATAAAATTAGAAATCAACAATAGGAAGATCAAGGGAAAAAAATAAATATCTTGAAATTGAATAACACCCTGTTTAAAGCTACTGATTAATAGAGCGAATTAAAAATACAATAAAATAAATTCCTTGAAACAAATAAGAATGGAAACAACATACCAAAACCTATGGGACACATAAAAAACAGTGCTCAGAAGGCATATTATAGCAATAAATACACACATCCCAAATAAAGAAAGAACCAATATCAGCACACTAATGAAACAATTAGTAAAAGAACAGCAAATTAACCCTAGAATCCAAAAGAAAAGAAGTAATAAAGAGTAAAGCAGAAGCAAAAGAAACAGAAATCAGAAAAACAATAAAAGAATCCAGACAAGAAGTTGATTATTTTAAAGGATTAGTGAAATCAACAAACTACTTGCAGGTCCAACAAAATAAAAGAAGTAGAAGATACAAATAACACAAATAAGAAATAATGTGTTTGAAATCACAACAGTACCAACTGAAATAAAAAGGATAATAACAGAATACTATGAAGAACTGTAAGGAGCTCTGGTAGCGTAGTGGTTATGAATCAGGCTGTGAACTGCAAGGTCAGCAGTTTGAAACTACCAGCTGTTCCGAGGGAGAAAGATGAGGCTCTCTGCTCCCATAAGGATTTACAGCCTCAGAAACCCTGTACAGGGTCACTGTGAGTAGGAACTGACTCCATGGCACTTAACAACAACAACATGAAGAACTGTATTCAAACAAATATGAAAATCTAGAAAAATTGGATAAATTTCTAGAAAAACACTACCTACCTAAAGTAACACAATTGAAGTAGATCACTTAAACAAACCTATACCTAAAAAAGAAATTAATGAGGTCATTAAAAAACTCTAAAACAAAAAGTCTGGGTTCAAATAATTTTACTGGTGAATTCAACCAACCATTCAGAAAAGAGCTAATGCTTCTCAAATTATTCTACTCAAACTATTCCAGAACATAGAGAAGTCCTGAATACATGTTTCAAAGCAAGCATAACCCGCATGCCAATACCAGACAAATACATCACTAAAAAAGAAAAGCATAAACCCATATCCCTCATGAACATAGATGCAAAAATTCTCACCAAAATCCTATCAGTAGAATTTAACAACACATCAAAAAAATAATACATCATAAACAAGTGTGGTGATTCATATAAAGTACGGAAAGATAGTATAATATTAGATAAGCAATCAATGTAATCTACCACATAAATAAAGGAAAAGAACAAAATGACCATAGTTATTGAAGCAGAAAAGACAGTTGACAAAACCAACATCCATTCTTGATAAAACTACTCAACAAAACAGAAACAAATGGGAAATTCCTCAACATAATTAAGGGCATACTTACAAGACCAACAAACAACATCACTCTCAACGGAAAGAAACTGAAAACATTCCCCTTGCATGCAAGAACTAGACAAGGAAGCTCTTTATCATCACTCCTATTCAACACTGGAGTCCTGGTGTGAGGTTGTAGGGTAAGCACTTGACCACAAGGCAGTTCGAATCACAAGGTCAGCGGTTCAAATTCACCAGTTACTACTTAGAAACCCTACACAGGGCTACTGTGGAGCAGAACCAACTCAACAGTACTTATCAACCACAACAATAACAACATTCAATATTATTCTGGAACTATTAGAGCTGTAAGTCACGAAAGGGAAATTAGAGAGCTATATGAGCAAAAGAAAGAAGTAGAATGCTGTCTATTTGTGATATGATTCTATATATAGAAAATCTTAAAGACTCAGCAAGAAAATTATTGGGACTCATTGATAGATTCAGCAAGGTGGCAGGAAACAAGATCACATACAAAAATCAGTTCAATTCCTGTACACTAATTAAGAGAACTCTGGAAAAGAAACCAGGATAACAATACCATTTACAAGAGCCAACCAAAATAGACAAAATACTTAGGAATAAATGTAACCAGACCAAAAAAAAAAAAAAAAAAAGACCTACACAAAGAAAACTACAAAATATTACTACCAGTTAACAAAAGAGACTTACAAACATGGAAGAATATACTATTCTCATAGATAGGAAGACTTAATATTGGGACAATATCAACACTACCCAAAGGATTCTATAGATATAATGCAATATCAATCTGATTCCAATATCACTTTTTAAAGCGATGGAAAGACTTATCACTAATTTAATATGGATAGGAGAGGGATCCGGGGTAAGCAAAGTATTACGAAAGAAGAACAAAGTAGGAGACCTCTAACTTTCTGATCTCAACACCACTACACTGCCACAGTGGTCAAAACAGCCTATACTGGTACAAAAAAGACACATAGCTCAATGGAACATAATTGAGAATCCTGAAGTAACACTACCCACATATAGTTAGCTGATTTTCAAAAGGTCAAAACACATTAAAAGGAGAAGAGATTGTCTCTTTAACAAATGGTGCTGGCAAAACTGGAAATTCAGTTGCAGAAACATGAAAGAAAACATATACCCCACACCATATACAAAAATGAACTTGATGTGAACTGTTGTTGTTGTTGTTGTCAGGTGCCATCGAGTCGGAACCGACTCATAGCGACCCCATGCACAGCAGAACGAAACAATGCTCGATCCTGGGCCAACCTCA
>NW_006408548.1:11939330-11945284 GCF_000296735.1 Chrysochloris asiatica | reverse complement strand
ACAAACATTGATCTCTTCCAATCAGTCGGCCAGACAGTTGTCTTCCAAATTTCTTGGCAGAGATGAGTGAGTGCCTCCTGTGCTGCCTCACTTTCCTGAACTAAATACCTATATATAAGACTTAGAAGAATATAGATCATCAACAAGAAAATAGGGACAAACTCAAGGGCTGTGATACACGGCATAAGTACACTATCAAACATACCTGAAAACACACAAACAGTAAGAGACAATATTGTTGACTGGGATCTACTAAAAATTAGACACTTACGTCTATCAAAAAATTTCACCACAAGAGTAAAAAGAGAGCGAGAGCCCACAGGCTGGGTAAAATTTTTGGAAATGACATAACAAACAAGGAACTAATCTCTAAAATTTATAGAAAATTTCAACACATCTACAAGAAAAAGACATATAATCCAATAAGAAATGGGCAGAGGACATGGACTTAACCAAAGAAGACATTTAGATAGCCCACAAACATGAAGAAATGTTCATGATTATTAGCTATGGTTGTTGCTATTGTTGTGTGCTGTTGAGTTGGTTCTGACTCACAGCAGTCTTTTATGTTGGGTTTCTAAGAGCAGCTGGTGGGTTTGAACTACTGACCTTCTGGTTAGCAGTCCAGTGCTTATCCTACAGCACCACACAGGACCTCATAACCATTGTTGTTGTTGTTGTTGTTGTTATGTGCCATGGAGTCGGTTTCGACTCATAGTGACCCTGTACAGGGTTTCCAAGGCTGTAAATCTTTATGGGATTTACCTGTGGAACAGCTAGTAGTTTCAAACTGCTGACCTTGCGGTTTGCAGCCTGATTCATAACCACTACGCTACCAGAGCTCCTTAAGTGCCGTCAAGTCGGTTCTAACTCATAGTGACCCTGTATAGGGTTTCTAAGGAGCAGCTTCTAAGAGCAGCTGGTGGGTTTGAACTGCCAACCTTGTGGTTAGCAGTCTAGTGCCTACCCTACAGTGCCACAGCAGGACTCCACATAGCCATTGTTGTTATCAAGTGTCATCGAGTTGTTTCCAACTCTTAGTGACACTGCATAGGGTTCTTGAGGAATGGCTGGTGGGTTTGAACTACCATTCTTGCAGTTCAAACCATCTTGCATTCCAGTGCTTTATTCTATGTCACCACACTAGGACTCCTCATCACCATTGTTGTTGTTGTTGTTAAGTGCTGTTGAGTTGATTCTGGCCCATAGCGACCTTGTATAGGGTTTCCAAGGAGTGGTTAGTGCATTTGAACTGCTGGCATTGCAGTTCAAACTGACCTTGCAGTCCAGTGCATTATCCTGGACCGCCAAGTTGTAATTCAGAACAATAATGAGCTATCCTCTTACCCCAGCATTAATAGCAAGGTTCAAAAAATCAGAAAACAACAAATGCTGGTGAGGGCAGGAGAGAATGGGACCTCCTACACTGCTGCAGGGGCTGTTAAATGGTGCGACTCCTAAGGAAAACAGTGTGGTGTGCCCGCATAATGTTAGAAAAAGCAATGTAAGATCCAACTATCCCTCTACTTTGTACGTATCCTCTAGAAATATGCAAATAGATATATCCACACCCCAGCTCATTATTGTTATTCACAATAGCAAAAAGATGGAGACTTGCTCATCAATGGAAGAACGGATAAACAATCTCTGGATAAACAAACGGAGAAGGACATTATACTGAGTAGAATTAGTCAATCACAAAAGGACGAATATTACATGAGACTACTGTTGTCCACGGCATATCACCACCACCACCACTACTATTGTAAAAAAAAAAAATCAAGAAAAGTTTTTCATGATAAAATAAACATTATTTGATGGTTATCAGGGGTTGGAGGGAAGGAAAAGCAATTCACTGGCTAGTGGATAAACATATTAACTTGGCTCTGGTAGCGTAGTGGTTATGAATTGGGCTGTGAACCGCAAGGTCAGCAGTTCGAAACTACCAGCGGTTCCGCGGGAGAAAGATGAGGCGTTCTGCTCCCGTAAAGATTTACAGCCTTGGAAACCCTGTGCAGGGTCGCTATGAGTCGGAACCGACTCCACGGCACTTAACAATAACAACAACAATAATAACAATGGGAAGGCAATATACAAGGGTGAGGTTGGCAGGAGAATGATGAAGACAGGTGAAGACACAGAAGAATGCAAGGATTAAAGGAAATAGAGTTAAATGCTGTTATATATACAACTCTGCAACATCAGTGTTCTATAGGTTGATAAATGGATAGTTGCACAGACTGAACAGATATGGGAAGGAGAGAAGGAGTATACTCCCAAATATATGAAGTTTACAGAGCATATTTTCCATGGGTAGTTTGCTGCAAATCAATGAATGTGGTGAAGTACACAGATGACAAAATTATGAAACTTCTTAGACATTGCCACACTCCTGGAGGCAATGAGCTGCTTGGCCTGGGGTCATGAGACCATAGTCTATGGGGAAACCTTGGTCAATTTGCATAACATAGTCTCCAAAAACAGTGTTTGGTGAATAGTAACTGGGATCTTAAAAGCTCATGAGTGGCCACCTAAGGTACAACTATTGGTCTCTTCATGTGTGGAGTGAAGAGGAATACAACACAGGAACATCAATCTCTAGTATCCTGAGACTGGCAGAACTAGACAGTGCCTGCCTACCACTCCCAACTGATCTGAAAGGGATCCCATTAGAAGGTCCTGGATAGAGAGGGAGAAAATATAGAACAAACGTCAAAATTGTTAAAAAAAAAAAAAGAAATGGCCAGTCTTGCTGGTTAAAAGGAGACTGGAGGAACCTGAGACTATGGCCTTCAGCCACCCTTTAGGTCTGGAACTGAACTCAACCTCATAGGTTAATTTTTAGCTAAGCCATGGATAAGCAAAAATGGGGAACAACACTAGTTAGGTATGCTTACCATGGCATGGTCAACCATGCAGGATCAGAAGGGCAACATTTATCTAAGAGTTGAGAAGGAAGAGGAGATGGAAATAAGAACCACAGGAGGAAGTGGGATAACTCTTGTTACATGAGGGGATTATAATCATTGAGAGAGTATATGATTTGTTGAATGTAAACCTGATGAACTGCTCTGTAAATGTTCACTCAATTCACAATAAAAAAGTTTTTAAAAAAAGAATCTTTGGTGTAATTCCTTGAAATCAGGTTACAAATGAGGCAACAGAGACATATAAAAGATGATTAAACTGGCTAATGTCCAATTGTTAAATGGTGCCAGAACTCAGACCAGGACTTAGATCCCATGACTCATATACATTATTTCCTCCATACCATACAACTAATATATGGCTAAGAAATGTGGAAATGTAAAGAAAGAAGGTTGAAAAACAAGATAGAATCTCTTTGTTTCCATGTGTACCTGAGACTCTTGAACCTAACATACATCTGAAAATTATACTGAATAACAAAATGTGTGGCATATGGCAAACTTGGAAAGATACACAAAATAAGGACCGATGTGGTGCCGTGGGATAAGCACTGTACTGCAAGGTTGGTTTGAACCACAAAGTCAGTAGTTCAAACTCACCAGGCGCTCCTTGGAAACCCTATACAGGATTGCTATGGGTTGGAACTGACCTGATGACACTTAACAACAATATATAGGCAAAATGCAGAACTGTCCTATCCATCACCAAAAGGATCCCTCATGTTATCCTCTGTAGTTACAGTCTCTTCCCTCTAGCTTCTACCTCCTTTGTAGCTTCTGGTAGCCACTAGTCTGTTCTTCATTTCTATAATTTTGACATTTCAAAAATGTTATATAAATGGAAACATGTAAGTCAGCTTTTGGTATCAACCTTTTTTTCACTCAGCACAATTTTCTGGAGATGTATCCATGTTGTTTTGTGAATCAATAGCTAATTACTTTTTAATGCTCAGTAGTATTAGAGTCCTGCTGTGGTACTGTAGGATAAAAACTGGACTGCTAAATGCAAGGTTGGAGGTTCAAATCCACCAGCCACTCCTCAGAAACCCTAAGATCCCTATGAGAGTGAAGCATCCAGCTGATATGAAGTGAGGGGAGATGCCCAAGAACACCCACACTTGCAGTTAGTACCCACTTGACCTGGCTTCAGTGGCTGGATGATCAGAACTCAACTAGAAGAAGAAAGAAGGGGGAGGGAAGAGCAACCTACTACAATTTGATGAACTTTACCTATACTTATAGGTGTAGTAGCTCAAAAAAGGGAACAAATCTTTACAGCAAGGATCACTCCCACCCCCTGGGTACGCAGGTTTGACAGGGATGGGCAACTTAGACATTGGCTACCCAAAATGGGGGGGTGGGGGGCTGTAAAGGCAAAAAGTGACTAGATTACAAGCTTTCAAGAGGGAGCCTAGTTCCAGATGGGACAGGGGTAGGTGGAACCTCCACTGAATGATTTCCAATCTGTTAGGGCCAGGCTGGCAAAAGGAAATGGGGATAAGACTCTTGTGGTACAATAGTGAATAATTGCCATCAGGACTGACTGTGAGGCTAAGAAATATAGAGGTAGATGTTTTTTGAACAAAGGAGGGGAGTGATTGATTTTGCAGCCCAGGAGCAGAGGTCCCTAGGACCATCAAGTGAGAACGGAGAGCGGGATCCTACTCAGAGAGGCAGGGATGGAGACAGAGATGATGAGGTGGACACGAGACTCAAGAAAGGAGAGGGGCTGTGTGCTGCCGGCCCGGGGGGTGGGCCTGTGGAGTGTACCCTTTCATTGTTTGATAAGGCATGGAGGGGATTGTAATCATTGCAATGAAACGAAATACAATGAGTGTAAAGCTGATGTTCTCCCCTGTAAACCCACATAATTCATAATAAAAACTTAAAAAAAAAAAAAAAAAAAGATCCTTATGAGATGGAACTGACTCAAAGACACTTAACAAGAAAAACAACAATATTTTACTGGTGCATATATTTGTTAATCCATTTTCTTGTTCAAGGATATACAGGTTGTTCCCAGTTGGGGCTATTACAAATTAAACTGCCATAACCAGTTGTATACAGGATTTTGTGTTACTATAAATTTACTTTTCTCAGATAAATGCCCAAGTGTGCAACTGTTGAGTCATATTATAGTTGCATATTTAGCTTGGGGTTTGCTTGTAAGAAACTACCAAATTCAAATCGTGACTGAACAATTTTATATCCCCATCAGCAGTACTTGAATGATTCAGTTTCTCTGTATCCAGATAGCACTTTTATTCTAACAGATTTTGTTAACATATTTTAGCTTTAACTTTTAAAAAAAGTATATATATATATATTGTTATTAAGTACTGTTGAGTCAGTTCTGACTCATAGCTACATTGTATAGGTTTTCTGAGGAGTGGATGGTGAGTTTGAACTGCTGACATTGCACATCAAACCAACATTGAGGTCGAGCACATATCCTACACCAGGACACTCCTCTCTCTCTCTCTCTCTCTCTCTCTCTCTCTCTCTATATATATATATATATATATATATACATACATATATATGTGTGTGTATGTGTATGTATATATATGAACTGACTCCACGGTATATAGCAACAACATATATATGTATGTGTGTATGTAATGTATGTGTGTATGTATATGTATGTATGTATGTATGTATATGTATGTGTGTGTGTATATATGTATGTATGTATGTGTATATATATGTATATGATAGCATAGTGGTTACAAATTGGGCTGCTAATATCAAGGTCAGCAGTTCAAACTACCAGTGGCTCCACGGTAGAAAGATGAGGCTGTCTGCTCCCATAAAGATTTACAGCCTTAGAAACCCTTTACAGAATCTCTATGAGTTGGGACCAACTCCATGGCACATAACCACCACTATAAGTATGTTGTTAAGCGCCATCGAGTCTGTTCCAACTCATAGCAACCCTGCATAGGGCTTCCAAGGAGTAGCTGGTGAGTTTGAACCACTGAACTTTGTGATTCAAAATGACCTTGCAGTCCAGCGGATTATCCCACA
>NW_006408548.1:11912650-11939230 GCF_000296735.1 Chrysochloris asiatica | reverse complement strand
TATATATATAGTTTTTGTTAAGTGCCATCAAGTCCATTTTTACTCATAGCAACTCTGTACAGGATTTCCAAGGAGCAGCTGGTGAGTTTGAACTGCTGATCTTGTGGCTCAAACATATTATAGATATGGAGCTTTATACAAATTGGGCTGCTAACCTCAAGGTCAGCAGTTTGAAACGACCAGCTGTTACCCCAGAGAAAGATGAGGCTTTCTGCTCCCAGAAAGATTTACAGCCTTGGAAACCCTGTACAGGGTCGCTATGAGTCGGAACCGACTCCATGGCACATAACCACCCCCATCCTGCTGATATTTAAAATACCAGTTGCATAGCTTCAAAAATCACAGCAACCTACAAGCCACCATACTATGATATTTGTTCTCATATAATTGATTGTTCTGAAGATTATGTTCCTCCCTATTGGTCTGTAATTTATGTGGTTACCAAGAGTGGCTTTAGTTCTAAGTTATAAGGTGACCTAAGGAGTCCTGCTATAGCCTTGTAGGATAAGCACTTGATGCAATGTCAGTTTGAACTGCCAATCTACAGCTGCTCCTCAGAAATCCTATACAGGGTTGCAATGAGTTGGAACCAACTCAATGGCACTTAAGAACAACAACAAGGGCCATTATCCCATGGGTTCCATCAGTTTCCATCAAACCAGTTAGTATGATATATCATATGAATTTAAATTTTGTTCTACATTTTTTCTACTCTAAACTCACAATGTGATAACAGTCAGAGTGGTTGATGTTAGTAGCTAGGTACCATGTTGTTCTTTTGGTCTCAGTTAGTGGAGGTCATGGATCATGTGGTCTATTAGTCCTTTAGACAAATGGTTTTCTTGAGTCTTTATTTTTCTTCATTCTTCTTTGCTCTGGATGAAGAGACCAACAGTTGTAGCACCCTGCTTGCGTTTGACATTGTTACCACTTATTAGTCATTCTGATAGGGGTGCACTGCTATTTAATTATTGTTTTCATTTGCATTTCTCTATGGCTAATGATGTTGAGCATCTTTTCATGTGTTTATTTGTCTTCTGTATATCTTCTTCATTGAAATGCCTCTTCATTTGTCTTTTTCCTTGTTCCAATAGGATAGTTTTATTAATTTTTTTAAATATTCAATTTTAAAGGTAATTTATATATTCTAGCCTTTGTCAGTTCTGTGGTTTGCAAATGCATTTTCCCAAACTGCACCTTGTCTTTCAACCTTTTAACTGGGTCTTTTGCTGAGCAAACATTTTTAATTTAGATGAAGTATAATTTATAATTTTTCCTTCTATGTATTATACATTCTAGTGTGAAGTCTGAAAATTCTGCCTAGTATTTGGTCCCAAATATTTTCTCTTAGTGTTTTATTTTAAAAGTTTCATAGCTTTACATTTTACTTGTAAGTGTATGATCCTTTCTGAGTGAATTTTAATGAGGTTTGAGGTTTAGGTTAAGGATTATATTTTCTGCTCATGTATATCCAACTGCAAGGAGCCCTGGTAATGTAGTGGATTATGAGCTGGGCTGCTAAGCACAAATTCAGCAGTTTGAAGCCACCAGTTGTTCCATGGAGACAGACGAAGTTTTCTGCTCTTGTAAATTTATAGCTTCAGAAAACCTATACAGTGTCGTTATGAATTGGAACCAACTGGAGGGCAAACAACTACCACCACCATACCCAACTGCACAGTACCACTTGTTGAAACTATCCTTCATCTATTAAGTTGATTTTGCACTTAAAAAAACAAAAACAAAAAAAACACCAGAAAACAGTTTGGCATATTTGGGTCTATTTCTGAATTCTCTACTCTGTCTGTCCCTCTGCCACTACCACACAGTCTGATTACATCCACTACCATACAGTAACTCTTAATGAGGCTTGGTCTCAGTTAAGGGATTCAGTTTTCTTTGAAACACTGTTTTAACAGTTTTAGGGGCTGTGCTTTTCCATATAAATTTTACAATAAGCATGTCAATGGCTACAAAAATTCTTGTTGGGGTTTTGCTAAGAGTTATGTTAAACCTGTATGTTAGTTTGGGAAGAGCTGAGATCTTTAATATGTTGAGTCTTCCAATCTATAACTAGGATATGGTTCCCATTTATTTAAGTGTTTGATTTCTTTCAACAGAATTTTATAATTTTTAGCACACAGATTCTCAATACATATTAAGCATACACCTAAGTATTTTATTTTTCTTGGAGGGAATCTAAAATATATTGTGTTTTAAACTTTAATGTCAACTTTTACCTGTTGTTTTTTTTTTTTTTTTATCAGTATATAAACCTAAGATTGATTTTTGTGTGCTGTATAGTTCTTGTAAATTAATCTTTTAAAATGCAATGTCATTTGTCAAATGCTATTAATATCCCACCCTGCATAAATTGGAAGCCCCATGGGTCTGTAGGGTAAGTACTGGATTATGAACCACAAGGTTGGCTTTTGGAGCAGCTTCTGAAAAGATTTACAACCTTGGAAACTGTACAGGGTCATTATGGTTGGAACTAACTTGACGATACTTAACAATAACAACTGCATAAATCATATAACACTGGAAATATTTACATACACAGGTGGTTCCTCAGTTACCAACATCTCATTTAAGAACATCTTCTATTTTAATGTTATATAAGTTTACCCTTATTCTGAAATAATTGAACCAATCCCTGATCTTAACAAATTGCATTCGCTTGCTGCATGTGCAGCTTTAAAATCACAGAAAAGGCTTTCAGAGACTTTTCTTGCACTGAAATAAGGCTAACTAAAAATCATATGGACCTACTCCAAATCCCCTAGAAATTCAACTTAATGTCTTAAAGATCTCATTTGTAACCTAAGGACTCCCAGTTAATCACTACACAGAGTTTATGTTTATACCAGCCAACTTGCTCCTAGCAGAAATTTAAGAAGTGAAAAATACGTGAAGATGTAACTTTAGTCTGTAGTATACAGAAACTGACCTGATGGCACTTAACAACAACACACACTGTGTCTGAAGCACTGATGAGAAGCTTTGCAAAGGAACAGGTAGAAATTATTAGATAAAAATGAGTATACATAAGCAGAGAAAGTCCCCAGACCTAGGACTCAGGATTCTGGGTTCTAATTGCTTTCCTGATTTTTTTCTGTAGTTCAGGCAAACATTCCAATGATTTCCTCATTTGTAAATAAAGTCATCACAAATGACTTTATTCTTTCCCAGCAACATATTTTAGCATCAAATGAGTTCATACTAGTGGACATGTCTTTGCAATATAGGAACACTACACCTATATCTCCAAGTTGGGAGAAAGATGAGGTTTTCTACTCTCATGAAGACTTACAGCCTCAAAACCCTATACAGCGTTGCTAAGAGTTGTATCATGCCATATATACAATTGATGCTATCTGTTTTGCATGTGTAGTATATATTTTAACAATGTATTCAACTTTCAAAGGCCTTACTGTATCAATCATTAATAATGATGCCTCCTTGACTACTGTAATTCCTATAACTTTTGGAAAGGAACTCTGGCAGTATAGTGGTCAGGAGTCAGGCTGCTATCCTCAAGGTCAGCAGTTCAAAATGATGAGTGGTTCCATGGGAGAAAGATAAAGTTTTCTGGGCCCGCAAAGATTTACAGCTATACCCTATACAGGGTCAGCATCACCACCTCCATACCTTTTGGAAGTTTGTTATCTCTTAACTACACTGTTCATTTTGAAAATGAACTAACTCATAGATAGGAAAAGAGTGCCAATGACTGCAAATATTTAAAATATGGTATTTAGGACAAAATTAGGTAATGTTATCTATTCTCTAATAATAAGTATAAGGAGCTCTGGTAGCGTAGTGGTTATGAATCAGGCTGTGAACCGCAAGGTCAGCAGTTCAAAACTACCAGTTGTTCCATGGGAGAAAGATGAGGCTTTCTGTTCCTGTAAAGATTTACAGCCTCAGAAACCCTGTACAGGGTCACTATGAGTCAGAACCAATTCCATGGCACATAACAACAAAGTTGGAACCAACTCTATGGCAATTAACAACAACACACCAACATAGGTTAGGAGATTCTCTCTCCTCCACTGGTTTTAATAACTAAGAACTGTTTTCCACTCAGAAAATGCTTTTCAATTCTAGCATAAAGGTGAGCGGTGTATTATCAAGGTAGTCTGTCTACAAACAGCCATGTTTCTGGGGAAGGGGGAGTTAATTACATCACACCATGTATGAGTGAGTGTCCCCTTCCATCCAGGCCAACTGGGCATTATTACAAGTGAGTAATTGCACTCCCTTTCATCACTCGCCGAAATCATTAGAGCACAAGATTATTAAACCAAGACCCTACCAATTTAGCTGCTCAAGGATGGAGTCTATTAGACCATCTGCTACCTTATCAACACCAGCCACAGCAAGTCCAGACAACTTTATACCCAACATGTAGCATCGTACTGCTTCCAACTGGTCCATATACTATTTTCTAAGTGATTACTATTTAATTGCTACAGCTAACAAGCAATTCAACAACTGCTTCTCAGCTGTTAGTAAAAATTGCCAAAATGGACTGTTTGCTTCAGAAAGAGCCAACACACAGCATAAGGTTATTTCTCATCATACTGTTCAGGCTAGATTTTTGAATGATATTTCAGGAAGGCAAGAGGCTAAAAGACTGAAGACTATGACCTCATTTTCCTCACTGCTAAAGGCTCTCAAAATGTAGAGGTTTAGTTATTTTTAAAAGGTGGCTAGCCAGAGAGGAATATGGAATAAATGAAAGTCTATGCATTTATATTTGCCTTTTTCTGTGGGTCCTTCCTCTTTGCCTTACATCTAAGCTCTCTGTGAAGGCAGACGTCATTTCTGTATTACTATCATCTCTGTACCTGGAAGGGCTTAACAAATATGAGTATTTCATAAATAAATTGATGTTGACTAAAGTAATGTACAGAGGCCTGTTGTTGTTGTTGTTGTCAGGTGCCATCGAGTCAGAACCGACTCATAGTGACCCCAGGCACAGCAGAACGAAACAATGTCCGATCCTGGGCCAACCTCACTACCGCTGCCACACTGGATGCCATCAATGATGCCACCTGGCTGATCCATCTCGTTGGGGTTTTTCTTTTTTTTCTCTGACCCTCCATCTTACCCAGCATGACATCCTTCTCCAGCGACTGTTCCCTTCTGATAATATGTCCAAAGTATGAGAGATGAAGTTTAGCCATCCTGGCCTCCAAGGAGGAGCACTCTGGCTGCACTTCTTCCAAAACAGATCTGTTGGTTCTTTTGGCAGTCCATGGCACTTTTAGTATTCTCCTCCAACACCACAATTCAAAGGCATCAAATTCTTCTATGATCATCCATATTTACTGTCCAGCTTTCGCATCCATATGAGGCAATTGAAAAATACCATGGCTTGGGTCAGGCGCACCTTAGTCCTCAAGCTGACATCTTTGCTCTTCAACACTTTAAAAAGTTCCTGTGCAGCAGATTTGCCCAATGCAATATGTCATCTGATCTCTTGACTTCTGCATCCGCAAATGTTGATAGCTGATCCAAGAAGAATGAAGTCTTTGACAACTTCAATCTTTTCTCCATTGATAAGAATGTTGTTTATTGGTCCAACGGTGAAGATTTCTGTTTTCTTAACATCTATACCGAAGGCTGTGTTCTTTGATTTTCATCAGTAAATGTTTCAAGTCCTCTTCACTTTCAACAAGCGAGGCCTAGGGTGGTACAAATGCTGAAGGGCTCAATTACTAGTCATAAGATTGGCAGTTTAAACCCAGGAGCACTTTGGAAGGAAAGGCCCAGTGATCTACTTCCAAAAGGTTCCATTCTTGAAAACCCTATTGAGTAGTTGTACTTACAATATATAGAGTTGCATAAGGCAGAGTTTATGACAACTGGCTTTAAATGAAAGACTCCTGGGGGTGCAGTGGGTTAAGCATTGGACTGCTAAATGCAAGGTCAATGACTCAAAGCCACCAGCTATTCTACAGGAAAAACACGTGACAGTCTACTTCTATGGATTTACAGTTTCAGAAACTTTATGGTGCAATTATACTCTATCCTTCCAGGGCCTGCATGAGTCAGAATCAACCCAATGGCAAGGAGCTTGGTTTCAGGAGACTTTAAAGTAACATAGGGAACATTGATTGTTCGATGGTAGATTTCTTGCCTTCTATGTGGGAGATCTGAGATTCCCAGCCACAGTTGCCATCCTGCTCAGTGGAGGAGGCCTGTGTGTTGTTACAATGCTGAAAAGGTTCCAGCAGAACTTTTAGACAAAATAGACTGTGAATATAGATCACAGCCGTTGAATCTGCACCCCAGCCCAGTGATGGTGCAAGACCAGGGGTGATTTTGTTCTGTTGTACATGGGCTTCCAAGGATCAAGGAAGACTTCATGGCAGCTAACAACAACAACAGCAACAAAATCAATGTTTAAAAACACACATGTATATATGGAAACAAGTGAGGGAGGATTATGCTTAAGTTTTCATAGAAGAAAGGTTTGTAGGAAACTCCAGGAGTCCTAGCATAAAGGTAAAATGAGGATTATCTACCTCCTTTGGATATTTCTGAGAACCAACCATAAAAATTAGAAGAAATGATCTAAAGGTGTTGGAGAATTGACACAGTGTCAAACTGTTGTAAATAAGAACAACAATGTCTTGGGTAAGAATGGGATGGGACAATGGACTATAATTAACAATAATATATCACTATTGGCTCAATTGTAATAAATGTACTACACTAATACAAGATGTTAATAATAGGAGAAATTGTGTAGAAGGAGATGAGGCATATGACAACTCTGTACTTCCTGAAAACCTATTTTATCAACCTAAAATTGCTCTAAAAAATAAAGTGACCTACTCTTTTTTAAAAAACAAAACAGGATAGAGGATTTGCCATCCTATTTTCTCAGATAGACCATACTCTACCATTCTCCATTGGCCCAGCTCCTTTGTGAGCCCCTTGCTCCTAACTTCTGGAGTAATGATGTCTACCCCACTGACTGGTACTTAGCCATGTTGTTGATGTGTGTGCCACTGAGTCTATTCTAACTCATAGCGGACCTATAGAACAGAGTTGAAGTGCCCCAGAGAGTTTAGTAATCTTTATGAATGCAGACTGCCTAATCTTTCTCCAGCAGGGTCATTGATAAGTTCAAATTGCCAAAGCAGCTGAGGGCTTAACCACCAGGGCTCCTTCCCTTAGTCATACATTGCTTGTTTCACTTAAGTATGTGACAATACAACTAGGGGCTCAAAAGCAATGCCATAATATTTGCATTTCTCCAGTTTACCTTGCTCTGCTTACAGCACAGAGTCACAGACAGTAACTGATTGAATAAATGGATCTTATTAGCGTAGTGGTTACAAATCAGGTTGTGAACCTCAAGGCCAGTAGTTTGAAACTACGAGTTGTTCTGCAGGAGAAAGATAAGGCTTTCTGCTCTGATAAAGATTTACAACCTCAGAAACCCTATATAGGGTCGCTATGAGTTGGAACCGACTCCCTGGCACTTAACAACAACAACAACAATTTTATGGCCAGACCAGTTTGGCAATGTGCTAGGAACCTATGTTTGTAAGTCAATTTCTACTAAGTTCTTCAAACCTTCTAGAAGGTAAATTTGCCATAGATACTCTTTTAGTTCCCACTACTAAAGAAGTGATTAAGGAGTCCTGGTGGGACACTTTGAGATAAAGCATTGAACTACAGGTCCATTTGAACCACAAGGTCAGTGGTTCAAATTCACCAGCCACTCCTTGAAAACCCTATACAGGGTAGCTATGAGTCAGAACAGAATCCACAGCACTTAACAATATCAAAGAATTCATGTGTAACAGAATCCTGTTATTAAAGGTTTTTTCTCCTGATATTCTTTAATGAGATTATTTAGTATACAAAATTTACTTAAAACATTTGAAAAGAGTGGCGGTTTATAAGAAAGTGATATTTTTGGAGTCAGATGAACTGGTTCAAATACAGGCTCATTCTTTTAAATTTTACTGTGTAAGGGAAATTATTTCATTTCTACAAGTCTTAATTTACTCATTTATACCTGGTGACACAGTGGGTAAACATTTGGATGATATCTGAAAGATTGGTGGTTCAAACCCAACAGCATCTCTGTAGGAGGAAAAAAAAAAACTGATAGTCGGTTCCCATAAAGATTACAATCTAGGAAACCCTATGAGACAGCTGTACTTTGTCCATAGAGACCATATCAGTTGGAATCAATTTGTTGACACACAACAACAACTAGCTCAAAGGTTGTTCATTCTAACCCAACAAGCAGCTCCATGCAAAAAACACCTGCTCTGCTTTGTCACCTGAGGTCACTATGAGTCAAGAACAACTTGACAGCACCTAACAGTTACAACAACAATGATTATAGATCTGACCTTGTTCTTAAAAAGAAATATACTGTCTATTCTTGCTTTTTAAAAAATCAGATATTAATTGCCTTACATTTTAGAGTCATTTTCCATCTATCCATCCATCCATCCACATAAACATCATAAATCCATCCATTCAATCATTTATTACTTCATCCATACACTTTGCCCTTTCCTGACCTGTGAAATGCCCTTACCAAATACTCTTTTGACTGCAATAAATAGATCCACAACCCTTGATTGTCCACTATAATCCCTAATCTGCAGATCGAATAGTCAATTATACCGGGAGTCCATTTTCAGCCATTGTTTTTATACAGGTTCACTCAATGGTTTTCAGGAAGTTTGCATTGCTTATAATGGCAATAGGGAAAGTCAGGATATAGAAATTTTGTAACTTTCCCAACGTAAACATTTTCATAAAATGTGCAACTTTTAGATACCCACAGAAAAAGCTTTTAAAAAACTTAAACATCAAGTTAATGTCTAGAAAAAAGCCACAAGCAATGTAAGCTCTGATACTCCCTGTGAGTTCTAGAACATGGTAGTCTACAGTTTGAGGTGAGTTGCCCCCTTTTCACAATGAAGAACACAGTGAATGGGGCTCACTTGTTATCTTCTGGGTGTTGCTTAACTCTACCTAATGTCTTTGGAGGGAATTAATAGTACAAGGCTAAGCTATCAACAAACAATGACCCTTAAAGGGAAGTGGACCAGCCTTTTGTTGGAAGAAATACTGGTTGGGGGGTTGGTAAAAGTGGAAATAGGAACAAATTTATACTTGTTTTAGTCTATATGTGCCTGAAGTCTGATTCTTGGTCAAATTCAGGAAGCAGACTCCATGCTGTTGTTTTTGTTAAGTGTGGTTGAGTTGGTTCATACCCTCAGTAACCCTGCACAGGGTTTCCAAGGAGTGACTGGTGAGCTTGAACTGCTGACCTTTCAGCTCAAGTACATTATTTTAATGAAAAATCTCTTGATGATTTATGGTTTACAGTTTGTAAAATATTGTTTTCTCACAATGCTTTTCAAACGGTTCTCCTAAGTATCCCTAATTGCAGAATGGAGTGAATATAA
The DNA here is from genome assembly GCF_000296735.1 of Chrysochloris asiatica. NCBI lineage: Eukaryota > Metazoa > Chordata > Mammalia > Afrosoricida > Chrysochloridae > Chrysochloris > Chrysochloris asiatica. The sequence continues at coordinate 11,929,772 of NW_006408548.1, read as the reverse complement.
TTCTTTGGAGTCTAAGGGGTTGTCGTAGGCATACTGTAGCAAACCAGAAATTAGTTCTGAATTTTCCTTATTCTTTAAGAATTTATACATATTTTATTTTCTATTCCAGAATAGTTCTGTGTACACGCTAGTGGAAAAAATAACGCTTCAAATTAATTATCATGAGTAAATTTATCCTCAAAACAATGTTTATAACATAACCACTGCACATTATCACCACCACTACCACCCACACACAAACACAACACACTCCACTCTGGTATTCAGATACACTGGTATTCAAATCCTCAGAATAATCCTATAAATGGGTGGTGGTCGTGGTGGTGTGTTGTCAGGTCATTTTCAACATGCAGTGACCCTGTACAGGATTTTAAGGCTGTAAGACCTTATGGAAGCAGAAAGCCTTATCTTTCTTCTATGGAGTTGCTGGTAGGTTTGAACCACCAATTTTGTGGCTTGCAGTCCAGTACTTTATCTTACAGTACTCCTTAGTTAGTGGTCAAGTGCTCCACCACTGTGCTACAAAGCATACACTTGGGTTTCTGTGATAGTTCATCGTAGGAAGGGTTATGAGTACAGTACTTTCCAATGTCATCAGTGAAAGCTTTTCTTCTTCGTTTCATGCCAATGTACAGATCGCTTCAATTTTACAATGGAGTAAATGCTTTGCTCTTCCTGTTAGAAACTATCCCAGGTCTAGAAATTTGGAGCAGAACTAATAGCCTTTGAAGCATAAGAAAAAGCTAAATGTTTCTGTTATGTTTAATTTCTTTTCAATTTTTATAGACTGTAACCCAACTTTGTTTATGGAAATGTAATTTCTCCTAGTGACTCACACATCCCTTCTATTCAGTGCAGTAAGTTCACTAAAATGTCAGCTTCCAGAGGACAATGACTTTTGCTCTGTCTTATTCATAGTTACATCTTTACAACATTCCAAGCACATTCCAGGTATAGTCCCTGGAAACTATGTTGACTGAATGACTATGTTAGTAAATCCAAGACCCAGAATCAGTCATATCACTATATATATTACTATATTTTGGAACATAACTCTCTAATTTATTAGAACTCTTCATGTTGGCAGCTATACTTACTTTATCCCTGATGACAATGCATAGTCAAGTAAAAACATGTAAGTGGTAAGATCTGAGAAATAAGTTAAAGCCAATTATATTTAAACAAAACTAAGTCATTTCTATGTCACATTGGTCATTGCTCTCTCCTGGACCACAATGACTCAATTATGTTTAAAAATCAAGATATTTCTTATAATATTCTTAGATCACATTAGCTTGAATGAGATGAGATGACTATCCTTCAAGAGGATGAGAGTTCTACTCTTCAAGAGAAGTAGATTTTTCTCCCTCTTTTTCTATAAAAGAAAGTTCTGGCTAGAAATATTTAAGCTTGATAAGTTCAAACACCAGTATGTGTTTTCTTCCAGCAATATCCAAGTCTTGGAATGGATCAAATTCCCCATTTTCCCAGTTATAAGTGGAACATTCTGAGAACATAAAGAAACAATCCTATGTTTTTCCTTCAACATTATTTTCAAATAATAATAATAATACCTTCCCTATTATTTCCCCCAGAATATTTGGCTTGCCCTATGCTTGGTTCTTTCTAAATTTATTCAATTATCTTTCAAAGCCCTGGATTAGAGGACCCACACTTAGTGTAAGACCAAAAGAAAATACCCATCACTACCTTTGAAAGCTGCCTTGCCAGGATGTTTTGAGGTAATACTACAATTCTGACCTGGTACATTTTCCAAGACAAGTAAAAAATAAAACAAAACAATGGTCAATGCATTATTTAAGGCTACAAGTATCATTCTCAAGTTCAAGTTGCACCTGGAAGACTTCTATTGTAGAAAATATGGGTAAGATATGCCTAAACTGGGCACAGGGAAAGACCAAGACAAACTGAGGTACTTTTGGTCTCTGAGGTAGTAAGATTCTGTGAAATGTGATTAGAAATAGTTGTCTTAAAAAAAAAAAAAAAAAAAAAACACCAGCATCGAGTAGACCTTAATGAGGAAGAGGAACCTCTCCTTTTGGCCCTAAATTTATTCAGGTAAAAACTAGATTGATTTCTGCTTTGTTCCCCAAACAGCTTGCATTAGCAACTGGCCACTGCCAAGCTTGTGCTTGGAGGGAAGAAGGCTTTATCAGTATGCAGATGAGGTGCTTGGGGCATACTGCTAAACCAAACACCCTTGTGTCAGCAGCCTTTAACCCGATGTAGGAATTCAGCCTCATTCTGGCCAGCAAATTAATTCATCCCAGAGAGAAACCTTGGGGATAAAAATTCACACACCATCAGGAATTCAAAACCTTACCTCCTGCAAGACTGGCTTCCAACAATTTGGAATAATAATACACTCCAACACAAAGACCAAAAGCAACAAAGACCATCTCAGACTAGTGGAACACATTGAAAAAGCTCTAAGCAGATGGTCAGCTCCGTACCAAACTGAACAGCCTGCGCTGGACCTATGAAAATGCGTATTCGCACCACGCTTTCATCTTTATTCCAAAATCTAACAACTTAGTAAGCATTTCCAATTTCAGGCAAATCCCATTTTCACTTTCATTTGGGGAAAGATGTGAACCAGTAAAAAAAACAACACAAAAAAAATCAGTAAACAGCTGTCTTTTAAAATCCATTAGCAATAGCACTTTGTATACCTGTACTTTTTCTTCTCTCAGTGGTGTACCTAGCGTACCTGATATCCTGAGTGAATCATTTTTAACACCTCCGTCAGTATGCAACAAAATTATTTTCATTAATTATCATGAAACTAAACCAATAATGGCCAGAAAAGAAATACAAACAGTGAAAAATTGTCATTTGATTGCACTTTGTAAATGTAATCATGGTAATAAGAAAACAATTAAAATAAATATCACAGTGGGAAAAACTTTAAATGGGAGAGCTGAATACTTCTCAGATCAATGCAGACGGTACAATTTACATAACTATGGAATCATACCACAATTTAGCATTGTAATTTCTTGATTCATTCCTTCAAAAACAATGAACAAATACAAAAAAAGTAAAAGTCAGTTTCAAAGTTACTCAAGTTATTTACAATATTTAAAGTGTGAACTAAAATTTGTATTACTGTTTTTAAAATTTAAACACAAAATAAATACTTTTTTACCTGGTCAGAAAGGAAAACAAAAATGAAAGTCACAAACTACTTCAAGGAGAAACTGAGTATGCTATTATTGAAAAGTTCAGAGTTGTTGGTACATGATGATAATTAAAAGTAGATACATTTCCATTGGTTTTGGCAAGGATTTTAAAAGTTCTCTACCAAAAAGTATACTCCTTTACTGCTTACATCTGAGGAGAACCACTCTCAATGCCTCACACTTGCACCCTCATGGGTTTCTTCCCTACCAGAGTTAGGTAGAAGGCTTTGTTCTCATGCTCTCCATCATTTTATAGGCTCCTTGTTGCTCAACAATAAAGTACTCTTCATTGGTGATGTACTTCTGTAAAGATTGAAATCTAAAAAACTCTATGGGGCAGTTCTACTCTGTCACATGTGGCCACTGTGAGTGAGAATTGAATCTACCTAACAATAATGTTTCATCACCTAACAACAATATTCCAATCATTTAGACTCTAGAGTCATGCCTCCACTAAATCAAAGAACACTTTTACCTTCACGAGAAATGCTCAGATTTTTTAGAGCAAGGATTGTAAAGTCTCACTTCTTTGTATCCTTCCTAGCATAAATATAACAAAAATGAATGAATAAATCAATTTATAAAAGACTTACTAAGTTTCTTTATATGTATATACATACACATCTTGAGTAGTGATTCCATGCAAATTTTATTTTTAAATAGAGGTATAAAAATTGTAATATGCTATATCTTAGGTCGATGAATCTTACAAAAAAAAAAAAAATGAGCAAAACTAATCTCAACCTTTTGTTGAAAACTGTTCTAAACCGCTACATGTCAGGATGGGGTGGGAAGTTGTTCTAGTGACCAGAGCAGAGGTTGGCTAGGGGTTGGGTGATTCTAAAAATGTCCTGTTTCTTAATCTGGGTGTGCTCACTTTGTGAAAATTCCTCACGTTGAACCATTACAATATGATCCCTTTTTAGTAGCTAATTTATACCTCAGTAAGAAAATTTTTTCCTTTAAAAAATCACAGAAAAATATGTCATGTATAAAATAACAAAAATATTTTTAACCATATAATGGAATATGGGTGGTTAAAACTTTCCTTAGAGTTATATTTTTGTTAAGTGCTCTAGAGTCGGTTTCAACTCATAGCAACCTAGATTTAAAAAGACACTTTATAATTGGTTTTGGTTCAAAACTCATTTTCTCTTATATCTACAATCTAGGTTGACTGGTTTTCAAATTTTAAAACACTTATTTTCTTGGTGTTTTATTCTGAATCATTTCATTTCCATCTCCTTTCCTTTGAAGACTTATTCAAACTCCGATTCCAATCCAAAGTCATACAGTTCTCCTTGAACAGAGGGTAATTTGCAAAGGAAGACAATGGAGGAGGAGAAATGCTTGTCACACATGAGTGAAATGGAAAGGTATTTGAGGGGTCAGAGAAGACACAAGAAAAAAAGAGCAAGAAAGGAATTAACAGCAACATTGTAGGTGAACCACAGTGAGTCACAAGTCAGCCACAGTTAACACAATAGTAAGAGAAAAATACTATTTATGGAATTTCTCAGAACCAAATGACAACAACAATAACAAGAGTAACATCAACAATAGCTATTATTTTTGAGGGTTTATTAGGATAAGCATTCTATTTGGGTCACATCTGGACCTCACAATTATCCAATGAGGTGGTTGCTGTTAGATGCTGTCGAGGCAGTTCCCACTCATAGTGATCTATGCACCACAGAATAAACACTCCAGTCCGGCACCAGCCTCACAACTGTTATATTTAAGCCCATTATTGCTTCCACTGTGTTAATCCAACTCACTGAGGGTCTTCCAATTTTTCACTGGTTCTCTACTTTTCAAGCTTTACCCTTGGACCCTTCCTGACAACATGTCCAAAGTAAGAAAGACCAAGTCTCACCAACTTCACTTCTAAAGACTTTTAGTTGTACTACTTCCGAGATTTGTTTGTCCTTCTGTCTTTCCATGGTACTTTCAATATTCTTCTCCAACACTATAATTCAAATGCATCCATTCTTCTACAGTCTTCCTTATTCATTATCCAACTTTCACATGCATATGAGGTGATTGAAAACACCATGGCTTAGGTCAGGTGCACTTTAGTCCTAAAGTGATACTTTACTCTTGAACTCTTTAAAGAGTTCTTTTGCAGCAGGTTTACCTAAGACAATATGTCCTTTGATTTACTGACTGTTGCTTCCAAGAGTGTTAGTTGTGGATCCAAGCAAAATGAAGTCTTTTGACAACTTTAAATTTTCTATGTTTACCATGATGTTATTTACTAGTCCAGTTGTGAGAATTTCCAATGGTATTAATAATAACGGAGATTGTTTCAGGAAATCATGCTTTATATCTTTCTGCTTAACACAATCACAAAGATTCTTCCTCCTCCCAACTCTTTAATCAGTACACATTGAGCAACAAACTTCCAAGCTCATACATCTCCCAATTAGGGCTTTCACTTATTAAGTGCCATCAAGTCAGTTCCAACTCATAGCAACCCTGTATAAGGTTTCTGAGGAATAGCTGGTGGGTTGGAACCTCAAATATTGCAATTAGCAGTCCAGTGAGTATCTTACAACACCACCAACAAAACCAATGACCAAACCCAGTAATACTGATTTTCAAATTATTTGCCAAACATCTAGGTTGATTTTTTTCATAGCAAACTCCTTTTTGTTTATATGTTTTTTCTGGGCGACATATTTATTCACTCTGACACCATCTAAACTACAAATTCTCATTTCCTTTTTCTAAGTAGCATTTCTACTAGTATAAAGTTTTAGAGCATCTAGAAAAAATAATTCACAGTTTGGAAGAAAGAAACACATATGCTAAGGATTATTTGAGGAATTTTTATTTTTTTTAAAAAAATAAGGAAAGAAATGAATCATCTTATATGAGGCCTAGGTATGCAAAGATTTATTTTACAGCATGGGTGACTGTGTGTGGCACTGTAGCATAAGCACTGGACTGCTGAGAAGTCAGTGGTTCAAACTCACCAATTGCTCCTCGGAAACCTTATACAAGGTCACTTGTATAGGAACAGATCCAACGGCACTTAATAGTATCAGCAGCATGGATAACTGCGCATATTCAAGAAAAGATTTCTGCTGACAAAATAAATAAATAAGTAAACAGATGACTAGTTCTCTAGACTGTTGTTGTTGTTGTGAAGTGCCATCGAGTCGGGTCCGACCCATAGCGACCCTGTACAGGGTTTCCGAGGGTGTAAATCTTTACTAGCAGTAAGTAAAATCTCTTACTGACCGAACTGGAGTTGAGAATAAGATAGTGGCTTCAGATAGCCTACGGAGATTTCATTTAAAATTGAGTGGCATAAGAACTGATTTTATGGAAATTTGAAAGGAAATGATAATTAATTCTCTAAGTTACACCTTAATACTAATTAGAAAATTTTGAATTCTGGAATGTAGAACATTATCACATCTAACCTCTATGGCGTTGGTTGAATTTATACAATCAAAACTTTAAACACAAAATATTAAACAAGTCTCTTTATGATTCAAAGAGACTCCATGAAGGTTCTTTTTAAATGGGGCATACACTGATGTCTGCAGTCCAGACTTTTAGAGCAAGAATGGAGCTCACACAAAGAAAAATTATAGTTCTTTCAGATCTTTCCTCATTAGCCTAAAAAGAATCAACTAAAGCATACTGAATACATTTGATTACAATTGATTTCATTATGTGCCTAGTATAGAAACAATTGAGAAAACATTATTTTAGGTTATATTTTTTTGCTATTCCTCACCTGACATACAATAAGGGGCTCAAGGTATAGCCAAGAGTAGGAGATAGATTGTCTCCAGTATAACCCCTCAATGGAGTAGCCACAGCATCAATGTATTTACAATGATATCCAAATGGCAAAGATTTGTACAATATGTTATGTCTCAGCACATAATCAGATATACAAGTGAAAAGTAAAGCTATTAGTCTTGCTAACACAGAGTTCATGATAAAAAATGTAAAACACTCTCTAATTTAATGGTAGCTTTAAATGTAGAAACAAAGATGAATGATTACACATAATAAATGTTTTTTTAGTTTTAATTAGGAACCTACGTGGTACAAGTGGTTTGAGATCTGCTGCTAAACTAAAGGTTGGTGTTTCAAATTCATCTAGTGCCTCTGAGAAAGAGGTGTGGCAATCTGCTTCTGTAAGGATGACAGTCAAGAAAATCCTATGGAGCGATTCTATCTACTCTGTAATACACACGGTTGTATTATTATCTGCCATGAGTCAGAATTGACTAGAAGGCAGTTAACAGCAATTGTATTATTATACTACAGTAGGTTACATATTCAATAACATTGTTGTTGCTATTGTTGTTGTTAGGTGCCATTGAGTCAGTTCCGACTCATAGCGAGCACAACAGGAGGAAACTGCTCAGTGTTGTACCATCCTCACAACTGTTTTATGATTGAACCCATTGCTGTAGCCACTGTGTCAATACAGCTTATTGGAGCTCTTCCTCATTTTCATTGACTCTCCACTTTACCAAACATGATGTCCTTCTCCAGGGACTGGTCACACCTGATAATATGCCCAAAGTATGAGATATGAAGTCTCACCATCCTGTCTCTAAGGAGCAATCGGGCTGTACTTCTTTGTTCTTCTGGCAGTCCATGTTACTTTCAATATTCTTCTCCAAAGCCATAACTCAAATGCATCCATCTTCACATTCACTGGATCAGGCACACCTTAATCTTCATCTGAAACCAGCTTGAACCTCTGGCTGTTTACTGTCAATGTACTGTTGCATTCACTTTTGAATTCTGTTTAGAAAAATTTTACCTGCATGTGATATTAATGAATTGTCCAATCATTTCTGCATTCCACTGGATCACCTCTCTTTGGAATGAGCACATATATAGATCTCTTCCATTCAGTTGGCCAGTTATCTATCTACCAAATTGTTGGCATAGATGAGTGAATGCCTTCAGTACTGCATCAGTTTGATGAAAGATTTCAATTTGTATTCTATCAATTCCTAGAGCCTTATTCTTTGCCAATTACTTCAGTGTACCTTGGACTTCTTCCTTCAGTACCATTGGCTTTTGATCATATGCTACCTTTTGAAATAGTTGAACATCGACCATTATTTTTAGTAAATTTTATTTTGATGCATTCTGCATCATTCAATATTTTGGTTTTCTAACTCTAAGTCTTTGCACATTTTATTATAATAATTGACTACGTCTTCCAACAAAGTTACATTATCTTTAATAATGTTACATATCTTCAGTGTGCTGTACCTGTTTAGCAACCCATAGGCCAATGCTTTGTGCAAACTTGCATTGAATGTGATGAATTAATGCAGCATGCCCATTAGTTCCTTCACATGAATCTGGGATGCAATGCCTCAGTAAATTGTGTCTCTAATTTCCATTGAATAAACCTGTGTAACTAGCATACCCCAGAACGTGTAATCAAGGGGGCTTAGAACTGGCAAACGTATAGTTCACTTCACAGGATCAAATGGTACAATCCAGTTTTGAAAATTATTGTGCAATAAATCTCTGACCTCTAAGGTGAAAGGTACGTTATCCTATTAGAACTATATTCAGATTGTCAACATAGAATTTAGGATTTTTCATTATTTTGTGAGAGTAGAAATAGAAATTTTTATCAAATGAATGACCTGATTCCACAGCCAGGACACAACTTTTATATCCATTTGTGTATTTAATGAGTGTCAGAATTCTCACCTTCAAAGCAGAGGATGCAGGTTTGATTCTTGGACAATGCAGTTCATGCAGAGTCACCACCTGTCCTTCAGTGGAGGCTTGAGTATTGCTATGATGCTGAACAGGTTTCAGCAGAGGTTCCAGAGTAAGAGTAGGATAAAAGAACTGGCAATCCATCCCCCAAATCAGCCAATTAAAAACCCTATAGATTACAATGCTCCAGTTCACAACCAATAATGGGGATGGCATAGGACGGAGCAGTCTTTCATTCCATTGTGTATGCATTACCATAAGCTAGGGGCCAACTCCATGGCAGCTGATAACAACAACAACAACATGCAAGGAAGAGGAGTAAAGTAGAGCCAAGGAAAGGTCCATTAATAGAGATAGCATACATTTTATCCTTTTATCTTGGAGAATGAAACGGAAAACTGAAATCCAAACATACATACTCAAGTTATAGTAATGTTTGTATATGGTTGAACTTCAAGAGAAAATGTGGTTTAAAAAAGAAACTTCCATTTGGAAAATCTGAGAGAAAACACCAACCTTTTCTCTCTCTCTCTTAAATAAGTCTCTGACTTATTGCATGGAGAATGCAGGAAATTAACTATAGATTTACTGCAACAGTCAGATTCAAGTCATCTTTAGTAAACACACAACAATCCACATGTGAAATGGAATAATCAAGTCACTTTAGATTTTTCTGATAGGTAGCTGACTCTACAAGTTACTTAAACCAGAATTTCTAACAAGATTCTAGTGAAGCCTTACAAATGTCAAGTTCAATGAGTTGTCATTGCTCATACATTGATTTCCAGAAGGAAATGACTGGACCTTAACTGACTGTTGGTTGAAGTATGCTTATGAGCAAGGAGGACCCAATTCTAGCTTCTAATTATGTGAGGAGACACGGTTTGAACTTAATGCATTTCTGGGACATCTTTGTGTACACCATCCCTACTCCCCACCATGCAAACTGTCACACCTTGACATCTTCCATCATCAAATTTATAATCCATGACTCCTACTGACCCAGGAACAAAGAGGGTGCTTCCTTGGAAGAAGGCATGGGGTGGACTGGCCATTGAATATACTCTGGGTTTTTTGGTGTTTTTTTTTTTTTTTTTTTTTTTTTTTTTTAAACTGTCATATGGTGAGATACTAGTGGGTTTCAATGCTGTCACCTATTCAGTCAGCCCAGATGAACTAGAATCACCATTTCAGTTATATCATAGCTCCAGGCAAGAACATGTCACCCTCTTTATTTCCAGCTTCCAACAAGCTGCTTAGGCAGATGCTAAATGTGGTCCTCCCTGCCACGTTCAGTAGAGTGGTCTTTGTGTGGGTTAATTGAGCCCCCACTCCATTTAATAGGCTGTTGAAGTCTTATTGAAACAGAGCTAGTGCTGCAGGTTAAATACATTGCAGTGCTCTTGCTAATCCTCTCATTAGCAGGGCTGGAAAGCTTGTTGAGAGCTGTGAGTTTGCATATATTAACAGGGAGCTCTTCACTCAAGTGCTATCAATAAAATGACAAAGCCAGTTTGCAAATAGTGAAATCAACAGTGACACTAAGCTAGATACCTTAAAAAAAAATAAACAGCTTAACAACTGATAAATCTTATATTCACACTTGAGAGAAGAAAAAAATAAGCTGCCGAGGATGTCTTTTATTGGGTCAGACTTAAGATAGAAATGAAACTGATGTCAAACCACTGTGGAGACCAATGGGTGAAGGTGAACTAAGAAATGATGTTAATGAGCCACAGGGGGCTAGGCCCACAATTGGAGGAACTGAAGATGACTCATTGTGTTGCTTTTTATAAAAAAGTGAAAAATAAAATATAATTATGGCAATGGCTGAAATAGAGAAGATGGAAGAATGTAGACTGCCAGCTCTCTTAGAAAAATAATGTTGATATAATCATTTCAGAAACATGTAGGATCATAGGCAGACTTCTGAAACTGAAGAGTGCTTTTGTGCCAGCAGGAGAAGTGGGTGTGAGGGGTCCTGTGAGAAAGAAGGGAAGAGTACAAGTATTCTCAGTTGAAGTCTGTCTGTGATCAGTATACTTGGGAATACCAGAAAATGGAAAAATGATTTGGGGAGGAGGCTATCAATTAGCTGGAGATAGTGTCAAAAAGGACTGAAAGTATAGCACAAAGGCAAGGATCATTGTCAAATGATCTGATTCTTTAGCTAGCCTTCAGCCTTCATGAAAAGTCAATGATAAATTTCATGATAATATGTCCAAAGTAGGAGAGACCAAATCTCACCATCCTGGCTTCTAAAGAACATTCTGGCTCTACTTCTTCTAACACAGTTTTGTTTGTTCTTCTGACAGCCCATGATGCTTTTAATATTCTTATCCAACACCAGACCCAAATGCATCAATCCTGTGGTCTTCCTTATTCAATGTTCAACTTTCACATGCATATGAGTCTATTGAAAATGCCATGGCTTGGGTCAGGCGCACCTTAGTCCTCAAACTGACATCTTTGCTCTTGAGCACTTTAAAGAGGACTTGTGCAGAAGATTTGCTTAATGCAATGTATCATTTGATTTCTTGATTGCTGCTTCAATGAGTGTTGATCATTGATCCAAGCAAAATGCAGTGTTTGACAACATCAATCTTTTTTCCGTTTAATAATGATATTATTTATTGGTCCAGTGGTAAATATTTTTGTTCTCTTTATATTAAGATGCTAGCTACTAAAGACTGTGATCTTCGATTTTTATCAGTAAGTATTTTAAGTCCTCTTCACTTTCAACAAGGCTGTATCATTTGCATATCTCAGACTGTTAATGAGATACATCTAATTTTGATGCCATGTTTTTCTTCATATAATTCAGATTCTCTATTTATTTGCCCAACATACAGATTGAAGTAGTGTGGTGAAAGAATATAACCTTGGCACACACCTTTCCTGATTTTAAACCATTCAGTGTGCCCTTGTTCTGTTCAAATGTCTGCCTCTTACAGGTTTTCACGAGCACAATTAAGTGTTCTGGAATACCCATTCTTTGCAATGTTATCCAAAGCTTGTCATGATCCACACAGTTGAAAGTCTTTGCATAATCAATAAAGTACAGGTAAGCATCTTTCTGGTATTCTCTGCTTTCAGCCAAGATCCAGCTGATGTTAGCAAGGATATCCCTCATGCAACATCCTCATCTGAATCTAACTCAAACCTCTGGCAGTTCCCTGTCAATGTAGTGTTGCAGCTGTTTTTTAAACTACCTTTAGGAAAATTTTACTTGCATGTGATATTAACGAAATATCTGATAATTTTTCATTCCATTGGGCCACTTCTCTTTGGAATGGGCACAAATGTGGATCTCTTCCTATCAGTTGGCCACTAGCTGTCTTCCAAATTTCTTGGCATAGGTGAGTGACTGCCTCCAATGCTGCATCAGTTTGTTGAAAAATTTCAGTCTCTATTCCATCAATTTCCATAGCCTTGTTTTTTGTCAATGCTTTCAGGGCACCATGGTCTTCATCCTTCAGTATCATTGGCTCTTGATAATATGACTTTATTTAGCAGGTCAGATTTGTTGACATTATAATGAACAAATAGAAATGTGGGCATAGTCCTCACCCTTATTAAGTCTTCCCTTAGGGAACCAACAAGAATACAAGGGGGCCCTCAAGCTTTTGTGGGATGGTTACTTTCTGGAGCTTTGAGAAGATTGCTTATTTTTCTCTTTGTAATTGTCCACAGGAGTAGACAATGCTGTATGAAAAACTCTTAAACAATCTTAAAGTTAGATCTGAAGTTTCCAGTTCTATCATACAAATATTTAGTTTAAACTTTTCTTTAACTAGTCTGACAAACATACTAAGAAATGCCTTAGTTTTTCCATCCACCACTCATCTGTCAAACTGTTGTACTATGGTGGATTGCATGTTGCTGAGATACTGGAAGCTATGTCAACAGTATTTCAAATACCTACCAGGACAACCAGGGCAGACATGTTTCAGTGGAGCTTCCAGATGAAGAATAGACTAGGAAGAAGGCCTGGAAATCTACTTTTTAAAAAGTTGGCCCGTGACAACTTGATGAATAGCAGCAGACATTGTCTGATATAATGATGGAAGATTAGCCCCTCTGGTTGGAAAGCAACTGGTGAAGAGTAACCTCCTCACAGTAGAGTTTACCATAATGAGATAGATAAAGCAAAGCTTTCTGGATTTTCCTTTGCAAATGGGGTGGAACTAAAAATGAAAAGAAACAATTTCAAATATCCATTAATAGTAAATATGTGGAATATACAGAGGTATAAGTTTAGGAAGATAGAAAGTTGTTAAAAATAAAATGGAATGCATAAAGATCAATATCCTATGCATTTGTTGTTTTAGAGTCTGACCCTATGCACAACAAAATGAACATTGCCCAGTCTTGAACCACCCAAACCATTGTTATGTTTGAGCTCAATGTTACTACCATGGTGTTAGTCCATCTCACTGGTGGGGTCTTCTTCGTTTTGTGCTGGCCTTCTACTTTTCCAAGCACAATGTCTGTTTTCAGAGACTGGTCCCTCTGAACAACATGCCCAAAACACATAAGACAAAGTCTAGACATCCTTACTACGAAGGAGCATTTTCATTGATCTTCTACCTGGACAGATTTGTTTTTTCTTCTGGCAGTCCATGATACTTTCAATATCCTTCCTCAACACCATAATTCAAATTCATCTTCAGTCTTCCTTATCCAACTTTCACATGCATAAGAGGTGACTGAAAATACCTTTATTTGGGTCAGATGCATCTTAGTCCTTAAAATGACATCTTTGCTCTTTAATTTTATAAAGGTTATTTGCAGCACATTTGCCTAACGCAATGTGTCATTTAATTTACTGATTGCTGCTTCCAAGAGCATTAATTATGGATCCATGAAAAATGAAATCTTTGACAACTTCAATCTTTATTACATTTATCATGATGCTATTTATTGGTCCAATAGTGAGGATTTTCATTTCTTTACATTGAGGTGCAAACCCTACTGGAGGCTTTGCTATTTTATCAGTATTTCAAGTCCTCTTTACTGCCAGCTAGTCAGGTTGTGCCATATGCATATGACAGGTTGTTAATGAGACTTCAGCTTCTCAACTTATTTGCTAAGCATACATATTGAATAAGCACAGTGAAAGAATGCAATGCTGACCCACACCTTTAAAAATTTTTAAAGCATTAAGCATCTGTTCTATGTACAGGTTCCTCATGAGCACAAATAAGTGTTCTAGAACATCCATTCTTCCCAATGTTACACCTAATTTGTTTTGATCCAAACAGTTGAATGCCTTTGCACAGACAATAAAACCTGAATATACATCTTTCTGGTATCCTCTGCTTTCAGCCAAGATCCATCTGACATCAGAAATAATATCCTTTGTTTCAAGACCTCTCTGAATCAGGCCTGAATTCTTGGCATATCTTTGTAGATGTACTGCCACAATTATTTTTGTTTTATCTTCAGCAAAGTTTTACTTGCATGGACACTGATGATATTGTTCCATGTTTTCTGCATTATACTGAGGCACCTTTCTTTGGAAAGGTGCAATTCATTGGCCAGGTAACTGTCTTTCAAATATCTTTGCATAAATCAATGTGTGCATCCAGTACTGCATCACTTTGTTGAAATATTTTAATTTGTATACCATCAATTCTTGGAGCCTTATTTTTACCCAATGCCTTTAGTGTAGCTTGTACCATCAATACCATCAATTCTTGATCATATGCTACCTCTGGAAATGATTGAACATGGACTAATTCTTTTTAGTACAGTGACTTTGTGTATTCCTTCCTTCTTTTATGTTTCCTGCATCAATCAATATTTTGTCCATTGAATCCTTCAATATTTCAAGTTGAGGCATGAATGCTTTCTTCAGATCTTTCATCTTGAGAAATGCTAAGTGTGTTCTTCCCTTTTGGTTTTCTAACTCCAGGTCTTTGCACATGTCATAATAATATTTGACTTTGTCTTCTCCAGCTGTCCTTTGAAATTTTCTGTTCAGTTCTATTATTTCCTCATGTCTTCCATTCACTTTGGATTCTCTATGCTCATGAGCAAGTTTCAGAGTCTCTTCTGACACTCATTGATAATATTTTTTATTTCATCCCACAACTCTTTTGGTCTTCGGTCATTAGTGTCTAGTAGGGTATGTAATCTGTTCTTGAGATGGACTCTAAATTCAGGTGGGATACACTCAAGGTCACATTTTGGTCCTGGTGAACTTGTTATCATTTTCTTCAGCCTCAGCCTGAATTTGCATAAGAGCAGTTAATTAGTGGTATATTCTACAGTAGGCCTCTGACCTCATTTTGTCTGATACTATTTAGCTTCCCCATTGTTTCTTGCCACAGATGTAGTCAATTTTATTTCCAGGTATTCCTCCTAGTGAGCGCCATGTGTATTGTTTATGTTGTTGATAAAAGGTATTTGCAAGTCATTCATCTTGCAAAATTCTTTCATAACATCTACTATTGTTTATATCACCAAGGACGTATTTTCAAACAACTGATCCTTCTTTGTTTACAATTTTGGAATTCCAATCATCAGTCATTATTAATGCATTTTGATTGCATGTCTGATCAATTTCAGACTGAAGAAGTTGGTTGTTATTTTTGTTCAATGTTGTTGAGTCAGTTTTGACTCATAGTAAACCTGTATAGGGTTTCTGAGGCTCTAAATCATCATGGAGGCAGAAGCTGTAGAATCTTCAGTTTTGTCATCACTGACTTTAGAGTTTGGTGTGTAAATTTGAATAATAGACACATTAACTGGTGTTCCTTGTAGGCATATGGATATTATCCTCTTACAGACAGCATTGTACTTCAAGAAAGATCTTGCAATGTTCTCTTTGACATTGAATGCAATGCCATTCATCTTTAGTTTGTTATTACAGGCATAGTAAACCATGAGATTGTCAGATTCAGAATGGCCAATACCTGTCCATTTCAGCTCACTACCTGGGATAGTGATCTTTGTGTGCTACATTTCCTTTTTAAAGTCTTTCAATTTACGTAGGTTCATACTTCACAATTCCAAATTCATACTATTAATGGATGTTTGCATCTGTTTCTTCTCATTTTGAGTTATGTCCCATCATCAAACAAAGGTCCTGACAGCTTTACTCCAGCCATGTCATTAAGGTCAGCTCTACTTGAAGATGCAGCTCTTCCCTACTTATATTTTCAGTGCTGTCTAACCTGAGTGGTTCATCTTCCAGCTCTATGGCAGACAATATTCTGTAGCTATTCATAAGGTTTTCAGTGGCTAAGCTTTCAGAAATGGTCTGCGTCTCCTTCTTCCTACTATATGCTTTGTCTGGTAGTTCCACTAAAACCTGTCCACCATCGATTACCCAGCTGGTATTTCAAATACTGATGCTTACAGCATCATATCAACACACAAGCCACCACAGTGACATTACAATGTAACAGACAAGTGGTGGTCCTAGGCATTAGTGAGCTTAAATAGACTTGTATCGGGCATTTTGAATCAGGTAATCAAATGGTCTTCAATGCCTGGAATGACAAATTGAGGGGGAGTGACATTTCATTCATCATCCAAAAGAACATTTTAAGATCTATCCTGAAATATAACAGTCAGTAATAGGAAAATATCCATGGGTCAGTTAATACTACTATTATTCAAATTCTATACCAACCAAAAATTCCAAAGACAAAAAACAAAAACTGAAGACTTTTATCAAATTTCAATCTTAAATTGATCATACATGTAATAATTAATTATTGGTGATTGGAATGAAAAAAAACTGGAAATAGTCAAGGATCAGCCCTGAACTGTTTTTTTTTTTTTGTTTTGTTTTTTTTTTTAATATGGAAAAGGCCAGAACAAGAGGTGTTGCGATGGAGAGTTTTAAAACAAAACAGGCCGAAATTTAAATTAAATCCTGAGGTACAACATAACAACCAACAGTGGCATCTTGAAATCTCTCAGGCAGCTTTGAAGGCAAGAAGCTGAAAGAGCACATTAAAGTCATACTCATATTAGCTACAATTTTTTTCTTCTTCTTCTCTCCCTCCTCTCCCTTTTCTGTGATTATAGACTATAGTATCTAGCCTAGTTTTTGTTGTTGTTGTTTTGTTGTTTTCTTTTCTTTTTTTTTGCTGTTGCTGCTTTGCTGTTTTATGCTCCCCCTTCTACCTTTGGGAGAATCTTTCTCTCCCTATATTACCCAAGAAGAGACAGCAACTGCT
>NW_006408548.1:11902997-11904776 GCF_000296735.1 Chrysochloris asiatica | reverse complement strand
GACTCTGTATAGGATTTCCAAGGAGGAGTTGGTGAGTTTGAACCACTGACCTTGTGCTTCAAACCAACTTTGCAGTCCAGTGCATTAAACTACAGCACCACACCAGGACTCCATGCAAATCTAAACAACATTGAGATATCATCTCACATCAGCATTAACAGCTAAATTAAAAAACAAAACAAGACAACAAATGCTGGCGAGTGTGTGGCAAAACTGGAACCCTCCTACATTGCTGATGGGACTATAAAATGTTTCAAACCCTCTGGAAAATGGTAGGGCATTTCCTCAGAAAGTTGGAAATAGAAATATTTGACAATCCAGCAATTCCTCTACTTGGTATATACCTACAAGAAAAACAAGCCAAAAAATGATTACATATACTCACACCAATGTTCATTGCAGCATTATTTACAATAGCAAAAAGGAGACCGCAAGAGGGCCCATCAATGGGAGAATGGTTAAACAAACTTTGGTATATATACACAATGGAATACTATGCTACCTTGTAGAATACCGATGAAGCTGCAAAACACTTCATAACATGGATGGTCTTTAAGGATATTATGTTGAGTGAAATTAGTCAGTCACAAAAGGACAAATGTTGCACAAGACCATTATTATAAAAGCTGAAGAAAAGATTTTTGATCTAAAAGAAAAATTATTTAATGGTTACCAGGGATGGGAGGGAGGGGACAATAATTCACAGGTAAGGGGTAGACATATGATAGCTTGGGTGACGGGGAAGGCAATACACAAAAAGGAGAGGGCAGATGAACAAGGAAGATAGGGGAAGACTTAGGGAGGTATGCATGGGCTAAATGAGATAGAGGTATATAGTGAAGTATACATAAACTTGGAACAAAAAGGCTCTGTAATACAGGTATGCATACATAGTCAGAATGGGTAAAGGATGGGAAATAATGTTAAGGTACTTGACTTTCTTTTGGATATTGGTTGCCCCTGCCTCCTACTGTAAAATAGACATTTAAGTATGATAGGAATATTGAGAATCATGATTACAGAAAGCCTGTAAGCCTGTAAGCCTGTCTTCAGCCTATAGCTGATTGAATTATCTAAAAGAGAATTAAAATATGCCCAGGGAAATAGGCTTCTTATAAGCCTTTGTGGAGTATGAGACCTTAGGACTTTCTAAGAGGGGACATTCCCACTTGAAAACAAATGCAGACAAAGCCAGAAAAGCTAGAGAGACAGAAGATATTTCTTAAAATCTCCCACTATTATTGTAGAGGTGTCTATCTCTTTCTTCAATTGCATTAGGGTTTGCTTTATGTAATTTGGAGCTCTTTTGTTGGGAGCATAGATATTTATTATGGTTAAGTCCTCTTGCTAAATTGACCCCTTAACCATGAGATAATGACCTTCTTTGTCTCATATGCTAGTTTTGTTTTAAAGATTTTTTTTGGGTCTGATATCAATATTGCCACTCTTGCTTGTTTTTTATTGTAATTAACTTGGTATACATTTTTCTATCCTTTAATTTTTAATCTGTTTTTGTCTGTGTGCTAGGTGTGTTTCTTGGAGACAGCATACTATAGGATGTTGGTTTCTTACGCATTCTGCCACTCACTGACTCTTAACTGGTACATCCAATCCATTAGGTTTAAGGTAATTATCGATAGGTATGGATTAATTGATGACATGTTGTTTGTTTTTTGTGGTGCTATTGGCTTCATTAAACACTAAAGACTGAAGACCAGAAGAGTTGTGGGTTGACATCAAGAACATCATACATGAAGAGAGCAAAAAGTCATTAAGAAG
>NW_006408548.1:11878903-11901510 GCF_000296735.1 Chrysochloris asiatica | reverse complement strand
TGGATGCGAAAGCTGGACAGTGAATAAGGAAGATTGTAGAAGAATTGATGCCTTTGAATTGTAGTGTTGGAGGAGAATACTAAAAGTGCCATGGACTGCCAAAAGAACCAATAGATCTGTTTTGGAAGACGTGCAGCCAGAGTGCTCCTTGGAGACCAAGATGGCTAAGCTTTTCTCTCATACTTTGGACATATTGTCCAGAGGGACATCGCTGGAGAAGGATGTCATGCTGGGTAAGGTGGAGGGTCAGAGAAAAAGATGAAGACCCTTAACGAGATGGATCGGCCAGGTGGCATCATTGATGGACTCAAGTGTGGCAGCAGTAGTGAGGTTGGCCGAGGATCAGACATTGTTTCGTTCTGCTGTGCATGGGGTCGCTATGAGTCGGTTCTGACTCGATAGCATCTGACAACAACAACAATTGGCTTCATTGGTCCATATGCCTTCCTAAAATTTGTTCATGGTTATTGTTTCCATATCTTTTTTTATTGATTTGATGTGTAGATTGTATTCAGTTACCTTGAGGTTATCCTATATTTTATTGAGATCTTCTTTTTATGACAAATTGTTTTATTCTGAAATTTCCATGACCACCTCATCACCTAGGTCTCTGTTATTATACTTTTTCCTTCTTTCACTTTGTGTCTGCACTGTTCGTGGGCTGACTTCCCAAAATCCCTAACTTCAATTTTGTAATTTTTTTCTGCCCTGGACTCTTCCATCTTGGGTTTGAGGTCCGACTGTGACATTTTGCCACATGTCAGTCTCTGGTTGCAGTCTGGCCTAGTTGATTCTTGGTCCAAAGAACTTCCTTTAGTTTGTTTTTGGAGCATTGATTTGGACATTACAAAATCCCTTAATTTCTGTTTATCCTGGAATGGTTTGATTTTGCCATCATATTTAATTTATAGATTTGCTGGGTATATGATTCTTGGTTGGCAATTTTTTTCTTACAGACTTTTGTATATATATCCACATTGCCTTCTTGCCTGCATGGTTTCTGTTGAGTAATAAGAATGCAATCTTATTTGCTTTCCTTTGTATACGACATTTCTTTTTTCCCGAGCTGCCTTCAGGATTCTCTCCTTGTCTGTGGTTTTGGAAAGTGTGATTACGGTATGCCTTGGTGATTTTCTTTTGGGGTCTATCCTTCCTTGTATTCATTCAGCTTCTTGGATGCTTATCTTCTCATCCTTCAGGATGTTAGGTAAGTTCTCTTCCAGAAGCACTTCAACTATCTCTTCTGTAGATTTTTGTCCTTTCCTGTTCTGGAATTCCAATCAGTCTCAAGTTATTTCTCTTCATACTGTGCCACATGAATCTTAGGCTTTCTTCAGATTAAAAAAAAAAAAAATCTGCTTGTTCTTTGATCTTAGCATTATTGATATATTTGTCTTCAAGCTTACTGATTCTGGCTTCCATCTCTTCAATTCTGCTCCTTTGTCCTTTTAGTGTGTTGTCCATTTTTTTATGTTTTGGCATTAATCATCTGGACCTCTTTCTGCAGGATCTTTATTGTTTTGAACACTGTTTAGATTTTGGTTGCCTGTTTCTGCAGTGCTTTTCTGACTAATTCCTTGATTTCCTTGATTTTCTGTGGAACATTTGGATGCACCTCATTATCATTCTCCTAAATTCCCCTTCAGCCAATTCCAGAGTGTCTTCACCCTCTAACACCAATCCTAGCTCTTCCTCTTGGTCATTTGTCTAAGCTACTCTGTCTTGCTTCTGCACATGAGCAGACATTTTCTGTTGCTTTTTAGGCATTGTGGTACATAAATAAATGTATAATGGTGTATACTAAAGGACACTCCAAATTGGCTCCTGGTGGGTGTGATCAGGACATGGGCTTCTCTATTCACTGTTCCTGTGGCTTTGGAGCAATTTTTAACAGATGTAGGCTGTACACCTTGTTCTGATATATAGCAGCTGGTATTGGTGCTTGTCTTTTTGTTGGTGTTTGCAGGGTGCAAATATAGCTTGGTTGTATGGCCAGAGTTGCTGTCTCTTGTTAGGTAAGGCATGAATAAAAATTCGCACACAAATAGAAGAGAGCCATATTCAGGACTAAATCACAAAGCCGAACATCATTACAACCCGCCAAGGATTAGCCTCCAAAGCTGAGTGAGACTTCCAGATATTTCCTGTTTGTGCCATGGGAAAATCTTTGCCCTTGGAAAATTATTACCCTAGGTAAATTTAGGATGTTAATGCCAATTGTTGCATGTATCACTAACCCTGTGGGCTACAACACTGGACTTTCCCTGGGGGTGTACTCCCATATGCATGAGGACACCTAGACTAAATAGAGAGGGCATCACAGGAGAGAGCAACCAGAACTGCTGAAGGAAAGCTAAAACCCAAGAAAAAAGACCTTCACAATTCTATTTCCACAAATTGCTGGGTAGTTTCTGCACTGGGGATGGACTCATTGCTGTCCCCACCCTCTGTCTCCACAAAGGCTGTGGCCCGTTAGCCTTTCAAATTCAAAAGTTACTCTCTTTATTGTGGCCTCTTCAGATCTCTCAACAGGTAAGTCCCTGAAACATTGCCCTCTTACTTTGTATTAAATTCAGAGCTCTGGGACTATCCCAGCAATATGTTTCACCTATTTTTCCATGCCATTGCAAAGGAGACTTTGCTCGGCCCTTCCACTTATCCCACCATCAAACTGGAAGTCTCCAGAAGATATTTCTTTAAAGAAAAGCCAGCAGAAAAAAGGCAGACTGGCTGTTAGAAGATCAAGCAATCTGTTTGTCTTGGAGCCATCAAGGCAAGCAAAGTCAGCCCATCAGGGGAAAAACCCTCTTCTAAGACTGAAACTCAAAGGGAGCACATGAGCAGTCTTGTATACCCACTAGTGGCTGCCCTGGTCTACTTGTGATTGGAAGTGAAGAAAATACAGCAATGAAGATGTGGGCTGAGTTTGGCTGTGTTCCATAGATACCTGTTAACCTTGAGATAAGAGAGAGAAGAGGAAGGGCTAGCTGGACTGGAGTTTAGGGAGGCTTGTGAACTCCCAAAACCGTGGACACAGGAAATTGCTGCTGAGGGTGAGAGCTGAGAGTGAAGTGTCCACTAGTCTGAAGTAGGGGGAAGCATGCAAGAACTCCCAAACATGCAAACAGTACCTATTTGACCTAGCTTGGAAGGCTAGCAAATCAGAACTCAACCAGATGAAGATAAAGAAGTTTGATTCAGGGAACAAGTGTAAATTGCTACAATTTACTTTTGCTTATGGATATAGTTGCTCAAAATCCAACCAAAAGAGAAGGACTCTTCATATCAAGATACAAGCTTGCTTCCTCAGTAAATTGGGTTGATAGGGATGGGCAACTTAGACAATGGCTATCAAAAATGGGGTTATAAAAGCATGAAGTGGCTGGCTTACAAGCTTTCATGAGTGTGCTTAGTTTTAGAACAAGGGGATAAGGTAGAATCCCCACTGAATAGTTTTTCTCTTTTCCAGATGGGTCTGGTGAAAGTGGATGGAGAAGAATTGGGATAGGATTTTATTATTAAATTATGAGTAATTGTTATCACGACTAATTGTGATTGTCATAACTGTAAATGTAGAAGATGTGTAACTAAAAGATGGAGTAGTAAATCTTTTATTTCATGAACAGAGAACTCTAGGACCAGAAAGATGGAAGAGCATGAGTGGAGCATGGGACCCTAACAGGAAAAGCAGGGACAGTAGAGACAATGGCAGAGTCAATGGCACAGAGAGAGAACAGCTGAGAGCTCTAGGCCCATGGACTGAGAAAGGCAATGTATCTGTGGTCAGGAGACTGGCTTGCCAAGTGTGACCTTTGGACATTTAAATGAATATGTATTTTCTGTTTTGTATACATACATTAAAAAAAAATGGGGGAGGGGTGTAGCGGTAATTACTGTTGACTAATAGTACATGGAGGGGATGAAACAAAATATGATTTATTGAATGTAAAACTGATAATCTGCCCTGTAAACTTTCATTCAATTCACAATAAAGACTTAAAGAAGTAGAATAAGAATTCCTTCCTGAGATATTAGACAGTACATTTTATTCAGTGTTCATAATTACCTCATAAGCTATAAAATTCAATATGGCAGGAATTATGTTATTGTAATCTTTGAAGGTACTTTGTAGAAAAATATTAATAAAGTTGTTTTTTTTTAATTTATAGGTTAATTTTTACAGTTACTTCAGAAAAACAATTATAGCATTTGAGACCACACTTCAAAATTAAGAAATTAATTTAGAGGGTACAGGCAAATTACCTAATCAGAAATTACTAAAAAGTAAAAAATGCAATAATAATAGTCTTTCAGTATATACTATTATGATACAGTGAATCTCTGCATATATGCTTTAGGACTAAGGTAAATGTCTAATACTGACTTTAAATTTTTACCTTTTCACAAGTATCTCCATCATACTCTTTGCTATTATTTGAAATTGTGAGGGCTCCATGAAGTTTAAAGACATCCTTTTCTTTTAAAAAAATAATATTGTGTTTTAAATGTAAGTTTACACAGTAAATTATGTTCCCCTTTAATAATTTTTATACAGATAATTCTGTGCCGTTGGTTACAGTTTTTGTCATGTGTCAGCATTCTCACTATTTCCATGTTGTTTCCATTGATCTAACTTCTCTTTCCTTCCTTGTGTTTTCATCTTTGCTTCTGGGTAAATATTGACCCTTGTGGCCTCATATAGTTCATTGTTTAAGGGAATACAATATTCTAGATGACATTGTTTATAAGACAATTTGTTGTTTGGCTGAAAGGCAACATGCAGAAATGGCTTCAGTTCCAAGTTCAAACGATATCTTATGTTGATTACCTTGGTGTTTCTCTAGTCTCTATCATTAACAAAGATTTGTTGAATTAAAATGGAATAGTTTGTCAAAGTTACTCTTAAATGCCCTATGTGAGTTCTAAAGTACTATTTAAACACATCCTTTGAAAATGAGCATAATTATCTGTTACTCAGTCTGTGATACCCTGAAATTCCACACACTAGCTTTTCTTTAAGTGGGTCCATATATGAGAGTAGATAATTTTCCTTACCTTTAAAAGGAGCAAATAGAAGTTTTCAGGATGGTTGGAAATATATCCAAGCTTATACACGGCTAGTTATTGATAGACCCAGGACTAGGAAGTATGGGTTATCTTCCTCCACTTAATGTGTGGAGCATACACCAGCAGTATTTGAATCTGGAAGCTTATTAAAAATGGATAATCTCAGATTCTATTCCAAACTTGTTGCATCAGAATCTGCACTTTAACAATATCCCATGTCAGCCATGTGCACATTAAAGTCTGAAAGCTCTGCTCACAGAAAATATTGCTAATTAAAAAATATGATGCCTTAAAACTTTTCAGAGATCACAATGCTTGTTTTCAAACAAAATGTAGAGATAAACAAAATTTTACTAACTCATTCTTGCCATGGAGGTAGTCTAGGATAAAGCAACAACAACAACAACAAAAAGTAATATGTCGGTAGCATATATTTGATTTGTTCAGAACCAAAAAAAAAATATTATTTGGGTTCAAAGCAAAATCTCTTCTGTCAATTCTCATAAAAAGTCATCTGTAACATGCCAATCCCATTGATTTGACCAAAGCATACAACCCTGGTGGCACAATGGTTAAGCAATTGGCTCCAAAACAGAAGGTTGGCAGATTGAACCCAACCAGTGACTCGACAGGAGAAAGATCGATGATCTGCTTCCATTAAGATTATAGTAAAAAAAAAAAAAAAATCCTATGGGACCGTTCTACTCTGTCACAAGGTCCTTATGAGCGGGAATGCATTCAACAGCATCCAATAACTACAACACCATTTTCTCGCTCATTCTTCCAGAACAGTTACTATTCAAAGTTACAACAGCAAGTTGTAAAAAACTTTGTTTTCTTTACAAAACTGAAAACCTTTGTTATTGTTCAGTACCGTCCAGTTGGTTCCTACTCATAGCAACCCTGTATAAGGCTTCTCAGGAGCGGCTAGTGAGCTTGCACTGGGGACTTTAAGGTTCACACCAATTTTGTAGTCCAGCACATTAACCCACAGTGCCAGCTGCAGGAATCAATTTCAAATCCACTTCCCTATTAGGTTCTTAAGACTAGGGTTTGATATTAGGTATGAAGACTAGGGTTTACTCTGGTCGACTGCTGTATCGCTATATTTATATGACATTTTTGATACCACTTTTTATAAAATAAATAAATAAGCACATGGAAAATTCATAGCTTCATGATGAATATGGCCAACTAAATGGGAGTAGAAGCCTACTGGTTTAAATGTGTACTCTCCTTTTCACTCCTCCCTTCTCTTCTCTTCAACTGTATCCTCCTCTAGAAAACAAGGTTTGTCAGGGAGTTTCCTTGGAGAAGCACCTTGTCATTTCACCACTCTTTAAAACAACTGTGGAATGCATGAGGGAAATTCTGCCTGAAGAATTCCCCAGTATCATGTTGCCCCAAGTTGAAACTGATCACATTTATCAAACACTATAGAAGTGCTAATATTATGCATTGTTAGCCACAGTTAATGCAATCAAGGGAACACCTTCAGTACTCTGATGTTTGTGTATTTATGGGTGTAGGTGCAAGGGCTGTTCTTTGGGTAAGGTGAGCACAAGAGATTGGAGCACTGGCTAGTTATTGTGAGTTCTTCTCTTTTTCGGGCAGACATTATGGTTTTTGATTCAATATAGTGGTATGCTCACAGTTCCTAATAAATCTTGCGACATTCATTAAAAATGTATGTGCTAATGTAAGGAGAGAGAGATGGAAACAATTCTTAAATATGGGAAAACAGACAAAGCTAAATGCTGTAATAAGAGGATAATTTCTATTAACAGTAGTTTTGATGGGGTTGGTCAGAGAAAAATAATCCTGATACCCACAATCTGCTTTCTGAAGCAAAACAAGCATGTATGGACTGTAAGCAGTAGAAATGAAGTAGTGTGAGGGAATGAAATAAGTCTGTCAGTCTTTGGCTCAAGGATACAGATGCAGCATTAACCTGAAACTGAGGAACAACCCTCCCTCCTTCACAATAACATATCAATTATTTTCTTATTTTATCAAGAAATAATCTTTTTAAAAGATTCTGGGTCCAGTTAGTTTTATAGGAAAAACATTTTCCTAAAGTTTAAAAAAACAGAAAAATTTTATGTTAGTAATCTATTCCATAACATTGTGAAGAACAAAAGAAAAAACTATCTATTTTATTTTATAAAGGCACCAAATCTGAATGAGAAATCCACCTCAAAGAACACGTATAGATAAATCTCATATATAAATTAAAGAGAAAAATACTAATTATAGTATGTGCAATATCAGATGAAATTTAAATGATTGTAGTACTTACTGGTTTTTAATCTTTCCAACAAATTATTCTACTCTAAATATTACTGGTTGGGTTCTCTAGGCAGCAAACTCTGAAATACTGTGCTTAGTCTAATTCACAGCAACCCTGCTTAGGGTTTCCAAGGCTGTAAACCTTTATGGAGAACAGAAAGTCTCTTCTTGCTTTTGCAGAAAGGCTGGTGACTTTGAACTAATGCACTTGGTGCTATACCTGCCAGGGCTTCTTGTTTAGATGTTTATTAAGACTTATCCTTCAGATCAACATCTGTGAAAGACAGGGAAGGAAAGTAGGAGTCAGCAGAAGGAGCAGTTGAGCTGTGATGCAAGACCCCTAAACAGCCACAGCCAACTCCACAGGTAGCTCCGGAGCTGGAACAACCTTTTGAAGTTGTCTTAACCTTGGCTGAAATGGTTAGTCCATTTTGTTCCCACACCAAGTGTCTTTGGATGTGGGCCACTCTTGGAAGGGGCAAAACTTCAGATGAAAAATCTCTCAGATTCAATGTTGGAAAAGAAGAACTCTAGATTTTTTGAGCTTGTCTTCTGTTGGCCATGTTTCTAGTTACATTTTTGTCTATCCTGAATTGAACAGGAGTGACACCAAGAGGGAGAAAGAGAGACTGAAAGAGCTTGTGGCCAAAAACGTTCTTATTTATAATTCCAGAGGATCTGATTCCTTCAACTTTCCTTTAGTTCTCTGAGATATTCCTATATCTTTCTAACTAATGGAGTCCTGGTGTGGCACTGTAGGATAAGCACTTGACCATAGCTTCCCTATGACTCTGAATCAACTTAACAACAACAATGTAATTCATAAGGGTCCTAGTAAGAGGGAAGCAATAACATTAGGTAGAACACAGGGACTCGGTAGGATAAGCACTGGACTGCAAACCACAACATTGGTGGTTTGAGCCCATCAGCTGCTCCTTGGGAGAAAGATGGTGCTTTCCGCTCCCACAGAGATTTATAGCCTCAAAACCCTAAACAGGGTTGCTACGCATCAGATCTGATGGCACTTAACAACAACAATAATATTAAGGGTGGGAAAGGCTATGTGATGATAGAAGTGGGTTGGAGGAATGTACTTTGAAAATGGAGGAAGGAAGGGGCCACAAGACAAAGAATTTTCACAGGTAGCCTCTAGATAGACATGAGAAAATGTAAAGGAACAGAGTATCCATTTAGAGACTCCAGAAAGACCTGCCAACATCTTGACTTCAGTTTCTTATTGTTGTTGTTAAGTGCCATCGAGTCAGTTCCAACCCATAGCGACCCTATATAGGATTTGCAAGGAGCAGCTGGTAAGCTTGAAATGACAACCTTGTGGTTCAAACTGAGTTTGCAATACAACACATTAACCCACAGCACCACACCAGAACTCTAGTTTAGAGAGACTTCAGCTTAGAAAGCCTGATTTTGGACTTCTGACCTCAAGAACTATAGAAGAATATATCTTTAAGTCACTAAGTTTGTGACAATTTATTATAGTAGCAACTGGAAACTAATATAACATACAACAGACAATAAAATTTCATATTCAATGTTGTTTTTTACAAATTAATAAAGGATATGTTTTTAGCATGGCACAACTCATTGACATATTTTAAATAGCAGCATATAACAATGTCATGATTCTTTTTTATACCTTACTTCGGAAATGAAATAGAAATGGAAGTACATCCACTAGTGGGGGTTGGGGAGTGATTCTCTTAATAGAAAATATACGTTTGAATAATTTTAGCAACAAAATCTTCATCATCTTTCAATTAATGCCAAGAAAGTGAGAGGACTTGACTAACTAATAAAAGGGGTCTTTACTTTACAGCCTTGAAAACCCTATGCAGTGTTGCTATGAGTCAGAACCAACTCCACGGCCCATATCCACCACCAGCACCAAACTTTCAGAAGTAGTATGGTGTCTCTTCTTCCTAGTCTGTCTTCATCTCTAAGCTCCACTGAATCCTGTCCACCATGGGTGACCCTGCTGGTATCAAAAGTACTAGCTGGGCATAGCTTCCAGCATCACAGCATCATTTAAATCACCACAGTTTGACAAACCGGTAGGGGAGTGGTAATTTAAGTACAATTATAAAAATCGACAAATACACTAACTTTAATCACCAAAGTTTTTTCCATCTCAAAATGCTTTGCTTTTGTGCGTGTTGCTTTTTAAATGTTGCTGGTCAATGAAAAAGGGGATGACCCTCAATGAAACAAACAAACACAGTGTTTCATTCTGCTATATATGAGGTTACTGTAAGTTGGAATTGACTCAACGGCCCCTGGCAATAATAACAGTGTTTGTTGAAATGGTCCAGCTTTTGAATCCTACTTAAGAATCTGACCCATGGAGCTCTGGGCTCAAAGGGAAGCAGAATCTTTATTTTATTTATCTGTTAAAAAATAGTATGCTTTTGGATCACTAGGTTTTATATGCAAATCCAGATTTCATTATATTTAAAGCAACACTTGTAAACTTAAGTTAATCTTAAAACAAAAAGTACCAGTCAAACTGAAAATCATAAAACACTTAAAGGGTATGGATTTTCCCAACAACTTTAAGGGGGGCTATTTAAAAGAATATAGTTTTAATCATTAAGCTGCATTTTAGTCTTGCTTTGAAGCCCACATTACTCCAACCAGTTCCTGTCAGTAAATGAGAATCGTGAAATATTAGTGGTAAAAGTGATAAAGTTGGGCCTCTACCTTCTCAATATCCAACTGCAGAAAATGAAGCATACTTTAGCAATACAAAATGTATGGACTGATACACATGAACACAGTGATCAACCGTTTTTACGGAAATTTTCACAATAAAAACAGATGTTTTACCCATTTAGGTCTTCATTCATGGATTTGCCTTTGTAAACTATTGTTAATTGATGTTAGGCACACATTGATCTGGAAAACGGAGTTTCATTCATTTTGAATAATAACATATTTGTGAATAGAGATTTTTGTTATTTTTTGTTGTAGGGAAGACTTAAAATCTTTCTTAAATCTTATTTTGACATGAGGAAACTAGGCACAAAAAGGGTGAATGACCTCCCTCCCCTAGGTCATACAATCATTACTGTAGAAATAGACTTCAATTCCAAAATTATATAGTCTATGAGCCCTGGATGCAGAATGGTTAAAGTGGTCAACTGCTATCTGAAAGGTCAGTGAGTAAAACCCACCAGTCACTTTATGAGAGAAAGTTGTGGCTATCTGCTTCTATAACGATTTGGTGGTGGTGGTTATGTGCCATGGAGTCGGAACTGACTCACAGCGACCCTGTACAGGGTTTCCGAGGCTGTAAATCTTTATGGGAGCAGAGTGCCTCATCTTTCTCCCGTGGAACAGCTGGTAATTTCGAACTGCTGACCTTAGGGGTTGCAGCCTGATTCGTAACCACTATGCTATCAGAGCTCCTTTCTATAAACATTTACTGCCTTGGAAATCCCATGAGGTGGTTCTACTCTGTCCTATAGTACCACAGTGAGTCAGAATCAACTCAGCAGCAATGGGTATGTTCCTAAAATAGATTTATTACCATTGTCCAATTATCTCAGATTCAGTATAGGTACACTGCACTTGTTTCTCTTCCTGTAACCAAATAAACTGAGATAGGATCAAAAGAGCCTTCAATGGATTTCATATGGCTAGTCAGTCACACTAGGGGGAAAGAAAAAAGAAGTATCTTTTCATATCTTAAAGATAGAAGGAAATTTTATGCAAAACATTAATTATTGAAGAATAGATCCGGATATCAGGATCTTTTCTTCCTTACTTTTAATTTGCAAGTTTTATCAGCCTAGGAAACACACATTCATTTAGGCAGTTAGCAAATTATTTTAGCTAAGGAGTATTAATTGTTAAAATTACTCACACAGATTACCAAAGAGAAATTTTCCAAGGAGAAGAAAGGCTTTACAAGAGTAAGAAGAGCTAAAGAGCGAAAGAAACAGAGAGAGACGCATATACACAGCAACAGAGAGAAAAAAGAAAAGAAAAACATCTTCCACCAGACCTACTGGAAAATATTTTAGACTTATTCTAAGGCTTAATACATCATAATTAACTTTGTTTTATTCAATAAAAAAATGCATTGTCTTCAAATTGCTTCTGACTAATGGTATCCCCACATATTGCAGAATTGTTGTTGTATATGCTGTCAAGTCAGTTCCAACTCATAGGGACCCTGTGTAAGGTTTCTGAGGGGCAGATGGTGGATTTGAACTACTGACCTTGTGGTTAGTAGCTTAATGCTTATTATACAGTGCCACGACAAGATAAAACTGCTCCTTAGGGTTTTCTGTGCTATATATAATCCTTAAGGAAGAAGATCACATGGTCTTTCTTCTGCTACAACATTGGGTGGATTCAAACTGACTTTAGGTTACTAGTCACAAGTGAACTACTTGTAACACCTAGGGATCTTCTAGTCTTTAAGTACTGCAAAACTGCAATTCTCTTCTTTTTTTTTCATTTCAATCCATCTAGAACTTGTCTTCAAACATATTTTGAATGTTGGGATTTGCTCACATTTTTAATTTCAATAAATATGGTCTGCTACATAGGTATTTATCTAACTGTAAAGGAAATCTGATAGTGTAGTGGCTACGAATCAGGCTGCGAACCGCAAGGTCAGCAGTTCAAAATACCAGCTGTTCATGGGAGAAAGATGAGGCTTTCTGCTCCCATAAAGATTTACAGCCTCGAAAACCCTGTACAGGGTCACTATAAGTCAGAAATGACTCCATAGCACATAACAACAACAACAACAACAACATAGGAGTCCTGGTGTGGCGCTGTGGGTTAATGTGCCAGACTGTAAAGTCTTTTGAACTACAAGGTCAGTGGTTCAAGCTCACCTGTTGTTCCTTGGAAACCCTATACAGGGTTGCTATGGTGGGAACTGACTCCATGGCACTTAACAACAACAAACAACAATAGGTTAACCAGATTTCAAAAACATACTTTTACTGAGAATAATTCTGACAGAGATTAAATAAAGATGTCGCCTTCATTTTAATCCATCTATTGTTTCAATGTTAACGGAATGACAATCGGCCATTCCACAGAATGTTCTTCATCACAAGTAGGCTCATATTTACATATAAATGTATCTAGTGAATAACTGAATCATGAGGGGATCAACTGAAGGGACTCTAGACTCAGACTTTACTGGACCTGTAAATTGAACAACTTATTATCTTTGTTGTTGCTGCTGTTGTTATGTGCCGTGGAGTCGGTTCCGACTCATAGCGACCCTGTACAGGGTTTCCGAGGCTGTAAATCTTCACGGGAGCAGAACGCCTTATCTTTCTCCCGCAGAACAGCTGGTAGTTCCGAACAGCTGACCCTGAGGTTCGCAGCCCGATTCGTAACCACTACGCTTCTTTAGGACTGTGTTTTTTCCATCTGCAACTGGAAACAAGGTACCTCTCATAAACAGTTTAACACAGTGTCTGCCACATGGGTTCCTTGTAATTCAGATTTGACTAGATGGCAGTGAGTTTGATTTAGTTTAAGTCTGCCACAGAGGCCTGTTTTCCAAGGGCAACTATCTTTAGACATAACCGTGCATCAACTGTCAGGGACCACAGCAACTGTGAGTCAGAAAGTACCTAAGAGGTCTTTTGAGTTCAAACTCCTACGTTTCATAGATGAATAACACTAAGACCCAGGTCAGAGAAATATGGCTCAGGAGCACAGTTATTGGCAGAGGTCAAATTAGATCATAGTTTTCTTCACTACTGGATTCACAGTCTTTTCCTATACTTCAAGCTGAATGGAATCCCCTCTTTGCAGGTATATGCAGCAGAGGAACGCTTGACACCATGTAATGAGAGGCAGTGTTGGGATTGGGCTGATCAGTGTCACCGCTCCCAGGATGCCATCCCAGAGCAGGGTACTAGCAGGACACTTGAAGTAGAAAGTGGCAGATGGAGCCTGAAGATGATCTTTGATAGTTGTAGGAGACACCTAGAACTATCTTTTATTAAAACTCGTATCAGATTAGGTCACTCTTCCATCCAATTTTCCAGTGGCTTCTTATCACACTCAAAATTAAAGCCTGAATCCTATCAGTGGCCTTGCAAGCCCAGTATAGTTTAGTCCAAGCCACTTCTTTTGGCTCCTGTCTCCTCATTCTACTTTATTGGCCTCCTTACTCTTTGGAACACACCAAGCACATTCCTGCTTCAGGTCCTCCGTATATCATTCCTTCTTTCTGGAGCTTCTTCCATTAGACAGGAGAATGAACAGACGAATGTAATACATGCTGGTAAATTCAATCCAGGGATGACCCCCTCCCTCAACCTTGAGGTAATAATCTGATATGTCTAAAGTTCTAATACCACTTACCTGAATAAATGTCCTTATTGGGAAATTAGGCTCAAAAGAGACATCGTGGTTCTGTTTACTTTATTAGAAATATGTATCTGAAACCCCAGAGACTTCAAATTATGTAATCTTTCTATCATTAACAACCAAAGTCCTTCAACTTATAATAACAATAACAATAATTGCAATAATAAACTCGTCTCTTTTCCATGCTCTGCATCAGACAATATTCTCAGCTTTTTACATATGTTGCTCATTTATACTTACAAAATAGGTATCATTATTATTTTATACATGAGGGATCAGGTACAGGGAGTTTAAGTGACTAGTTCAAGTCTTAGAGCTAGCTCATGAGGGGCACAACTGGGTCCATTCATTGTTTCTCAATTATTCATCTTGTGTAGCATTCATTGTTTCTCTGTTATCCACATAATGACCTGGGTGGTTCAGGAGTGTAGGAGGTAAAGTAGAGAAGTCCCCTTTTGTCCTTTACTATAAACTCAAATTATAAGCAAGTTGCCATTGGCCAATCGATAATTGAGTGTCTTCTCACTCTGTATGAAACAAAGGAATGAAGGTTCTTCCTACAAATGTTAGTTTGTAATCTGCCATTTCTAGATTCAACTCTGAAAGTTAGTTCTCTCCCTCTCATCTTCCTGGCTGTATGTGAAAAATTTGAAAGCACACAAGGCTAACACATTTCCCCACCCACTGCGTGCTACCCCAAAGCCACTCATTGACCTCAACAGGCCTCAGGTCCTATAAACAAAAAAAAAGTGTTAAGTGAAGCAACATTCTGATCAGTGAGACAATTTTCAAAGAGAAAAAAGTATTTCTTGTATATTTGTTTTTTGTTCTCTCCCCCTTCCCCAAGGAACCATGTTATTAGGACAGATTATAGCAATAATCCAAGGGGACTTCAAAAAGTTTCTGGAAAATTCCATTATCTTTCAAACCATTTTTCTATAAACTTCTTGAAGCTGTCTCATATAAGAGGCAGTACATCTAGAAGGCTAGGTTTTTGGTCAGTGCTTAAAAACAACTACCCACTATCTTGAAAAAACTTGAATGTGTGAATCTAGATTAACAGTGGTTCTCAAAGAGGGATGATCTTGCCCCCAAGGTACCACAGCAATATCTGGAAATGTTTTTGTCTGTCACATACTGTTATCTAGTGTATTGAGGCCAGGAACACTGCATGATGGTCTACAAAGCACAGGCCAAAGAATTATCTGCCCCCACATGTAAGTAGTGATGAAGTTAAAAAAACACGTAATGAACTGGACTGCAAGGTCAGTTTGTACCACAAGGTTGGCAGTTAAAGCTCACCAGCTGCTCCCCAGAAACCCTATACAGGGTCCCTATGAGTCAGAATCGACTTGACGGCACTTAACAGCAACAACATGGTAAAATAGTTGTTATCTGTTTCTAAAATGAAATCAAATAGTAAAAATATATTTATTGAGTCTCTCCAATGTTCTAAATTCTGTGATAGGTCCTGCAATAGGCCCTTTCCCTAGAAGATGAAAGGAGAGAAAACATTAGAGAAAAGTTCAAAGAATTTGTGGGGAAATTCCATTATCTTTTAGGTATATTTTTCCATGAACTTTTGGTAAACCTGCATATAAATAAGCATGTTACAAATTTCTACATTTGAATAGGTAAAGTAGATATATTTCTCCAAAGTCCTTTCTCTAACTGTCTTAGTTTCTTACTGCTACTATGACAAATACCACAAGCAAGCAGCTTTTATGAACAGGAATAAATTTTCTCACAGTTTGGTAGAGTTAGGTACCATCAAGTCGGCTCTGATTCATAGAGACCCTGTGCACAACAGAACAAAACACTGCTCAGTCCCATGCCAACTTTACAATCCTTTGCCAGGCCTGAGTCCATTGTTGTCGCTTTGCCAATCCATCTTGTTGGGGGTCTTTCTTTTTTTTTCCCTGGCCCTCCACTTTACCTAGCATGATGTCCTTCTCCAGAGATTGGTCCCTCCTGATAATATATCCAAAATTTGTGAGACAAAGTCTCGTCATCTTGACTTCTAAAGAGAATTGTGGCTGTACTTCTTCCCACACAAAGTTGTTTGCATTTCTGGCAGTCCATAGTACCTTCAAAATTTTTATTCAACACCATACCTCAAATACATCAATTCTTCTACAGTCTTCCTTATTCATTGTCTGACTTTCACATGCATATGAGACTACTGCAAATTATTTGACTTGGTCTGAATGCAGAGTACTAGATCTAGGAGAAGATTTTCTCGGTTTGTTTGGAATTCTCGATGCTCTTTGGAAATCTGCACATATCAAACAGAAAAAATGCATTTATTGGGCACCTCCTGGTGTGGTGCTGTGGGTTAATGCACTGGACTGCAAGGCCAATGGTTCAAGCTCACCAGCTACCCTGTTGCTCATTGCAGTTATGTTTATGGAGAGAAGAAGGCAGACAGTCTAAGGAGCCAAGGCACAGCATATTAGTGAGTTCTCTGGGGTTTATTTTATTTTATTTTTAATCATATATCTCAAACATGAGGCAGAAAAAAGGTGCAAACCCAGAAATGTCAATACTAAACCCACTGTCATCAACTCGATTTTGACTCTATAGGACAGGATAGAGCTGCTCCATAGGATTTCTCAGACTGTAAATCTTTATAGGAGCAGACAGCCTCAGCTTTCTCCCATGGAGCAACTAGTGAGTTTGAGTCACCTTCCTTATGACTAGCAGGCCAATGCTTAACTCACTGCATTACCAGGCAAGGCTCCTTAGAAATACCAATGTTGTTGTTGTTGTTAAGTGCCGTCGAGTCTGGTCCGACCCATAGCGACCCTGTACAGGGTTTCCGAGGGTGTAAATCCTTACGGGAGTAGAAAGCCTTATCTTTCTCCCGCAGAGCGGCTGGTAGTTTCGAACCGCTGACCTTAAGGTTCGCAGCCCGATTCGTAACCACTACGCTACCAGAGCTCCTTTATATATATATATATACAAAACAAAACAATAAAAGTAAAAAGACCCAAAACATCCACATTTGTCAAGATATACAAATTTGCTCAGATTTAAGCTAGACAGGGTATAGGGTTTCCGAGGAGCAGCTGGTGAGTTTGAACCACCGACATTGCAGTTCAAAGGGTTTCGCAGTCTGGCACATTAATCCACAATGCCACATCAGGACTCCTACCTGAAAGATATGTATGTATAATCTAATACCTACAGAAACTACTAAGGAAGATATACAAAGAGATAAGCATAAAAATTCTGCTATAATTAACTGCAACCCCCCCCGCCCCCAAATTCCTATACCAGACATAAAAAGGGGGGGGGGCAGAGATCAAGATTATTTCACATGAAGAAAAACAAAGAGAATTTGAAACCAGCAGACTTATCAATAGGATGACCTATCCATAGTGCCCTTAGAAAATTCACCAAACAAAAAGAAAATGATCAAAGAAGGAACCACGGACCATTTGAAAGGAAGAATCAGCAAGATAAGTAAAAATATGTTTTGAAGTGTTCCAAATTGTTGAAGGAAAAATTGTAACACTGTCTGTTGTAGTTCTAAATGTGACAGAGGAAATTGTTATGACAATTATTTGAAACTTTTTTTTCTTGAACTGTTAAAATAATGACACCAGTGTTCTTGTTGCTGTTAGGTGCTGCTCTTGAGCCCATTGATGCTGCTACATTGCCAATCCATCTCGCTGGTAGTCTTCCTCTTTTTCTCTGACCCTCCACCTTACCAAACATGATATCCTTCTCCAGCAACTTGTCCCTCTTGACAATATGTCCGAAGTATGAGAGACGAAGTTTGGCCATCTTGGCCTCTCAGGAGCACTCTGGCTGCATTTCTTCCAAAATGGATCTATTGGTTCTTTTTGTAGCCCATGGCACTTTCAATATTGTCCCCCAACACCATAACTCTAAAGCAGATCTGTTGGTTCTTTTGGCACCCCATGGTACTTTCAATATTCTCTTCCAACACCATAACTCTAAAGCATCAATTCTTCTATGGTCTTCCTTATTCACTGTCCAGCTTTCACATGCGTATGCGGTTATTGAAAATACCATGGCTTGGGTCAGGCTCACCTTAGTCCTCAAGCAGACATCTCTGCTCTTCAATACTTTAAAAAGTTCCTGTGCAGCAGATTTGCCTAATGCAATACATCATCTGATTTCCTGACTACTGCTTCCATGAGTGTTGATAGTTGATCCAAGAAGAATGAAGTCCTTGACAACTTCAATCTTTTCTCCATTGATAAGAATGCTGTTTATTGGTCCACTGGTGAGGATTTCTGTTTTCTTGACATTGAGATGTAATCCATACCAAAGGCTGTGCTCTTTGATCTTCATCAGTAATTATTTTAAGTCCTCTTCACTTTCAGCAAGCAAGGTTGCATCATATGCATATCACAGGTTGTTAATGAGTCTTCCTCCAATCCTGATGCCATGTTTTTCTTCATAGAACCCAGCTTCTTGGATTATTTGCTCAGCATACAGGTTGAATAAGTATGGTGAAAGAATACAACCTTGTTGCACACCTTTGTTAATTTTAAAACATTCAATGGTCCCACGTTCTGTTCGAACAACTGCTTCTTGATCCATGTACAGATTCCTCATGAGCACAATTAAGTGTTCTTGAATACTCATACTTTGCAATATTGTCCATAGCTTGTCATGATCCATATAACTGAAAGCCTTTGCATAGTCAATAAAGCAAAAGTAAACATCTTTCTGATATTCTCTGCTTTCAGCTTTCATAGAGTACCTCAAACAAATGTCCTGAACACATAGTCAGAAAATATAATACAAGAAATTGTATCAGAACTACTTTATAAGGAATTTAAAAGAATGCTACTTGGGTACCTTCAAATGATTGAGAGAAGGATCAACAAAAGCAAGGAGAATGTAAAAAAAATACTTAAAGATAATCCAGGAAAACGCTACAAGAACATTCTGATAGAAAAAAAGTGGAAACCATAAAAAAACAGCAATTAGAAAGGCAGATGATTAACGCTAAGACTTCAGAAATAATACATTAAAAGGGCAAAGAAGCAGAAATTAATCAGTAAAAGGCTGAATTAGTGAGCTTGAAGACAAATCTCTCAATACTTATTTTTGAGAAGAACAATCAGAAAAAATAATTTAAAAATATGAAGAACACCTAGGATTTATGAGGGACACTAGCAATCAAGCATAATAACTTACATATGACTGGAATTCTAGAACAGGAAGAGACACGCACACACACACACACCCAAAAAAAAAAAAAAAAGAAAGAAAGAGAAAATTGTCTAAGAGTTGTTGGAAGATTTCCTTAACATCAAGAAAGACAGACAAGAAGATATCTATTCAAGAAGTTAAATGAACTCCAAAGAGGATAGACCTGAAAAGAAAATCACTAAGACATATTATAATCAAACTTTTCAAAACCAAAGACAAGGGAAGAATCCTGAGAGCAGCTGGGGCAAACAAATTTACCTATAAAGTAGAACTAATAAAACTAAGATTAGATTTCTCAGCAGAAACTATGTAGGAAAGAAGACAGTGGAGCACATACATAAAATTATGAAATTAAAAAAAAAAAAATCGTCAACCAAGTATCACATGTTGTTGTTGTTTTAGGTGCTGTCCAGTCAGCTCAAACTAATAGTGACCCTATGCACAACAGAATGAAACACTGCCTGGTCCTGTACCATCCTCACAATTGTTATGTTTGATCCCATTGTTGCTGCCACTGTGCCAATCCATCTTGTTATTGATGTTCTTCTTTTTTGTTGACCCTACACTTTACCAAGCATAATGTCCTTCTCCAGGGATTGGTCTCTCCTGATAATATGTCCAAAGTACGAGATAAAAAGTCTCACCATCCTAGAGTCTAAGGAGCATTCTGGCTGTACTTCTTCTAACACAGATTTGTTTGATCTTCTGGAAGTCCATGATACATTCAATATTTTCCTCCAACACCATAACTCACATGCATCAATTCTTCTATGGTCTTCCTTATTCATTGTCCAACTTTGACAAGCATATAAAGCTGTTGAAAATACCATGACTTAGGTCAGTCATACCTTAGTCCTCAAACTGACATCTTTCCTCTTGAATAGTCTGAAGAGGCTTTGTATGACAAATATGCCTAAATCAATACACACAATATCTGACAATATTCTGGTGTTATTCATAATGTTTGCAACTTCTGGCATCATATGTAACAATGTTCTTTTGCTATTCAGAAAGTTTTCAGTGGTTAAACATTCAGAAGCAATCTGCCACTTCTTCTTCCTGGTTTGTCTTTGTCTGGATGCTCCACTGAAACCTGTCCATCAGGGGTGACCCTGTTTCTAAGTCTATTCAATGGAGTAGAACATATTTTCTTCAATATATGATGTTAACTGGATCTTCACATGCAAAAAAATGGAGTTAGACCTATAACTTTATAACATACATAATAATTAACTCTACAAGGAGCAACAACATAAATATAAGAAGTAAAACCACAAAAATCTTAAAGAAAATATAAGACTAAATCCTTTAAAATTTATTTATTGACAATGAATTTGTAAATATGACACCAAATGTGTGAACCATAAAAAAGATGAAATAGATAAATTAGACTTCATCAATATGAAAAATTTTGTGCATTGAAGAATTTTATCAAGAATGTAACAAGACAATCTACAGAATGGAAAAAAAAACAGACCATAAATATTATCACTATATAAAGAACTCCTACAACTGAAAGGCAAATAACTAAATGCAAAAAGGTAAATAACCCAATTAAAAAATGAGCAACAGGTTTGAATAGACATTATCTCTAAAGAAGATATACAATGGTCAGTGAGCATATGGAAAGATGCTCAATATTACCAGTCATTAGGGAAATGCAAATAAAAACCACAAGGAGATTCCACTTCACACCCACTACGATGGCTATTGTCAGTAAAACAAAAAATAAAAAGATTGACAAAGATATGAAAAAATGAGAGCCCTTGTGCATTGCCAGTAACAATGTAAAATGATACCACTGCTGTGGAAAACAGTTTGGCGGTTTTTCAAACTGTTGAACATAGAACTGTCGTATGACCCAGCAATTCCACTCCTATGTATACATAAAAAAAATAATTGAAAGCAGAAATACAAATAGAAAGTTGTACATCAGTGTTTACTGTAAGCATTATTCACATTAGTGAAAAGGTGGAAACAACCCAAGTGTTCATCAGCAGATGAACAGACAAATAAAACCTGGTATTTCCATACTATGGAATTCTATTCAGTCATAAAAAGAAATGAAGTTCT
The DNA here is from genome assembly GCF_000296735.1 of Chrysochloris asiatica. NCBI lineage: Eukaryota > Metazoa > Chordata > Mammalia > Afrosoricida > Chrysochloridae > Chrysochloris > Chrysochloris asiatica. The sequence goes on along the minus strand of NW_006408548.1, from coordinate 11,880,522 downwards.
GATGCATGCTATAACACAAATGGACCTTGAAAAGACTATTTCTATTGTTGTTAAGTGCTATTGAGTCCATTCCAACTCATAGCAAAGAGTAGCTGGTGGTTTTCCACAGAGTGACTGGTGGGTTTGAACTGCTGACTTTGGGTGCTTATTCGACAGGGCCACACCCAGACTCCTTGTAAAGATTATTCTAAGCAAAGTAAGTTAGTTAGACCTTAAAAGGACAAATATATGAGCTATCTAGAATAGGCAAATGCATAGTGGTAAAAGTTTCTTAGTGGTTGCCAGGGGCTAGAATAAAATGGAAATGGGGTATTATGGCTGAAGGAACTCTGAGTTTCTGTTTAGAGTGAAGAAAGCTTTGCAGAAATGGATAGTGGTGAAAGTAGCAATGTAATTAATGTTGTTGTTGCTGTTGAACGCCATCAAGTGGTCTGACTAATAGTGACCCTATTTAGGGTTTCCAATAAGTGACTGGTTGAACCAGTGGCCTTGCATTTAGCAGTCCAGAACTTATCCTACAGCATCCCACCAGGACTTGTAATTAATGTCACTTAATCATATACTTTAAAAAGTTTAAAATGGCAACTTGTTTTTTATATATATATCTTACCACAATAAAAACTACTAAAACACTAAATAAATCAAATACTCAATGGCAGTGGGTTTGGTTTCTTGGTTTTTATACATACATTGGAAGTTTTTTTTAAAAAAAATCATGTAAATTGCAAGAAAGCAGGAAAAATAAAACAGGAATGAAAAGCAGGGAGAACAAATAGGAGACAAAATTTAAATGGCAAATTTAAGCTGCAACATGTAGATGATTACATTAAATGTAAATGGTCTAAATTAACCAATTAAGAAAGGACTTGAAAAATGAATTTCAAAAAAGGACTCAATTAAATGTTGTATATAAGAAGCTCATTTCAAACATAATATTTGTTGTTGTTGTTAAGTGCCACGAGTCAGTTCCAACTCATAGCCAACCTATGTAGGGTTTCTGAGGAGCAGCTGGTGGGTTTGAACTGCAAATCTTGTAGTCTCCAGTCCAGTGCTGATCCAAAAGTGCCAGACCAGGGTCCATAATGATATGTTGTTGCTATGTTTTGTGGAGTCAGTTCTGACTCAGCAATATAGGCATACTGATAATGTATTTGCTGTTGTTACATACCATTGAGTTAGTTCTGATACATAGTGACCTGTATAGGGTTTTCAAGGAGCAGATGGTGCGTTTAAACTGCTGATTTTTCAGTTACCAGTCCAGTACTTATCATAAAGCGCCACACAAGGACTCCATTCTGATAATGTTATTATTATTGTTAAGTGCTGTTGAGTTTGCTCCAACTCATAACAATCCTGTATAGGAGAGGCTGGAGAGTTTGGACAACCAACATTTTGGTTAACAGTCTAGTGCTTATCCTATAGAGCCACAAAAGTATAAAAAATATATATCATTCAAACATCGAAGGAAAGGGAGAGTATTATCTCTATTAATTGGAGAAAATCAAAGTACTAGAGACAGAGAACATTATATTATTTTAAAAGTATGTTGTTGTTGTTGTCAGGTGCCATCGAGTCAGAACCGACTCATAGAGACCCCATGCACAGCAGAATGAAACAAT
>NW_006408548.1:11871156-11875532 GCF_000296735.1 Chrysochloris asiatica | reverse complement strand
GGCTCAAAGGCGGGATTTCCATCCTCGTATGTCAATCAAGAGGCAGAAGCGCAGCAGGGGTGACTGGGTTGTAGTGAGACGCTTTGGGCTGCGCTTGTGGGTCTCTAAGTTTTAAAGTATAGTTCCACCCAAAGACACAGCAAGTCTCAACGTGTATGCATTTAGCAATGGAACTACAACATATCAGAAGCAAAAACTGACAGGCTGAAAAGAAAAAAAAAAGTCAAATGTAAAATGCAAATCATAGAAGAAACACAAGAGGAAATCTTCAAGACAAAGATTTGTAGGCAAAGAGATTTTAGACTCGGACACCAAAAGCATGAGCAACAGAAGAATAATTGATAAAGTATATTTCATCAAAATTTAAATGTTTGCTCTGTGACAGATGATGTGAAAATGATAAAAAGACAATACTGGAAGCAAATATTTGTAAACCATATGGCTTACAGAGGTCTAGTGTCTAGATTATATAAAAACTCTAAAATCAACACTGAAAAGAATCCAATTTAAAATGGGCAAAAGACATGAACAGATATTTCACCAAACATGGTGTATTTTTGTTGTTGTTATGTGCTGTCAAGTCAGTTCTGACTCATAACGACCCTATATAGGGTTTCCAAGGAGCAGCTGGTTAGTTTGAACTACCAACCTTGTGGTTCAAACTGACCATGTGGTCTAGTGCTTTATCCTATAGTGCCACACCAGAACTCCTAAAGAGATAATAAATAAGCACATAAAAAGATGTTTTATTAAAGCTAGTAACCCTCTAGAACAGAGTAGAACTGCCCACTGACCTGTAATATTTATGGAAGCAGACTACCACTTCTTTCTTCCACAGAGTAACTGGTGAGTTTGAACCACTGACTTATTAGTTTGCAGTTGAGTGCTTAACCACGGCACTACCAAAACTTCTCATCAACAATGCAGATGAAAACCACAATGAGATATCACTATAAACTATCAGAATAGCTAAAATAAAAATAATAATTATAGTGTCAAATGCTGTCAAGGTGTACATAAACTAGATCCCTAATGAACTGCTAATAGAAATATAAAATGGTACAGAAACTCTCAGAACTATTTGGAAGGTTTGTATATGTATTTTGCTTTTAAATTAAACACACAACCACCAAGTTGTTGTTGCTGTTAAGTGCCACCGAGCATGTCATTTCCAATTCATGGCGACTCTGTATAGGGTTTCCAAGAAGCTACTGGTGAGTTTGAACTGATGACCTTGTGGTTAGCAGTTCTGTGCCTCACCAGGACTCCATATTACCTATCAATTACATACTTGGGCATTTATCCCAGAGAAATGAAGACTTTAGTTCATACCATGAATATTTATTTATAGCTGCTTTATTTATAATAATCCAAGTCTGGAACAACTCAGATGTTCTTCCAGAGGTCAATGGTTACATAAATCGTGCTGCATACTTATATACGGTGAAATACTACCTAGCAATAAAAAGGAGTAGACTATCGATATACACACAACTTGGAAAAATGTACAGAAAAATAATGCAGAGTAGAAAAAGCCAGTCTCCAGAGATTACAGAATGTATACTTGCATTTATATAACATTTTTTAAAAAATAACAAAAAGATAAGTGACTGTCAGGGATTAAAGAAAAAGTGGGACAGGAGGAAAGTGGGAACAACTTTAGTAATTCTTATGGTGATGAAACTGTTCTGTATTTTGACTTTATTAGCAGTAATAACGTAGTATTGTTTTTAATTTAAAATTAATATTGTACTATGGATGCAGAAAGCATTAAAAGAAGATGGAAGGAATACATAGAATCACTGTACCAAAAAGAAATAGGCGCTGTTCAACCATTTAAAGAGGTGGCATGTAATCAAGAGCCAATGATACTGAAGGAAGAATCCCAAGGTACATTGAAAGCACTGGTAAAGAACAAGGCACTGGGAATTTATGGAATACAAATTGAAATATTTCAACAAACTGATGCGACACTGCAGGCACTCACCCATCTATGCCATGAGATTTGGAGTACATCACATGACCAGGTGACTGGAAGAGATCCATATTTGTGCCCATTCCAAAGAAAGGTGACCCAATGGAATGTGGAAATAATTGGACAGTATCATTGATATTCCATGAGAGTAAAATTTTACTAATGGTAATCCAAAAATGGCTGCAACCATACACTAAGAGAGAATTTTCAGAAATTCAAGCCGGATTCAGAAGAGGATGTGGAATGAGGTATATTACTGCTGACGTCAGATGGATCTTGGCTGATAGCAGAGAATAACAGTAAGATGTTTACCTGTGCTTTACGCACTATGAAAAGGCTTTTGATTGTGTGGATCATGTAAAGATATGGAAAACATTGTGAAGTATGAGTATTCCAAAACACTTAATTTTGCTCATGAGGAACCTATGCATATACCAGGAAGCAGTTATTCAAACAGAACAAGGGAACACTGAATGGTTTAAAATTAGGAAAGGTGTGAGCCAGGGTTGCATTAATTCACCATATTTATTTAATCTGTATGCTGAGCGAATAATGTGAGAAGCTAGATTATATGAAGAAAAACATGGCATCAGGATTGGAAGAAGACTCATTAACAACCTGTGATATGATACAACTTTGCTTGCTGAACGTGAAGAAGACTTAAAATACTGATGAAAATCAAAGACCACACGCTTTGGTAACTCTACAGGATCACTGTGGGTCGGAACCAATTCTAAAGCACTTAAAAACAACAACAAAAAGCAGGGACAAAATCAGTGAGAAAACAATGGAGCAAAGTCAGTGCATACACATGAATAGAAGAAGCAAGAAATAGGTTGGGTCTGAGCCAATCTTAAAAATCTTAAGTGGAAGAATTAACATTTAGGCTCTTGAGTTTTTATATCTCCTGTTTTGTTTGTTTGTTTTCAGTGTAGGATTAACTCTGTGTAACAGCAACAAGGAAAAAGAGGAAATAATAAATCAGCTCAGTGCCCCAATTACTAAATAGTCTAAGTCAACTAACAGAATGAAGTATCAGATTGAGCTCTACTTCTTTCCTGTCCATAGTCCTTCCACATATCAACATGGGCAATTAGAAGTGGTTAGGCATGAGTCCAGCAGTTGCTCTGCAAGAGAAAGATGTGACTTTCTGCTCCAATGAAGATTTCAAGTCTCAGAAACCCTATGTAGGGTTACTCTGCATCAGGACCGATTTGATGGCACTTAACAACAACAGGTAGTGTAGATTCATGAAAGCCTAGTTCACATTTATTGACTCCAAACATACTGGTAGAAAAAAAATAATAATTAGTAAAACCCAAAAGGTTTTTAAGCACAAAGACTTGAGGTAGATTTTTTATCGTTTATCTAAACCCTGCCCTCAAATCTACTCAACCTATTCCCCAAATCCTCACTCTCTTAGCTTCAACAATATCAAAATGCCATCACATCAATTTCTTCTTTTTTTTATGATTTCTGCATCTGGACACATTATTCCAATTGAGAACATGTCCTCTTAATATCCATGACACTTTCCTAATTTGCTAATTCTGTTGACACAATATGAACCAATATCTCAACATGAAGTACAAAATTATCTGTCTCAATGCTTTAACCAAGTACACATTGTGTACTTGTTGTTGTTGTTAAGTGCCGTCAAGTTGGTTCCGACCCCTAGCAATCCTGTACAAGGTTTCTGAAGCTGTAAGTCTTTACGGGAGCAGAAAGCCTCATCTTTCTCCCGCGGAGCAGCTGGTAGTTTGAACTGCTGACCTTGCGGTTCACAGCCCGATTCATAGCCACTATGCTACTTACTCCCCACTATATTTTCTTTTTCTCATTCAATGCAAGTCTATTCATTTTACAAAGTAGAACTGCTGCGTAAGTTTTTCTTGGCTGTAATCTTTATGGAGCTCTGGTAGTGTAGTGATTACGAATCAGGCTGCAAACCTCAAGGTCAGCAGTTTGAAACTATCAGCTTCTCTGCGGGAGAAAGATGAGGCGTTCTGCTCCTGTAAAGATTTACAGCCTCAGAAACCCTGTGCAGGGTCGCTATGAGTCAGAACTGACTCCACGGCACATAACAACAACAAGAATCTTTATGGAAGCAGATCATGAGGCTTTTCTTCTGCATTCCCTTGGCTGGGTTTGAACCATCAACCTTTAGCCTCATGTGGTTGTTAAGTGCTATCAAGTCCAACTCATAGTGACCTTGTGTAGGGTTTTTGAGGAATAGTTGATGAGTTTGAACTGCCAATCTTACAGTGAGTAGTCCACTGCTAGTCCTACAATAATAGCAGGACTAATTGTTGTTGTTAAGTGCCATCGAGTAGGTTCCAACCCATAGCGACCCTGTATAGGGTTTCTAAGGAATGACTGGTGAGCTTGAACCACTGAGCTT
>NW_006408548.1:11854095-11870291 GCF_000296735.1 Chrysochloris asiatica | reverse complement strand
AATCCATATCGAAGGCTGTGCTCTTTAATCTTCATAAGTAAATGTTTCAAGTCCTCTTCACTTTCAGCGATCAAGGTTGTATCATCTGCATATCGCAGATGATAGTTAAGTGCAAATTGATCACCAGGAGTTGACATCAACTGAATGCCAATGGGTTTCTTTCTTTCATTGTTTTCTTCTAGTTTAATGCATTGTCTTACTGACCAGCATTGCCCACTGGGGAGTTCATATTGTAGATAATGTATGGTTACTTACTATAAGTTTTAGTTCCAGGGAATGAATGACATGATGAGTAATTTAAAGAAAAGTCATTTTATGGTGATACTTGTATAGATTCAATTGAGAAATGACTGAAGGAAATGTCAGCTAGAAAGTTATTACAATATTCTAATAATTGAGTAATAAAATCTAATAAGGTAGATGTCAAAATAGTTGAAGGGAAATAATTTATTAAAATATGTCTATGTACAAATAATCCATAAGACACATTGATGGACGACAAATAAGAGAAAGGTGGGAATAAAAGAGAGACAGAAGATTAACTCCAAATGTTTTGAGCCAAGGAATGAATGCAGGAAAATTGGAAAACAGGTGGTGATGCTGAAATGGAGAAAGGACATGAGTACTAGCTTCTAAGATATCTATGTAGGAGTTTTGTTGGTAGTCTCTTCTGTTGATATGAAATTCAGTCTTGATATTTTAAACACATATTTGTCTCTCCCTTCTTCCTAATACTCACCAAATTTTACTTTCAAATGTTTGCATTAGAATAATTTTGAGAGCAGGATACCAGGAATCACATCTGTTTTGAGCACTTTAATAATTCAGCTCATATGCTGTTGTTGCTGTTAAGTGTGTTCATGTCTGGTCTGACCCATAACAACCCTATGCACAAAAGAACACAGCACTGGCTGGTCTTGCACCAACCCAACAATTGTTGTCATGTTTGAGCCCATTGTTGTGGATACTGTGTCAATCCACATCATTGAGGATCTTCCTCTTTTGTGCTGACCCTCCAATTTAGCAAGCATGATGTCCTTCTCCAGGGGATGATTCTTCCTGACAACATGTCCAAAGGACAAGAAATAAAGTATGGTCATTCCCACTTCTAAGGAACATTCTGGCTGTAATTCTTCCAAGAAAGATCTGTTTGTTCTTCTAGCAGTCCATGGTATTTTCAATATTCTTTGCCAACACCATAATTCAAATGCATCAGTTCTTCTATGTTGTTGTTGTTAAGTGCCGTTGAGTTGATTCTGACCCATAGCCACACTGTATAGGGTTTCTGAGAAGCAGCTGGTGAGCTTGAACTGCCGACCTTGCAGTTCAAATGGATTTACAGTCTGCTGCATTAACCCTCAGTTGCCACACCAGGACTCAACAGTTCTTCTATAGTCTTCCTTACTCATTGTCCAACTATCACATGAATATGAAGCAGTTTGGATTAGGCATACCTTGGTCTTCAAACTGACATCTTTGTTCTTTAACACTTTGAAGAAGACATTTGATGCAGATTTGCCTCATGCAATAAGTCTCCTGATTTATTGACTGATGCTTGCATGAGTGTTATTGTGGATCCAAGCAAAATGAAGTCTTTGACGATTTCAATTGTTTTTCTGTTTTTCATGAGGCTATTTTTGGGTCCAGTTGTAAGGATTTAATTTTCTTTACATTGTGGTGCAATCCATATTGAAGGCTATACTCTTTGAACTTCATCATTAATACTTTAAGTCATCTTCATTTTCAGTAAGCAAGGTCACATCATCAGAATACCATAGGTTGCTAATGAGTTTTCTTCCAATTCTGAAGCCAAGTTCTTCTTCATATAATCCAGCTTCTCAAATTATTTGTCAACATACAAATTGAATAAATATGGTGAAAGATACAACCCTGGTGCACACTTTTCCTGATTATAAACTTTTCACTATCCCCTTGTTCTGTTTAAACAACTGCCTTTGTGTCTATGTACAGGTTCCTCATGAGAACAATTAAGTGTTCTGGAATACCCAATCTTTGTAATGTTATCCAGGGCTTGTCATTGATTGACACATTGATAGACACAGATGAAAGTCTTTGTATAGTCAATAAAGCACAAATAAACATCTTTCTGGTATTCTCTGCTTTCAGCCAAAATCCATTGAACGTCATCAATGACATCCTTAATCCCATGTCCGCTTCTGAATCTTACTTGAATTCCTGGCACCTCCTTACTGATGTACTGCCGCAACCATTTTTTTATCTTCAGCAAAATTTTACTTGCATATGATAGTAATGATATTGTACGACGATTTCTGCATTCCTTTGGGTCATCTTTTTTAGGAATGGGTACAAATATGGATCTTTTCTAACTGGTTGGCCAGGTAGCTGTCTTCCAAGTTTTGCAGCATAGATGACTAAGAGCCTCCAGGAGTGCATCAGTTTTGACTAATGATTTTTGTGTTTCTCTATTGTCTCTTCACACAGATGTAATCAATTATATTTCTGTGTATTACATCTGATGGTGGTGGTGGTGATGTGCTATGGAGCCGGTTCCGACTCATAGTGCCCTGTCCAGGGTTTCCAAGGCTGTAAATCTTTACAGGGGCAGAAAGCCTCATCTTTCTCCTGCAGAACCACTGGTAGTTTTGAACTAGCTAACTTTGAAGTTAGAAGCCCAACTCATAACCACTATATTGCCAGAGCTCCTTTATATATGGTGAGGTCCACAAAATCTTGAACAATAGTATCATTCAGTCTCCAGCATTATTTCTATCACCAAGCCCATATTTTCCAACTACTGATCCTTCTATTTTTTCAAATTTTTGCATTCCAATCACCAGTAATGATAAATGCATCTTGGTTGCACATTTGATCAATTTCAGACTGAAACATTGAATGGAATTCTTCAATTTCATCATCATTGACTTTAATGGTTGGTGCATAAATTTGAATAGTAGTGGTATTAACAGGTCTTCCTTGTAGTCATATGCCCATTATCCTTTCTCAGACAGGATTGTACTTCAAGACAGATCTTGAAATGCTATATTTTATGATGACTGTGATGCCATTCATCGTCAATTCGTTGTTCCCAGAATAATAAACCATATGATTGTCTGTTTCAAAATGGCCAATACCAATCCATTTCAGCCCAATAATGCTTATAATACTAACCTTATATACATTCCATTTCATTTTGGATGAATTCCAATTTTTCCAGATTTATACTTCATATATTCCAGTTTCCAGGTATTAATGGATGTCTGCAGCTGTTTCTTCTCATTTAGAATTGTGTCCCATCAGCAAATGAAGGATCCAGAAGGTTTGCTCTATCCATTTCATTAAGGTCAACTCTACTTTGAGGAGGCAGCTCTTTTCCAGTCATATTTTGAGTGCCTTCCAACCTAAAGGACTCATCTTCTGGTACTGTATCTGACAATGTATTGCTACTATTCATAACAAAAGGCTTTCAGTGGCTAACTATTGAGAAGTGATTGTCCTCTCCTTCTTCTTAGTCTGTCTTAGTCTGCAAGTTCTCTTGAAACCTTTCACCATGGGTGAACCTACCGGAATTTAAAATATTTGTAGTATAGATTCCAGCATCACAGCAACATACAAGCCACCACTAATAGATGAGAGACAGTAGATGATATTGTTGTTGTTGTTGTTGTTGTTAAGTGCCGTTGAATAGGTTCTGACTCACAGGACCCTGTGTAGGGTTTCAGAGGCTGTAAGTCTCTGTGGGAATTGAAAGCCTCATCTTTCTCTCATGGAGCAGCTGATAGGCTTGAACCACTGACCTTATGGGTCACAGTACAGTGCTTATCCTATGGGGTTACCACATTCCTGGTAGCTTATACAATGGGAGCACAATACCTACTGTTCAATGAACAAATGAGTATATAAATTAAGTATGCTTTATTGTTAATCAACTGATATTATTAGTAAATCAGGGTCAAAGAACCTACAGAGAACTGAGTAAAATTTTAAATGTAGAATATTAAAAAACTAAGATATGTCAAAGCACTTATTACAAAAACAATTAGATGTTAGAGGTAGACTCTGCTGTTTGCACAGCCTTGGAATAACAATTCTCTATGATACAGGAATTGAAACACAGGTTGAAGGGATAAAGGAAAAGAAATAATGTTAAGATGTTTGACTATTCACAAAAGAACAAATAATGTATAAGACGATGATTGTAAAAGCTTAAGAAAAATGTCATTACTAAAAGAAAAAAAAAATTATTTGTTGGTCACCAGCAGTGGAAGCGAGGGGACAATAAGGCACAAGGGGGGCATTGTCACATAATAGCTTGGGTGATGGGAAGGGCAATATACAAGGAAAGGGAGGGTAATACACAATAAGGGGGAGGGATGGAAGAACAAGGAAGATAGGTGAATACTTAGGCAGGTGTTCATGGACTAAATGGGACAGAAGTAAAGAGTGATGTATTCACAACCTTGAACAACAGGGCTTTGTGATACAGGGATCGAGGCATAGTCTGAACAGGCAAAAGGGGAAATAATGTTAAAGTATTTGACTGTCTTATGGATATTGGTTTCCCTTGCCTACTATTATTAAATAGACATTTGAGTAGGATAAAAAGAAATATCAGGAAATATGATAACAGAACACTTGTAAGCCCATCTTCAGCTTATAACTGATTGGAATAACTCAAAGGGGTTCTAGAACACGCCCAGTGAAATAGGCTTCTTGCAGAGCCTTTGTAATGTATAGGACCTTAGGTGGAATTCTGAGCCCTCCAGAACCTTCTGAGGTGGGACATTCCCACTGGAAAAGACATGCAGACCAACCCAGAGAGGTTAGAGGAACAGAAGATACTTCTTGAAAGAAGAATCAGTAGGAAAAAAACAAAACAAAAAACAACAGCAGTAGTAGACTGTTTGGCTATTACAAGAACAAGAGAGCTGTTCACCTAGGAGCCATCAAGGCAAGCCATCAAGTCCTTTCAGGACAAACCCGTTTCTTAGACTGAAACTCAAAGGGAACACACAAGCAGGCTTGTAAGCTCACTGGTGTCTACGTAGATCTATTTATGAGTGGCAAGGCAGTAATGAAGACATGGGTTGATTTCTACCATGTTCCATAGACTCCTGTAGACCATGAGATAAGAGAGAGAAGAGGAAGGGCTGATCAGTCTGAAGTTTGGGGAGACATGGAAACTCCTGAGTACATTACCACTGACCTAGCCACTCGGGGCTAGAGCTGAAAGTGAAGTGTCCAGCTGATATGAAGCACGGGAGGTGCACAAGAATGCACAAACATGCAAATAGTACCCATCTGATAGCTTCAATTATTTGATGATCAGAACTCAACTAGAGGAAGATAAAGAAGTTTGATACAGGAAGCAAGTGTAAATTGCTACAGTTTGATGAACTTGACCTTTACTTACAGATGTAGTGGTGGTGGTGGTGTGCCATGGAGTTGGTTTTGACTCATAGCGACCCTGTACAGGGTTTCTGAGGCTGTAAATCTTTACGGGAGCAGAACACCTCATCTTTCTCCTGCAGAACAGCTGGTAGTTTCGAACTGATAACCTTGTGGTTTGCAGCCCAATTCATAACCACTACGCTACCAGAGCTCCTACTTATAGATGTAGTAACTCAAAATACCAACCAAGAAGGAAGGAGCCTTCACATCAAGCCTATCCCTTCAGTACACAGGGTTGACAAGGAAGGGAAGCTTAGACATTGACTACCTAAAATGAGGGGACTATCAAGGTACAATGTGGCTGGTTTGCAAGTTTTCATCAGAGTGTTTAGTTGTGGTGTACAAGGAAAGGTAGAATCACTGCTAAATAGATTTCATCTTGTCTAGATGGATCTGGTGAAAGGAGATGGAGATAGGATTCTTTTGATTCAATAGTGGGTAATTGTTATCATGACTAATTGCAATTGTCACAACTGTAAAGGTGTAAGTTACATAACAAAAAAGGGGAAGTAGTTAATCTTACATTCCAAGAATAGAGGACCTATGAGCAGAACGTGTGATGCTAAATAGAGAAGCAGTGGTGTCAGAGAGGGATGCATGGTACCCATTCTAAAGAAAGGTGAACCAAGAGAATGCAGAAATCATCAAACAGTATCATTACTATCACATGCAAATAAAAATTTTCTGAAGATAATTAAAAAATGATTGCTGCAGTTCATAGACAGGAAGCTGCCAGAAACTCAAGTCAAATTCAGAAAAAGACCAGAAAGATGTTTACTTGTGCTTTATTGGCTATTCAAAGGCATTCAACTTTGTGAATCATAACAAACTATGGATAACACTGGGAAGAATGAGCGTTTCAGAACACTAAATTGTGCTTATGAAGATCCTGTACACAGATTAAGAGGCAGTCATTTGAACAGAACAAGGGGATACTGAATGGTTTAAAAAAGGAAAGGTGTGTATCAGGGTTGTACTCTTTCACCATACTTATTCAAACGAAATGTTCAGCAAATAATCAGAGAAACTGGATTATATGAAAAAGGACACACATCAGGATTGGAGGAAAACTCATTAACAACCTATGTTATGTAGATGATACAAGCTTGCTTACTGGAAATCAGAGGACTTGAAATACTGTTGAAGATCAAAGGCTATAGGTTTCAGTATGGATTGCACCTCAATGTAAAGAAATGAAAATCCTTACAACCAAATCAATAAATAATACCATGGTAAATGGAGAAAAGTTTGAAGTTGTCAAAGACTTTCTTTAACTTGGATTCCCCAATCAACACTCACGATAGCAACAGTCAAGAAATTAAATGACATTTTACATTAGGCAAATCTGCTGCCAAAGACATCTCTAGAGTATTAAAGAGCAAAGATGTCAGTTTGAGGACTAAGGTGAACCTGATCCAAGCCAAAGTATTTTCAGTCACCTCATATTTATGCAAAAGTTGGACAATAAATAAGAAAGACTAGAAAAATTTATGCGTTTGAATTATGGTGTTAGAGAAGAATATTGAAAGTACCATGGAATACCAGAAATATACACCCTGGGAGAAGTACAGCCAGAATTGCAAGTGAAGATAGCAAGACTATATTTTTCATACTTTGGACATGTTGTCAAGAGGGACCAGTCCCTAGAGGATACCATGCTTAGTAAAGTGAAGGGTTAGTGAAAAAGAGGAAGACCTCCAACAAGATGGATTGAACAATGAGCTCAAACATAGTAACAACTGTGAGGATGGTGCAGAACTGGGCAGTGTTTCTGTATGCATAGCTTTGCTGAGTTGAAACTGATTTGACAGTACCTAACAGGTGTGGCACTGTTGTAGTCCTGGTGTGGCGCTGTGGGTTAATGCACCAGACTGCAAAGCCATTTGAACTGCAAGGTTGGTAGTTCAAGCTCACCAGCTGCTTCTTGGAAACCCTATATAGGGTCATTATGGGTTGGAACCGACTTGACGGCACTTAACAACAACAGGTGTGGCGCTGTAGGATAATTACTGGACGAACTTGTTATTGTTGTTAAAGATGAAACTGCATGTTCCTGTAACAATTTACAGTCTTGGAAACTCATGGAGCAGTTCTACTCTGTTCTAAGAGTTACTATGAGTTGAAATTGACTCAAAGCCAGTGGATTTTGATTTGGATGAAGAAAGGAAGAAGCCCTGATGATGCAATGGTTAAGTGTTCAATTGTTAATGAAAAGTTTGACAGTTTGCTAATCCAGTTAAACCACAAGAGATAAGATCTGGTTTTCTGTTTCCATAAAGATTGTTCTTGTTAAGTATCATTGAGTCCGTTCTAACCCATAGCAACCCTGTATAGGCTTTCCAAGCAGTGGCTGGTGAGTTTGAACCACCGACCTTGCGGTTCAAACTGACCTTGTGGTTGAGTGCTTATCCTACAGTGCCACACCAGGACTAGGAAACCTTAAGTGGCCATTCTTCTCTATTCTATAGGGCCGCTATGAGTCAGAATCAACTAAATGGCATCAACAACAACATGAGGAAAACACACTTCTTACTTTTACAAAGCTTACAGTCTAGAGCAAGGGTTGGCAACCATGATCCATGGGCCAAATCTGGTTCAGCGCTTTAGGGGACACAGTCATGCCCTTTCATTCATATATTGTGTGAGCAGCTTTTGCACAAAAATGAGTTAAGGAGATGCAACAGAGATAATGTGGTCCACAAAATCTAAAACACAGACCCCTTTAAGGAAAATATCAGATCCCTAAGCTATATATCAAGCATGCTGGGAGTTATGTACATGATTATGAGCCCATTTCACAGGTAGTACTTAATTCAAAGCCTTATTTGTCATTTTAAAATAATGCAATTCACACTTTAATCATAAGCTAACTTTGTAGTAAATCTTGCCTCTTGGAAATCAATAAATTAAAACATGAAATTATTTTAAGCATCTTAAATACTTAGAGTTTTCTGAGGACTATTTGGTGCTGCAGGTTAGCACTGGACTACAAAGTCAATTTGAACCACAAGAGCAGTGGTTCAAGCTCACCAGCCCCTCCTCGGAAATCCTATAAAGGGTCGCTATGAATCGGAACTGACTCAACAGCCCTTAACAATTAGGACGACTATGCCCTAGAAAAGGATATAATGCATGATACCAAAGAGGATTCGTTAAAAAGAGGGAAATCTTCAATGAGATAAATTGATACAAGAATCACAACAATAGACTAAAAAATATCAAACATTCTGAAGATGGTGCAGGATCAGTAAATATTTATTTCTGTTATGTGTAAGATTGCCATGATTCAGAGCCAATTTGACGACATCTAACAAGGAGTTCTGGTAGCGTAAGGAGCTCTGATAGTGTAGTGGTTACGAATTGGGCTGCTAACCTCAAGGTCGGCAGTTCGAAACTACCAGCTGTTCGGTGGGAGAAAGAGGAGGCTTTCTGCTCCCGTAAAGATGTACAGCCTCGGAAACCCTGCGCAGGGTCGCTATGAGTCGGAATCGACTCCATGGCACATAACAAAAACAAATAATTGTTTATCCAAATAAACATTGGCCCTCACTTAGAATAACATATGTAAAAACATAATTTTCAAGATACAGATATGTTTAAATGTATCCATTTTGGCAGAAATGTATACTTTAAGACCACATCTAATTATTCAGTCCTATGGGAGTCCTGATGTGGCACTGTGGGTTAATGCCAGATTGCAAAGCCATTTGAACTGCAAAGTCGGTGGTTCAAGCTCACCAGCTGCTCCTCGGAAACCCGATACAGGGTCACTATGGGTCGGAACTAACTCGACAGCACTTCACAACAACAACAATGCATGTAAGTATATGCTACATAGTTATTTTCTGAATGACTATTTGAAGACGTGCAATGCTTTTTAAAGAAAACTAAATCTGCTTACATGATGTAATTCAATTCAGTCTTCATCAAATGTCTAGTTTTGGATAGCATTATGCTAGGACTTGAAGAGCTGGATTTTTGAAAAGGGAATGAACACATGAACAAACTACAGTGTAAGGAATATCAAACACAAGGCTTTTTAGGAAATAAAGCATCAGCATAGCTTCTTTTAGAACCTATAATTTGAAAATGATGGCATCTGGGATAGGTAAGCTGTTTCAGACATCTCCATTAGACCTTGGTTCTATAAACTAATGATGACTCTTTAAATTGGGATTGGTAGGTATGTGGTGTGAATGTGACTTTTTTCCTTTACTATGTGCCTAACATACATGACTAATGAATCACATCATTATGCACTTCTATGCCGAGAGTCTGCCTCATGATTTATTTCAACATAATTCTCTAGGCAGATCCACCAGAACACCCTGTCGTAATCTCTGGGTCTGAAAGGTGACTTTGCAAAAGCCTCTGCCACATATGCTAACTAAACTGGAAACATCTTACTAATCTTTTTATGTGTAGAGAGGTTCTTGGGGTTCTGGAGTTTAATAGCAAGAGAAGCCTGTAGCTTTAAAGCTTCAACTGGGTCATTCTCCTTCAGAGAACTGACTCTGAAATAGAGTATTTTTCCTATTCCTCAATAGACACGTCAGCACTCTCCTCATCCTGCTGGCCCTGTCAGAGAAAGGGAGAGACAGGGACGAAGGACTGCCATGGATCCCAGGTGTCCCTTAGTGCAGTCCAACGTGGCCACTGCAGGGCCTCTCTGCTTGCCTGCAGCTATCCTTTTGAGCGTTCAATTAAAAGGGACATTTGCTGACGTCTGTAGAAGGTGCTCATAGTCCTGGCAGTTTCGACATGTTGGCTTCCAGCATCGATGTTTATAAGATTTGGGAGATTTTTCAGGTGTGCAAACGCAAACATTAGTGTTTATAGGACGTGAGCAAATTTATGTTGGCTTAAAGTCTCCAAAATACAGGACCCTTTACTTTAACAATCTAGATAATATTTGGCAAAAGTTTTCAGCAATGGCCACAGGTGTTTGGGCATTAAAATGTGTGATTCAGCACTAAGAGCAAAGAATAACTTTCATCAGTCTTCCAGCAAAAGAATTAAAAAGCGACACTTAGAAGAGGATTCATTGCGTTACTCTTTCAATCAATCATTTTGAAAAAACCTAGAAATAAAAGAGACCTAGGTCTGAATCCTGGATACCAGCCCTTTAATCTATAAAATAATGCTAATAACATCTACTATAAGGATTGTTGAAAGAATGCAGGGAATGAACCAGTTCTTTAATAGCTTTGGGGTAGGGAAGGCATTTTTAAAAATTACTCTAAATCCTGAAGCATGAAAGAAAAATGGATACACTCAAATAAATACATGCTTAAAAAACAACAACAACACACACACACACACACACACTTTGTGATAAAAATAAATAAATAAAATTACAAAACAATAAAAATGGAAACAATATCTGAGTCTCACTCACGAAACCACTCATCTCTTTACTATATAAAGAGCACACAGAAATTCAAATAAATAGGAAAGTTATGAATAGACTATTTAAAGAAGAAAACAGAAATGCAAACACAGGGAGGGGACTGTAATCATTTTGATGAAACAAAACATATAACTGGTTAAAAGTAAAGCTGATGATCATCTCTGTTAACCTTCACTCAATTCACAACAAAAAGTTAAAAAAAGAAAGAAAGAAATGCAACTATATAAAAAGCCTCAATTTTACTCATAATAAGGGATAATGCAAACTGAAATTGCTCTGACATAACATTCCTCATCTATCAGATTGGCAAAAACCCAAAAGTTTAACAACATACTTTGTTGGCAAGGTGGTAGAGTAACGGGCACTCACATGCTTTGCTGGTGGGAGTGCAAAATGGTATAACCCCTGCAGAGGGCAATTTGGCAATCTTTATCAAGATTATAAATGCATTTACCCTTTGACCCAGCAATCTCACTTCTGGGAATTTATTCGACAGATACACCTTATATACACTGAATGATGAATGTTCATATATCAACTAGCAAGTCAACTGATCCCAACTCATGATGACCTCAGGTGTTGCAGAGCAATACTGTACTCCATAGGATTTTGCAAGACAATGACTTTTCAGCAGCATATTTCCAGGTCTGTCTTCTGAGGCACTTTTGGGAAGACTCAAACTGCCACCATTTTATTAGCACTTGAATGCTTAACAATTTGTGCTACACAGGCACTCCCTATAATATTTCACAACAAAATTTAAGAAATAACACAACTGTTCATCAATAGGAAAGTGATTAAATAAATCATTGTTTATCCACAGCATGTATATTATGCAGTTGAAAACCAAATGAAGGTGCTCACTATGTACTTACATGGAAAACCCCCAAGCATTTATTATTGACAAAAGCAGACATTGCAAGTGGGTTACCTTTTATATAAGGAAGGGAGGTTTGTTTGAATTTTTAGAAAGAAATACTGGTAGTATCCAAAAAAAACTAAAATCTTAGGAGGGCTTCTGAGAGGCAGAGTGGTAAATAGAAACAAAAGATGGGAGTACGGTTTTTTGACACCTCCCTTTTTATGCCATTTTTACTTTTAAATGTAAATTTGTTAAAAAATAAAAATTTAGAAAAGAGTCAATGAACAGAAAATAATTAACATTCCAGGCCCATCTGAAAAATATTCTTCCTGTTGTTTTCTCAATCTCAATATATGGCATCAAGACCCAGTGAATTTCTCAAGCTAAAAATATAGTCATCAGTTAGGATTCTTACATATGGTCCTCTTCCCATATCAATCCATCAGCAAATCCTATCCACTGCCATTTCTAAAATATGCCCCATGCATTTCATTTGTCTCAAGTGCAATCAGGGTAAAAGCTTGAGTTGTCCTTGCTATAATGTACCGAGGCCGGGAGGACTTCCCTTTTCTTATTTTTTCAATTGTATCTCATGCCACTCTTTCTTGTTCTCTATACCATGTTCACTCCTGCCCCAAGACCTGTGTTTGCTGGTCCATCCACTTATAATGCTCTTTCTCCTGAGCCTCCCACAGCTTATCTCTTTGAGTCATTGGAGACTCAGCTCAAATGTTACATCCTTTATAAGAACTTTATCAAGCATACAAATCCACCCCTTCACAGACCTCACTCTATCACCTCTTTCTCTTTGTTTTCTTTACAGCATTCATCATGCTCCAATATTATATTTTCTTTATTTCTAAAAACTCCATGAGAGTTGGGCTTCTGTCCACATTGCTCACTCCCATGCTTTTAATACCTAGGACATAGTAAGTGCTCAATAAATATTTGCTGAAAGAAGAAATGACCACCTGCTTTCCATTTTTTCTTCATCTCTTCTACTTCCTCCTTTGGCCCAATTTGACCTCATAATCTTGAATTTAGCTACTGCTGTTAATACCTGTTTCTTTTCCCAATTTTAAAAGGTGAATTCCTAAATTAACATCTGATAAGTGCCCATCTTTTCTTTTGTGCCATTGTTTGCTGTCTTGATTCTAGTTCCTACTCCTGATCCAATCATACATGTCTGCAGGTTTGGGGGTGATTTCTACCTAAGTTACATGGTTTCAACTGGAGACTGTAAGTATAGCTGTTACATTTAAAATGACATCCGGGATGACATTTAAAAATTAAGGATATGGAGCAAGTGTGGTAGGAGAGGCGTCTCCCAAATAGATCCAGAGGGAGCTGGGGACTTTGCCTGCTTCACAAAGTTACCCTTCTCTTAAGAGCCTCATCTTCATTTTGTCCTGCTGGGGTCTAATTGCTTACTAGTTATAAACAAAAAATAAAATAAACAAGAATATATCAGGACTGGGTTATTGTTGTGGCTGTCAACTTTATAATTGAGTACAACTACCTTACAGAGTTTTCTAGGCTGTAATCTTTTTGGTTAGCAGCCAAATGTTTAACCATAGCATCACCAGGTTTCCTTCCAGGACTGAGAGTGGCATGGAATTTACTACCTTTGAGAGTATGACCACAGGCTAGAGTATGCTAAGCTTAACACGTAGGTGTTAACTGTGCTCTGTTACTCTGCATTATCCATGGTGTCTCTGCACTATAGTTAACCAAGGTGTTCAACTGGAGAAGCAATTCCACTTCTCACTTTAGTGGGTCATGGAAACAAATTGAAGCTCTGCTTTACCCTGGCCTCTTGACTTTTAGCAGAGGAGGTACTGCAGTCCATGTTAAATGAGATCAACATTTTCCCTCTCCTTGCTCACTCCTTTATAAGCTCCTATAAAAGTACATCAGGAGAATCCCAGAAGATACAACTCCATTTTCTCCCTCTCGTTCACATAAGTGCATCCTCACACACTCACAGGCTTCTGCAGATTTTAATAAGGTCCCCTGTGTGGGTCTCTTCAAATATGGGCAAAATACTCAGAGTGAAAAAATGTCACATCTAATCAAGGGTGCTATAAACACAGCACTGTGGCAGGCAGACGACTCACAAGTGGCTTGAACCAAATCACAGCCTAGCCTGTTGGTAACCAAGACTGAACAGCCTCATTTTGGGGTCTCTGCTTTAGAAATTTAAATTACATACTTAATATTCCTTTGAATAAAGGAAATTAAAACATTATGTCTGAATTGTGCAAACAGTACAGTGAAAGACCCCTAGGATATTTATTTTCTAGGGGAAAAAGTACTTTAGGGATCATTGTTTCTTTTAAATATATAAATGCAGACACATAGGCACTATTACCCTGAATCTCACTATGGCCCAAACCCTTTCTGACAGTACATTTCTGCTTAGGTTAATGTAACTTAAATGTCTTCAGTCTGGAAGTTTCTGGTCCTGGGGCTTATATTATAATTCCATGCTCTGGGGATGCCAGAGTCCATCTCAATATCTCTTGAGGTTTTGATGCAGGTCAGAAGTTTTTAACCAGGAGTGAATTTTTCCCCAGAAGATATTTGACAATGTTTGGAGACGTTTTTGGTTGTCACAACTAGGGGGAAGTGGGTGCTACAGGAATCTAGTGGGTAGAAGATGCCACTAAGTATCTTGCAGTATACAGGTTAGCCCCCATCTACCAAGTATTGTACCACCTCAATGTCAGTAGTGCCAAGACTGAGGAACCCTGCTGTGGGGATGTGTGCTTACGCTGAGGCATGCCACACTGCAGGCTACTTCTCAGTTAACACATGGCTCTATCTGCAGTTCTTGGCTTGGCCCTAAGCCTCTGTCACTTCACTGACTGTGTTATGCCCAGAATTCGGGGTCCCCAAAGACGACCCAGGAGCTGTGTACCGATGCAAATACATAAGGGTTGTTTATTCAAGCTCGAGCCAGGTCTCTATCCTTATCCGACACTTCAGAATAGGGAAAGAGCCCCGAATTCATTGTCTGCAGGGTTTTTATAGAATTTTCAAACAGCTCAGGTTTCTCAGCTTTACAATCTTTGGATTGGTTAACAATTGGCAAACTATGAGATGTTACAGTTTAATTGGTCAGGACTGGTGGTCTTTGTTCTTAGGCTAGGGTAAAGGAAAACATCTGGCCTCTGGCCTTGAGCTGCCTGGCTATTTATACATATATCATTTTCTTGGAGCTAGAGGACGTGTTCAGGCTAATGTACAGAATGGAGATTGACCTTGTCTCTGGAGGGAACTAAAAACTGAGGCCTTGTCTATTTAAAATGCTTTCCTGAGCCTGACTAGAGTTTAGTCAAGCAGTCTCTAGGTAGGCAAAATCAGGTAAAGTCAGTTTGGTCCTTACAATCCCCCATTTCTGTTTTGTGACTGCTTTAATCTTAAAGCAGTTTGTTCTTGAGGATTCTAGCAAGGTTGTCGCTGAAACACATGAGGACATTTTCTTCAGAATGGTGAATTAATCTGGGATTAATTAAACTAAGACACAAAAGTGTCTTTTATGCGCGCAGGGAGTTCTTGTGGAGCTAACTTACTACTTATTAGAGGGCGGTATATAATATTTACTAATTACAGTTGAACATTTTCTTATTTCATAGAGGGCAAAAGGGAAGAAGAGCTACTTCGTTACTGCCAGTCTCCGAAATTAATTTAATGTTTCTTTTAGAGTTCTATTAGTCTTATCTACTTGACTTGAACTCTGGAGTCTGTATACACAATGTAATTTCTAATCGGCCCCCAGTACTTTAGCTAAACTCTGACTTACTTTGGAAAAGAAGGCGGGTCTATAAAGACTAACAGATACTTGTAACTATATTTTCTGGGTTTTACTTCTGAAAAGTCTAATTCTCAGCACGCACTCGGTTGATTTATTTTCTCATCTTGCAGCCTGGGTCTAGCATTGGTGAGCTGGCACGCTTTACAGGCGGCAACAATGTGCTTAATTTTGGAGTTAGCATTATGAATCTTGATCTCTACTTTTCTCAAGAGGTCTTGCACTTTGCAAATGCTCATGTGAGTGGACTGATACATTTCTTCTTATGAGGTGTCATGGTCAGATGTTTGATCTAGTCTAGCCTTGGTCTTGATGTAAGGTGTGTCTTCAGGCAAGGCGGTGTCTCTTGTGTCAGGCAATTGAGTCACTAGGGCTACGTTGGCTTTTAAGCAGTTTTCTCTGGCTCTCTGGTCAGCCAAGTTGTTGCTTCTGGCAACAGGCGTGTTCTCTTGTTTACTTCCAGGATGTTTGGCACGGTTTCAAGATTCTCTGGTCAAGTAGCTTTCTGATGTATGGAGTCATTCTCTTGCAGGTGTCTAGGGGTATAAGGTACTAACGGACTCGTACAGGGTCTACTTCCCAGATTTTAGTTCAACAAACGCTGGAACTCTGTGTCTGGCTAGGCTTATACTCTCAGTCTCAGCCTAGGCTTTAGGAAATGTTACCAGCCACTAGTCAAC
>NW_006408548.1:11851143-11852078 GCF_000296735.1 Chrysochloris asiatica | reverse complement strand
TCACTCTGGATGAAATGATATTCACATGTTGGTATAGGATCAGGCAACACTGTGTCACTATTTTGGCTGCACATCACTTTTAACTCTCTGGAGGATTGCTGCCAATATGTAAAAGTTACTACCACTGTTCCTATGAACACTAAATACTAATTAAGGGCTGGAGGTATGGAGAGAACTAGCCTCTCAGGACACTGGGAGATTTTCTCATTAACTTTGAGCTTCATCGGGAGCTATGACGTGGGCCTTAAAGTACTTGGGACGTGGGGTGAAGGCATGGAGAACACTCACACTCTGAGATGCCTGCCTTCCCATCTAATGGGGGACAGACTCTGCCAGCCGTTGGGGGTCATATGGGAGGCTAATGAAGCTTCACAAAGGCCCTACTGTGGGTTGTTATTTACAGCAGAGACTACTTTGGAAACTAGGTATTGCCTAGATTCAGTTTTTGGTCCAAGAGGACCTATGGGGGCTAGTCATTAAACTAACAAAAGGAGATTTATGGAAGACATCACATTGGCTCTTAGAGCTTCTTTCAAAGGACAGGACACAAGTAGACTTAGGACTTACTCTCAAGGTTATAAGACAAAGGAACTCTATCTTGACTTTATATTCACACATACACACATAGGGCTTAGTGGTCATTAGTTGGCCTCTGTCTCATTTCTACTAGCTCAGAATTGAGTAAATTATATGGCAACTGGTCAGAAATGATACTTTTCAACTTTTCAAATGATTCCTGGGTCTTAGATCTCACTAAAACTTTCAGAAACATTTCAATCTGGCAATTTGGGGGAAGGATATGTAGCTGGCTGGCTTTTAATAAAGGCG
Organism: Chrysochloris asiatica; assembly: GCF_000296735.1. Lineage (NCBI taxonomy): Eukaryota > Metazoa > Chordata > Mammalia > Afrosoricida > Chrysochloridae > Chrysochloris > Chrysochloris asiatica. The sequence continues at coordinate 11,851,250 of NW_006408548.1, read as the reverse complement.
GCAGCTGCCAGCTCTGGTTCAGGGGCAGGAAAATGCTCTACAGAACTCCACTGCTCAGGTGGGAGGGAGCTGTGCACCCAGCGCTTAACTTTCTTTCACTGACTTTG
>NW_006408548.1:11848049-11849227 GCF_000296735.1 Chrysochloris asiatica | reverse complement strand
ACTGAGGCCTTGTCTATTTAAAATGCTTTCCTGAGCCTGACTAGAGTTTAGTCAAGCAGTCTCTAGGTAGGCAAAATCAGGTAAAGTCAGTTTGGCCTCTGTTACTTCACTGACTGCAGTTCTGAGATTTTGTTTTTTCTTTGTGATGCTGCAGCAGCCAGGCCAATGTCAATAGTGTTGAGTGAAAAATGTTAGCATTTCTCTTACCTGAGCTATAACTTTATTCGCCTTGCACACAAAGGTTTTGCCTAAAAATTTAGGGATCAAGGAGATAGGAAACAGCAGAATTCAATGATGGGAACCAATTAAAATATGGGCATTCAGTTATTCCTTCAGTGAATAACTCATCAAAGCCTTTTTGCATTACAACTTTGTCGTGGTCATCTTTTCTCCTGAGGTCCTGACACCAGCCATGTCACTTGGCCTCTTTCTCCTTCCTTGACTTCAACCAGCAGCTGCCAGCCCCATGTCATTGCCACCAGATCTTCTTAATTTATTATGCTTTGCCTTCTGTGTCTCCAGACCTCAACCTAACTAAGTTTGTGGTCTATTCATTTCAAATATCTCAGCAAGGCCTCTGCTAAACTGAAAAGTCTCCAACCTCTGCATTACATAGAATCTCACAAAAATTTGTAAGCTGTAAATGTTTTGAACATGTCCTACATCAAAATTTTAGGGAAGAGTCCCTCTTACAGAAAATACTTTGAAGTCAGAAAGGAAGATAGAGAAAAATATATTTCTCTTTACTAGGGCAAGGGTAAAAACAAGCAGATTTTCAGTTTTTTTAGGAGTAATGAATAAGAATACCAGAAACTCTGGCTTCAGACCATAATTTCACTCTATAAGCAATGTAATTTTGGATAAGTTACTTACCCTCTTTGAGGTTTGGCTCCAAACATAGGGATGATTCCAACGTATACACTGATTAGAGGCTATAGGATTAAAAGAAAATGTAATTGTTGTTGTTGTTATGTACCATAGGGTCAGTTCCAACTAATAGTAACCGTATGCACAACACAATAAAATACTGCCTATACCTGCGTGATCCTCACAAATGCTGTTATGTTTGAGTCCATTGTTGCTGCCACTGTGTCAGTCCATCTCCTTAGGGTCTTCCTCTTTTTTCACTGACACCTCCCTAGCCCTCCACCCCCAGGAAGTCTTGTCATCCTGGTTTC
>NW_006408548.1:11832738-11840437 GCF_000296735.1 Chrysochloris asiatica | reverse complement strand
GTCTAATGCAACACATCATTTGATTTCTTGATGGCTACTTCCATGAGGGTTGATTGTGGATCCAAGCTAAAGAAAATCTTTGACAGATTTAATCTTTTCTCCATTTATTATGAAGTTACTTATTGGCCCAGTTGTGAGGGTTTTTGTTTTCTTTACATTGAGGTGCAGTCCATACTGACTGTCTTCTTAGATCTTCATCAGTAAGTACTTCAAGTCTTTTTCAATGCCACCAAGCAAGGCTGTATCATCTGCATATCATAGGTTGTTAATGAGTCTTCCTTTAATCCAGTTGCTATGTTCTTCTTCATATAATCCAATGTCTTGGCTTATTTGCTCAGAATACAGGTTGAATAAGTATGGTGGAAAGATGTAACACCTTTCTGATTTTAAACCATTCAGTAGCCTCCAAGTCTATGTACAGGTTCCTCATGAACACAATTAAGTATTCTGAAATACACATTCTTTACAATACTATCAGTAGTTTGTCATAGTCTACACAGTTGGAAACTTTCACATAGTCACTAAAGCACAAGTAAACATCCTTCTTTTATTCTTAGCTTTCAGTCACGATCCATCTGACATCAGCAGTAACAGCTCTAGATCCATGTCCTCATCTGAATTCAGTTTGAGTTTCTGTCAGTGTACTTTGGCAACCATTTTTGAGTTATCTTCAGTAAAATTTTACTTGCAATGGATATTAATGTCATTCAATGATTTCCATTTTCTGCTGGATCACCTCTCTTTGGAATGTGTACAAATATGGATCTTTTCCAATTAATGGGCCAGGTAGTTGTCTTCCAAATTTCTTGGCATAGATGAATGAGTGCATCCTGTGCTACATCAGTTTGTTGTAAGATTTCAATTTGTATTCCAACAATTCCTGTTATCTTATTTTTTGCCTATATCATCGGTGTTGCTTGTACTTCTTCTTACAGTACCATTAGTTCTTGATCATATGCTACCTCTTGACATGACTGGACATCGATCATTTCTTTTTGGTTCTATGTGTATTTCTTCCATACTCTGTGTATTCCTTCCATATTCTTTTGATGCTGTCTGCATCATTCAAATTTTGTTCATAGAATCCTTCAATATTGCAACCCAAGGCTTGATTTTTTTTCTTTGAGGTTGAGAAATGCTAAGCATATTCTTCCCTTTTGGTTTTCTAACTGCCGATCTTTGCACATTTCCTTATAATACTTGATTTTGTCTTCTTGAGCTATCCTTTGAAATTTTCTGTTGAGCTCTTTTATTTCTTCATGTCTTACACATTGCTTGGCTTCTCTACAATGATAAGCAAGTTTCAGAATCTCTTCTTAAATCCATTTTTGTCTTTTCTTTCTTTCCTGAGATTTTTGCTTGTTTCTTGTATGATGCTCTTGATGTCATCCCACAACTCTTCTGGTCTGTGGTCATTAGTGTCTGTCTAATGCATCAAATATACTATTGAGATGTTCTCTAAATTCAGGTGGGACACATCCAAGGCCATATTTTGGCTGTCATGAAGTGGTTTTAATTTTCCTCAGCTTCAGTCTGAATTTTCATATGAGCAATTGATGGTCCATTCCATAGTTGGACCCTGGTCTTTTTGGGGCTGATGATATGGAACTTTTATAATGTCTCTTCCCACAAATGTAGTCATTTGATTGTGGTGCATCCCATCTAGTGAGATTTATGTTATTATTTTTAAATTATTTACAATAAGTAATTGGTATTGGAAAATTCTGTCACTTGATCTCCAGCATCATTTCTATCACCAATGATCTTTTCTCTTTGTTTCCAACCTTCACATTCTTATCACCAGTAATTATCAATTCATCTTTATTGAATGCTTGACCAATTTCAGACAGAAGTAGTCAGTAGTATTCTTCAATTTCATCATTACTCGATTTAGTGGTTGATAAGTAAGTTTAAGTATGTAATTTTTACTTCAAATGTGACTCTCAGAACAGTAGCATCACCAACATCTGGAAACTTGTCAGAAATGTATCTCAGGACCCATCTCAGTCCTAAAGAATCAGAATATGCACTTTAACAAGATTCCCCAGGAGACCTTGTGTACTAAGGTGTGAGAAAGTTGATATGGAAAACATTAACGTGGACATTAGAATTGGTACCTTCCATTGGTTCCATGGAGTACTGGTGTGATGTTGTGGGTTAATGCGCCAGACTGCAAAGCCATTTGAACTGCGAGGTCAGCGGTTCAAGCTCACCAGCTGCTCCTCAGAAACCCTATACAGGGTCACTATACAGGGTTGGAATAGACTCAACAGCACTTAACCACAGCAATAACATCAGTTCCATAGGCTTGTGGTTGATCCAGGTGATCTGTTAATACTTAGGCGTATCACTATTCTATTTTTGTGTAAAGAATTACAATGCATTTAGCATCTTCAAACAAAACTCATTATCTAACAGTCTGTAGGTCAGAAATCCCATGTATCATGGCCATGTTCTTTCCTTTAAGCATAACAAGCCTGGAATCACTGTTGACTGGGCTGAGTTCTTCTATGGAGGGTCTGGGGAAGAATATATTTCCAAGTTCACTCAGAATTTGGCAAAATTTGTTTCCTTGAAGCTTTAGGACTGAGGTTCAGTTGTCTTGCTAGCTGTTAGTTGGGAATAATTGTTTCAAGTCCTAGAAATTGATCTCAAGTCCTTGCCACATGGCTCCCTCCATCACCTTTGTCCTATTTCTTTGCAGCTTTGAATCTCTGTCACTTCTGCTACTAGTCTGAGAAAATGCTCTCCTTTTAAAGGCCTGTGTAGTTAGGTGAGACTGGTGTGGTGCTGTGGGCTAATGCATCAGACTGTAAAATTGTTTGAACTGCAAGGTCAGTGGTTCAAGCTCACCAGCTGCTCCTTGAAAACCCTATACAGGATCACTATGGGTTGCACATGAGTTAGCAACAACAACTTAACACTTAACAACAACAACTCAGATAATCTTGCTGATTTAAACTGAAGTCTGTCATATAGTATAACCTAATCATCGAAGCAAAATCCCAGGGCATGTATACAAGGGGGAGGTACAATTCAGAGGTAAAATCCATCCTTACAAACTAGACAATAATAGCAATGACAATGTAACTTCTTAAATTTTTTTAATTGAGAGGATAAGATCCTTAGATGTAGTTAAAAATACATTCACTATGTTGTTGTTGTTGTTGTTGTTGTTAGGTACGATCGAGTCAGTACCAACTCGTAACAACCCTATGCACAACAGAACAAAACATTGCCTGGTTCTGGGCCAACCTCACAATTGTTGCTGTGCCTGAACCCATTGCTGCCACCACTGTGCCAATCCATCTCAGTATGTAGGTTGATTTAAACATTCATGCACCAGAAAGGAAGGCCAGGATGTGAGGTAAGAAAATAGAAAAATCCAGATACCATGATCTATGTTTTAGAAAATCACTTAAGAATACAATTTCATATAAATCAGTGTTCTAAGAAATGTACTAAGCACTATGGAAACAATGACAGAAACAATAACTAACCTGTCCAATTTGATGAAAGATGGAAGATGGACTTTGAAAGATGAACTATGCCATATACCTGCGAAATCCAGAACCTGTGTAAGGCAGAAACTTGTTCAGAGAAGGGAAACAAAAATATTTTTCCACTAAAAGGAGTGACAGAAAAATAGCAAGACACAAGCCTTGTCAAAGGCAGAAAACTTGTGACATCTGTTAGATTGGGAGACAAGTTAGTTCCATCTCTCATAGGTTTCCATATGAACTTCAAAGAATGAAATATATTATATACATACATGAAAACACACACACATATATGTTTTAAAGAGCCATTACATTAGTTTTAACTCCCAGTGACCCTGTATAGGTTTTCTAAGTGTTTGAAGTGCAGATCTTGGGCTTACCAGTTAGTGACAAACCAGCTATTGTTAAGTACCATCAAGCTAGCTCCGACTCACAGTGACCCTATATAGTGTTTCTAAGAAGCAGCTGATAGGTTTGAACTGCAAAACTTGTGTTTAGCAGTTCACTTCCTATCCTACGATGCCACACCAGGATTCCTATAGTTTCTCGTGAATCCTTGTGATTGATTTTAATAGCAAATCATTTGAAGATGCCAGTTTACAGCTATGGTCCTGAGACACATGTCAGAACTCTTAGGAAGACTGATATATTCACATACAGAATTTGGCCACAGGGTTTTCTCTCTCACTCTTAAAACTTTTTTTAATAAAGAAAAGGATTCAGTTTTGAAATTTGCTGTAAGAAGGTGGGCAGGGAATGGTAAAGGTTATCCTCTTAGGGTATGACTAATCTTCAAACTAATTTCTATCACAAGGTAAACGACCTTACCCTTAGCAACAGGGGGAGTGCCTCTTCCTTTATGTGTCTTTGACTCACATTTTGTGGGTGAACCTATACTTCAAAGACAAAGATCAACAAGAGTGTATATTTCTGGGTTTAAGATTTCCTGCAAATGGAATTTACATACTTTCATAGTGTGAGGTTCATGAGAGAAATGCTACCTCCTTGGGGAGATCGTGGAGCAGATCTTTTGAAATGGACATTTGGTTTTTCTAACAGACATGAGAGGAAAGGCATCAGCAGTTGATTTCTCAGTCAGTTTCCAGAGTCTCACAGTATTTCTCTTCTCCCAGCTGTTGCCAAAACTGCAACCATCCTCTACTATGTGCAGGAAATCATAAGTTTCATAAGCAGAGCTACAGGCCCAAATATTGATGGCCTTGAGAGAATGGTGCTTTCCTAAACCCCATTTTTCCTTAAAAGTATTGAGAGATCACTACAGAATTTTCTCCTATAGGTAGTTATTTCTGATTGCTCAACCTTCAACACATCTCCCCTTTTCTTCTACCCAACAGTTGTGACTTTACCATTCTAATATTGTAAATTAGAATTATGAATGAATGAATACTGGCTAACTGGCTGGCACAAATCCCCTCCCATTCACCAGCTTTCCCAGACATTATCCTGGTGAACACACAGTCACAGTTTTTGGCCTCTTTCTTCTTCCTTCAGGTAGTAGGTCTCACAAAAATTCAAAAGTTCTATTCATGAGGGGTTATGGAGGAAATGATTGTTCAGTGGTAGAATTCTCTCATTTCATGAGGGAGGCATGAGTTCAATCCCAAGTCAATGCAGCTGCCACCCATCTGTTGATGAAGGCTGCTGTGTTGCCATGATGCTGAACAGGTTTCTGAGGTGCTTTTAGATAAAGATAGACTAGTAAGAAAGGTCTGGCAATCTATTTCTGAAAAATCAACCAATGAAAACTCTATGGATCCCAATGAGTCGCAATGAATCAGGGCAGCTAACAATAACCATAAAAACACTACTCATGGCATCCTCCAACTTGCACAGGCAGAGGGCTCTGATAAATTAATTAAAGCTTCAAATTGCCATTTTTGATCATTTCTTTGTCTTTTTAAAAGCTCTGTGTAGCTTATGTAGGGAAGCATTCTTCTTGTTTTCTTTTCTTTTGATTTATTGTGTGTATTTTGTCCATTGTAGAAAATTGAATATTGACGCTATAGAAATCTTGTGTGGTAAATTTTATGTATGTTAACTAGAACCATTTTTATATTAACTAAATTACTTTGGAAAGGGTGATAAGTTATTTTTGTCTATAGTATGTTCCTGAAATTGTACAAGATGCATAAGTATTGCCACTAGAATTAGTATCTCTCTCTTCTTCTTAGCAGCATGGAACATTTGTGACCCACTATCTGCAACATCAAAATACATGGCAGCTAAGAAGCTCTCATTGGCTATTTTTGTGAACAATTTTTGAGCTAGATCTGACAGCTTAAAAAGGACTAGGATTTAGCTTCACCTGACTGAAGCCAAGATGTGGAAATGGTAGGCAGGTTTTTCTCAGCCAGGCCATTGCAATGTTCCATATGTAACTGCAGATACTGAACAAGGCAATGGTATTAACCTTGCAACCAGAATTTACTTAAAGTTAAAACTCAAAACAAGAGTCAAAGGAAATGGAAGCCCATTACAACATAGAAAAAAACAATAAAGAAGGAAACAGAAGCAGTTCATAGGGACAGAAACTGTCAAGTTTCCCATTGCTTGAATTTGTCAGCATCACACCCAAAATCCCCACCCACCTACTATTCCCACCACCCCCCCTTCCGCAGTGATGCTGAGGAAAATACATACAGAAGCCATGAGAAAATGTGCATAAGTGAGAATACTACTATTTTGCCAAATGGTTGTGACCACTGCAAATCATTTCCTCAGTTATTCTTAATCTTAATTTACTCTCCTTACATTTCAGCACCTGACATGTGACACTTAACTTTTCCTACTTTGAAAGATCTGGATATAGTCAGAACCTAAAGCCATGTAGTCCCCAAGATGCTTTTGGGACTTGAACTCATGTGAAAATGAAAGGGCAAGACACACCCTACAGCCACACATGAAACCCTGGTTCAATATGGGTTGTTTTTTTTTAGAATACCTTACCTGAGAGTCACTATTATTACCAGAAGTACCTATTCCCCTTCAATTTGTCATTCCTGGCATAGTAAACCATGTGGTTGTCAGATTCAAAATGGCCAATACCAGTCCATTTCAGCTCACTAATGCCTAAGATAGCAATGTTTATGTGTTCCATTGCATTTTTGACAATTTCCAATTTTCCTAGATTCATATCTTGTACATTCCACATTCCAATTACTAATGGATGTTTAAAGCTGTTTCTCTTCATTTTCAGTTGTGCCCATCAGCAAATGAAGGTCTCACAGGCTTTACTCCTACAGGCTTTACTTTATCACCATCAGCTCTACTTGAGGAGGCAGCTCTCCCCCAGACGCATTTTGAGTGCCTTCCAAGCGGAGGGGCTCATTATCCGGCACTATATCTGACAGTGTTACTCTGCTATTCATAAGGTTTTCAGTGACTAAATATTCAAAAAGTAGTTCATCTCTCCTTCTTCCTAGTCTGTCTTCGTCTGAAAACTGTCCACCATGGGTGACCCTGTGAGTATTTAAAATGCCCATGGCATAGCTTCCAGAATTACAGCACCTCACAACCCACCACAGTATGACATATGAAGATCAGTCATGAGGTATAATGCTGTCTGTGATAGGATAACATCCATGCGCCTACAGAGAAGACTAGTTAATACCACTTTTATTCACATTTACACAGCAACCACTAAAGCCAGTGAGGATGAAATAGAAGAATTCTACCAACTTCTTCAATCTGAAATTGATCAAACATGCAATCAAGATACATTGATCATTTCTTCCGGTAATGGAATGCAAAGGTTGGAAACAAAGAAGGATCAGTAGTTGGAAAATATGACCTTGGTGATAGAAATGATGATGGTGATCATATGACAATTCTGAAAAACCAATGACTAGTTCATTTCAAATACCTTCTTTAGACAGCATAAAAGATGATTATACACATGGACCTCACCAGATGGGATACACAGAAATCAAATTGACTACATCTGTGGAATGAGATGGTAGAAAAAACCCATATCATCAGCCAAAACAAGACCAGGGGCAGATTGTGAGACAGATCATCAACTGCTAATATGCAAATTCAAACTGAAGCTGAAGAAAATGAAAACAAGTCCAAGAGAGCCAATATATGACCTTGAATATATCCCACCAAAATTTAGAGATCATCTGAAGAACAGATTTGATACGTTAAACACTAAAGACTGAAGACCAGAAGAGTTGTAG
>NW_006408548.1:11829744-11831217 GCF_000296735.1 Chrysochloris asiatica | reverse complement strand
AACCTCATATGCATGTGAAAGCTGGACAGTGAATAAGGAAGACCATAGAAGAACTGATGTTTTTGAGTTATGGTGTTGGAGGAGAATACTGAAAGTGCCATAGGCTGTCAAAAGAACCAACAGCTCTATGTTGGAAGAAGTACAGCTGGAGTGTTCCTTTGAGACCAGGATGGCCAAACTTCATCTCTCATACTTCAGACATACTGTCAGGAGGGAGCAGTCGCTGTAAAAGGATATCATATTTGGTAAGATGGAGGGTCAGAGAAAAAGAGGAAGACTCCCAGTGAGACAGAATGGCAAAGTGATTTAAATGGGCTCAAGCTTGGAAACAATTTTGAGGTTAGCCCAGGATCAGGCAATATTTCCTTCTGTTGTGCATAGGGTCATTATGAATCAGTACCAACTCAATGTCACTTAACAACAACAACAATATGACTGCCATGTTTCCCCAGTAGTCCAAAGATAATGTGTTTTTGATAGCTCATGAAACATTTCATAAAAGAGGATCAGACCAGATAAACAGTATTTTTATAAAAAAAAAAATGGGACAGAAAGGAAAGTGTTATCTGGTGCTGAAAAGTGTGAAGGTACTCATATGCACAATGATGGGAGAAGTATAATTGACTTTCAAGAATGGTTGTCACCTTCCCCACCTTATCAAGACTGTAAACCACATGCTATGCCCAGATTGTATCTCATACATCTTAAGTAAGTAAGTAAGTTTGATGTTCCTTGTTTGTGAAGTGTCAATAATTCTGGTTAACAGTGGTAAATGAGAAAAGGTGTCAGTCCTAGATTAGAAATTTGGGGGATTTCTGAAAGGCAGAAGTAGAAATTGCTGATGGATGAAAAAAAAATCAAAGCATAGACTGGCAACACTAAATTGAGCCATGAATAAGGGTTTACTGCCTAGGTTAATGCATCCTTCTCAATGGAAGATTAGCCAGGGTAACTCAAGTGGTGATCTCTGAAATAATTACAGGGTTGCGTAGGTATGTCATTGGATTCCCCTCTCTACTCTTCCTTCATAACCACAAATTGGTTATGATTTTGTTCCCAGGTTAAAATTAAAAGACCAATGTCTTGGAAAAAAGAAAAAAGGTTATGTTTTAAGGATGAAAACTGAGCATTGAGACAGAAGGGAAAGGCACACAACAACCATGAATTTAATATACAAAAGAAGGCCACCCTCGAATGGAAGAGCAAAGCAGGTGGAAGAACAATTAGGCAGGTTTGATTGGCCTAAGTGGGACAGAGGTAAATAATGATGCATGCACAGCCTTGGAACAACAGGGCTCTGGGATACAGAGATTGAGACATGGTTGGAATGGGGAGAAGGGGGGAATAGTGTTAAGATGCTTGGCTGTCTTTCGAATCATGGTTTTCCTTGCATTATATTATAAAATAGACACTGGAGGGGGAGAGAAAGGAATAGCCAGAAACATCACCATAGAAAGCTTGTAAGTCCATCTT
>NW_006408548.1:11826419-11828874 GCF_000296735.1 Chrysochloris asiatica | reverse complement strand
AGAAGTGTTTGGTTTACAAGCTTTCAAGAGGGAACCTAGATCCAGAGGGTATGGAGGAAGGTAGAATCTCCACTGAGTAGTATCCAATCTGTCTAGGCAGGACTGATGAAATGAAAGGCAGATAGGTCTCTTGTGATATAATAGTGAATAATTGTTATCAGGACTGAATGTGAGGGTTGGAAATGTAAAGGTAGACGTTTTATAGCAAGGAGAGGAGTGATTAACTTTTTAGTCTAGGAGCATGGGTCCCTAGGACCATCAATGGAGAAGAACCGAGAGCAGGACCCTAGCCAGAGAAGCAGTGATGCCTGAGATGGAGGCAGAGATGATGACGTGGAGAGATGGAGCAGCTGGGGACTGTAAATCCAGAGAGGGAGAGGGGCTGTGTGTTGACAACTGGGGTGGGGGGGCTTGGTGGGCAGGCTTGCAGGGTATACCCTTTGGTTGGTTGATGATGCATGGAGGAGATTGTAACCATGGCAATGAAATGATACGCAATAGAATGAATGTAAAACTAATGTTCTCCCATGTAAACTATCACATAATTCACAAGAAAACATTAAAAAAAAAAAAGAAGAAGAAGAAGGCCACCCTCCTACAAGTGAAAATTGTTAAAGCACATTGACCCCTAACTTTGACAAGCATGAATGGAGGTGCTACATTTTGGCACACTGCCCATAAAAGTCTGGATTCTGTCATTACCTACCAACTAGAACTTTCTCAGTGAGAAAAAGGCCCAGTGCAAATGAGATACTTTCACATTTGCTGATGAAAGTCTACATAGCTGCCTATATTAATCATCCAAGTCTTTTATTTATCCTTAAATAGATAAGAAAATATTTAAAGAAATATAAATAATAGAAAGGGGGAAATCTAGAACTTAAATAATTCTAGGAAAAACAGAAGGAATGTCAAACACCTACTTGGGGAGGCTAGATACATTGATTAGTTCTCGACAATAGAAAAATACGTTGACTGCATCAAAATATAGGGATAAACATGAGATGGCTAGAAATAGGATATATATCCAAAACAAAGTAAAATAAAACTCAAAGCCAGAAAAATAACAAAGAGAGCTCAGTTAAGCCAGTAAGAGTACTGATTACAAAATTACATCAAATCTAAAAGAAAATAAGATGCAAAAGTAAAACCAAACATGGATGTGATCACAATAAGAACCAAAGATTTGAACTTCCCCATAAACAGAAAAGGACCCTCATGTTGCTTGATTTTTAAAATGTATTTATGTAGTTTAAAATAACTATACTTCAAAAGCAATTGGAAAAGATTGAAAATTGGGACATTTACAAACATATCAAGTGGAGGATACACAAAAACACAGGCAATTCACAGAGGAATATTTATAAATGTTCTAAAATTCTAGTTAGATGATAACCTCTAACAAGGATAATGGACAAATTGAAATGAGCAGGATATAGCAATTTCTACTTGCGACATATCACAATATTGAAATAAGCGGGATATAGCAATTTCTACTTGCTCTGTATCATCACTCAAAACAAGGCCAGAGGCAGATTGTGAGACAGATAATCAATTGCTAATATGCAAATTCAAACTGAAGCTGAAGAAAATAAAAACAAGTCCATGAGATTCAAAATATGACCTTGAATATATTTCACCTAAATTTAGAGATCATCTGAAGAACAGATTTGATACATTAAACTCTAAAAACTGAAGACCAGAAGAGTTGTAGGATGACATCAAGAACATCATACATGAAGAAAGCAAAAAGTCATTAAGAAGACAAGAAAGAAGGAAAAGATTAAAATAGATGTCAAAAGAGACACTGAAATTTGTTCTTCAGTGTACAGATGCTAAAGCAAATGGAAGAAATGAGGAGGTACAAGAGCTGAACAGAAAATGTCAAAGTTCAGCTCAAGAAGACAAAGTCAAATATTACAATAAAATGTGCAAAGATCTGGAATTAGAAAACCAAAAGGGAAGAACACACTCAGCATTTCTCAAGCTGGGGGACCTGAAGAAAAAATGCAAGCCTCGGCTTTCGTTATTGAAGGATTCTCTGGGCAAATTGCTGAATGATGCAGAAAGCATTAAAAGAAGGTGGATGGAATACACAGAGTCACTGTACCACTGTAATAAAAGGAAATAGTTGATGTTCAACTATTTCAAGAGGTAGCATATGATCCAGAGCCAGTGATACTGAAAGAAGAAGTCCAAGGTGCATTGAAGGAATTGGCAAAGAACAAGGCACCAGGAACAGATAGAAGAAAAACTGAAATCTTCAAAAAAGTGAGGCAGCATAGGAGGCATTCACTCATCTCTGCCAAGAAATTTGGAAGACAACTATCTGGCTGACTGATTAAAAGAGATCCATATTTGTGCCCATTCCAAAGAGAGGTGACCCAACAGAATGCAGAAATCATCAGACAATATCTTTGATATCCTATGTAAGTAAAGTTTACTAAAGGTAATA
>NW_006408548.1:11820325-11821961 GCF_000296735.1 Chrysochloris asiatica | reverse complement strand
AATGTAATGAAACAAGTTATATGAATGGTTGAATGTGAAACTGATGATGTGCCCTGTAACCTTTCACTCAATCCATAATAAAAACCATAAATTAAAAAAAAAAAATGTATTTGTAATGTGTAAGTCTTCAGTCTTACAAAAGTGTATCATTTGATCTCCATCATCATTTCTATCACCAAGGTCATATTTCCCAACTACTGATCCTTCCTCATTATTTCCAACCTTTGCATTCCAATCACCAGTAATTATCAATACATCTTGATTGCATGTTTGATTAATTTCAGACTGAAGAAGTTGGTTGTTGTTCTTAAGTGTCGTCGAGTTGGTTATGAACCAAAGCGACTCTATAAGGTTTCCAAGGAGCAGGAATACAACCCTGGAAACATCAGTTTGAACTGCAAATCATCACTGGCTTTCATATTTGGTACATAAATTTGAATAATAGTGGTATTAACTGGGTTGCCTTATAGTTATAGGGATATTATCCTATCACATGCAGCAGTATACTTCAAGATAGATCATGAAATGCTCTTTTTGATTTGACAAATCCTCTTCAATTTGTCATTCCCAGCATAGTATACCATGTGATTGTCTGATTCAAAATGGCCTATACCAGTTCATTTTCATTCACTAGTGCCTAGAATATTGATTTTTATGTGTTCCATTTCATTTTTGCCAATCTCCAATTTTCCTAGTTTCATACTTCATAATTCTATGCTCCAATTATTAATGGATGCTTGTGGCTGTTATCTTCATTTTGAGTTGTGCCCCATCGCATCATATGGTCAACTCGATTTCAAGGAGACAGCTCTTTCTTAGTCATATTTTGAGTGCCTTCCAACCTAAGGGGCTCATCTTCCAGCACTATATCTGACAATATTCTGGTGCTCTTCATCATGTTACAATATTCAATATTCTGGTGCTATCTGACAATGTTTTACTAATTCATAAGGGTTCAGTGGCTAATCATTTGAAAGTAGTCTCTCTCTCCTTCTTCTGAGTCTGTCTTAGCCTGGAAGCTGAGCTGAAACCTGTCCACCATTGGTGATCTTGTTGACATTTAAAATACCAATGTCATAGCTTCCAGCATCACAGCAACACGACTGACATATGAGTGGTAGAAAAAATACTCTAGAATTGATAATTTCATAGTGTTGATTATGTTGTATTAGGTCTCATTGTGGGTACTATGTCTTAACTGCCAAACCACTAAGGATCCTGGTCTAGTCAAGTTAACTCAAAATCCTACCTATCACAGAAGGCGATACAATTATACCCCACTCCTGTGCTGTTGCAGTTGTTGCTAAGCTCCAACTCATAACAACCCTGTGTAGTATTTCCAAAGAGTAGCTGATGGGTTTGAACTGCTGACCCTGCAGTGAGCAGTCCCATGCTTGCTCTATAGCATCACACAGCTGCTCCTAAGGAGGCATGAGTTCCCAGTCACTTCCTCTTCTCTACACTTGCAGACAAAGAATTTCAAGCAGCCTGAGGTCATTCCCCTGACAAAGAGATACAGGTGCTGCTTCTCCTAAGTGTTGTTGCTTAAATGGTAAAGAAATGATAGAGAATTATTGGCAAAAAGCTAGCATAGCCAATTACATTCTTTACCAATGTTCCTCTTCATTCATTCATT
>NW_006408548.1:11808071-11820225 GCF_000296735.1 Chrysochloris asiatica | reverse complement strand
TGTGGATCATGACAAGCTATGGACAATATTGCTAAGTATGAGTATTCTGGAACACTTAATTGTGCTCATGAGGAATCTGTACATGGACCAAGAGGCAATTATTCAAACACAACATGGGAACATTGAGGTTCCCATTGTGAGGTTGTCAGAGGACTGGGCAGTGTTTCATTCTGTTGTACATAGGGTTGCTATGAGTCTGTACCAACTCGATCGATAACTTGTGATAAGATAGACACGGTGTTTAAAAATTAATGATATTCAGGGTGTGGTAAGAATGTGGGGAAACAGGCATCATTAATGGGGCACAAAATTGACCAAGATTATCCAAGTTATAGAAAGCTGCAGGAAGAGGAAACATGAATGGCATGGTTATTCTGTTTACAAAGATGAAGATTTGGGGACTGGGCAATTGGTATCTAGTTGCATCAAGAAGGCATGCCTTACTAAAGAACTGAGAATGTAGCACAGCTCAGAGCTTTCCTGATTTTGATGTCTATTGCATCTCTTCACTTAAATAGTCTTTAATTTCTCCATCTGTCCTATTGTTCTCAAAATGAATTGTAACAGCACATGTAAAAGTGATTCAAGAAACATAAAACGATCCACATTATCATTATTTTAAAAAATGTACCGACATGCTCCCACATGAAGCACAGAAAAGTGCTTCCATCTTCATATTTTTATTATGTTTATGTGTCAAAAAAATTTTTTTAATTAAAAGTACACTCAGCATCATTGGATAAATCCACATATATGGTCAGCTTGTTTTCTTTAGAGAAATGCAACAAGATATTGCCCTGATCCTCACTGCTGTGCCTGTATAAAGCATTCACAATCACCAGTCTTCTTAGAAAACCCACTTGGCGGTGGTGGTGATGTGCTGTGGAGTCGCTTCCAACTCATAGTGACCCTGTACAGGGTTTCCAAGGCTGTAAATCTTTACGGGAGCAGAAAGCTTCATCTTTCTCCCATGGAACAGCTGGTAGTTGCAAACTGCTGACCTTGAGGTTTGCAGCCTGATTCGTAACCATTATGCTACCAGAGCTCCTTGTATTTATTATTAGTGAACTGATAGTATTACTGTGTCAAAACACTTAAAGACCAGAAGGAAAACGAAAGAAAAAGGCAAACTGTTTGGCTATTACAAGAACAAGCAAGCTCTTTGTTTAGAAACATCAAGCCCCTTCAGGACAAACCCCCTTCCAAGACTAAACCCAAAGGGAACACACGAATAGGTATGTAAGCTCACTGGTTACTGCACTGGTCTACTTGTGAGTAGAAGTGGGGGAAAGACAGAAATGAAAACATGGGCTGGGTTCGACCGTGTTCCATAGACTCCTGTTGACCTTGAGTTGAGAGAGAGAAGAGGTCCAAAGTTTGGGGGAGACTTGGAAACTCCTGAGCTCATGGACAATGATCTAATCATGGGGCAAAAGAGCTGGGAGTTAATCATCCAGCTAATATGAAGCACAGGAGGCATGCAAGAATGCCCAAACTTGCAGATAGTACATATTTGATCTAGCTTAAATGGTTTGATGACCAGTACTGGACTAGAGAAGTTTAATACAGGAACCAAGTATAAATTACTATAATTTGATGAACTTGACCTTTACTTATAGGTGTAGTAGCTCAAAATACCAACTGAGAGGGAAGGAATTTTCATATCAAGGATCAAGCCTATCCCCTCTGTACACAGGGTTGATAGGAATGGGCAACTTAGATACTGGCTGTCTAAAATAGGGGAGTGGGTTATAAGGGCACAAAGTGACTGGCTTACAAGTTTTCAAGAGGGAGGTTAGTTTCAGAATGAGCAGGGAAGGTAGAATCCTCACTGAATAGTGTTCATCTTGTCTAGATGGGTCTGGTGAAAGGAGATGGGGATAGTGAGTAATTGTTGTCATGACTAATTGTGATTGTTTTAACTGTAAAGGTATTGTGTAACAAAAAAGGGGAAATAATTCATCTTACATCCAGGAACAGAGGACCCTAGGACCATCAAGAGAAAAGAGTATGAGTGAAACTTGGGATCCTAATCAGAGAAGCTGCGACACCAGAGTTGGAGGCAGAGGTGATGTCGTGGAGACATAAAGCAGTTGAGGACTCCAGACTCATGGAAAGAGAAAGGCTATTTGCATGTCGGACAGGAGACAGGCTTGCCAACTGTGCCCTTTGCTTGTTTAACAATTAAATATTCCTGCATATTTTTGTGTACACACACACCCACAAAAAGGAAATAGAGGCAAATACTGTTAACTGATGGTGCATGGAAGGGATTGTAATCTTTGCAATGAAACAAAATATGATTGGTTGAGTGCAAAACTGATGTTTTCCCATATAAATTATCACTCAATACACAATAAAAGTTTTAAAAATAAAAAAATTGGAAGGATTATACAGAATCACTGTACCAAAAAGAAATGGCAGATTTTCAATGATTTGAGATGTAGCATATAATCACGAACCTATGGTAATAAAGGAAGAAGCTCAAGTTACACTGAAAACACTGATAAAAAAATAAGACTCCAGGAATTGACAGAATACAAATTGAAACCTTTCAACAAACTGATGGAGCTCACTCATCTATGCCAAGAAATTTGGAAGACAGCTACTTGGCCAACCAATTGGAAGCAATCAATATCTGCTCATTCCAAAGAAGAGTGACCCAATGGGATACAGAAATCATTGTCAAATATTTCAGTTTGCTTGTATCTACAATCTATATTCATGGAAGCAGCAATTAGGAAATTTAACAACACACTGTATTAGTCAAATCTGCTGTACTAGACCTCTTTAAAGTGTTCAAAGGGAAAATATAAGTATGCACCTGACCCAAGCCATGGTATTTTGAATAGCCTGATGTTGTTGTTGTTAAGTGCTGTCGAGTCGGTTCCGACCCATAGCGACCCTGAACAGGGTTTCCGAAGCTATAAATCTTTACTGGAGGAGAAAGCCTCATCTTTCTCCCATGGGACAGCTGGTAGTTTTGAACTGCTGACCTTGCGGTTCACAGCCCGATTCGTAACCACTATGCTATCAGAGCCTCATACATATGTGAAAATAGGACATTGAATAAGGAATACCTTAGAAGAATTGATGCATTTGAGTTATGGTGTTGGAGAAGAAAATTAAAAGCGCCATGAACTGCTAGAGAAACAAACAAATCTGTGCTGCAAGAAGTACAGCCAGGGTGTTGGTTTTGCTTGTAGGAGGGTACAGTCACCAGCTGACCTCGAGAACATGAGGGGCTGGGCACAGTCCTGATTGCTGTTCTTGGGTCAGGCCTCCCAGCAGCCTGTATTGTCTGAACAAGTGTTAACTATGTTGTGTCTTTGTTGGCCCACTGTTTCTTCCAGGGAGCAAACTCACTTGGCAGGTGACATGGTGAGTGGCAGCCCCAGTTGTATGCTGGGGCCCTGGGAAATCTGAATCCTATGACATGAATGTCACAGATCGTGGAAATAAAGACTTACTCAGAAAAAAAAGTGCTCCATAGAAGCCACGATGGTAAGACTTCATCTCTTACAGTTTGGACATGCTATCAGAAGGGACCATTCCCTGGAGAAGGCCATCATGCTTGGTAAAGTGGAAAGTCAGCAAAAAAGAGAATGATCCCCAACCAGATGGATTGGCACAGTGGCAGCAGCACTGAGCTCAAGCAAAACAATTGTGAGGATGGCATAGGGTCAGGCAGTGTTTGGTTTTGTTGGGCATAAGTTTGCTATTAGTCATAATCAATTTAACAGCATCAAACCTAAATGGGTTTGATGGGGTCTCTCATTAAGAATGGGAATAAGACAAAGATGTTCAGCCCTACCACTTGTATAATAATAAAAAAAAAGGTATATACTCTTGAACAGAAAAATAAAATCAGTGTATTTACAGACAGCATAACTTTCAATACAGAAATGTTGCGGTTGTTAAGTGCTGTACAGTCGGTTTCTTCTCATAGCAACACTGTATAAGGTTTCTGAGGCTGTAAATTTTTGGAGAGGCAGAAAACCTGATCTTTCTCCCTTGGAGCAACTGGTGGGCTTTAGTCAACCTTGTGGTTTTCAGTACAGTGCTTATCCTATAGCTACAATTCACTGCCCTCAATATAGAACCTCCCCTAAAAAGTCTACTAAAACCTAACAAAAATAAATGTGCTAGCAAGATCACAGATACAATGTCAATGTACTTGATCAATATTTCTATATACCAGCAATGGGCAATTCCACTATTTGTGTCTCAGTCTATTATACTGTGGTGGCTTGTGTTATTTTATGATGTTGGACTTCTAGTGTGTCACCATAGGATAAGCACTTGAGTTTGAGCCACTATATCGGCAGTTCAAATTCACCAGCCACTACTTGGAAACCCTATAAAGGGTCACTATGAGTCAGACAGGAACAAGACCACTGATTGCTAAAGGCCCAGAACAGGAGGAGTGGTTGATTTTACATGGCATGAGAGAATTTTTGGGGTGGCAGAATCATTTTATATATGGATAACTATCTCAGTTACATAACTATATATATTATCAAAACTCATAAGTGTACACTGATGAGACTGAGTACCAACTGCACTAATGAGGCACCTTCATAAATGTATATTTTAAAGGGTGAATTTTACTATCTGTGAATTATACTTCAATAAGCCTGACTTTCAAGACAAGTCATAGGTGCATGCCCATGTTAGGACAGTCCTCTATCTCCAAACAATTAATCTTCAACCGAAAGCCCAGATGTCTATGCTATCCAATAGGTTAGATATTTAAATTGGACAAAAATTCAGCAAAGTTAATGATGTCTCCTGTAATGAAGTCCTAAACAGATAACTCTTCATAATGAGTAAGTAATATAGTATCGAAAAATTATAAGTAAGTGGAATAGAATGAGAGATGATAGGTCATAAAGTGTGGTCATAGGTGATGGGCTCCCACAAAAGAAACAGTTGGACAAAAACAACTGCATCACAATTTTACCTATGCTGGCTTTTCTGAGCATACTTTGAAGATTCATAAAATGATGCAATAATGGAAACATCTGGTTTCATAGGGTATCCCCCAGCAAGAACACCTCACTTATGTTGATGGAACATTTCTCTCATAGTTGGTTTCTTTACACACATCTCAATAGGAAATCCCTTCTGGCAAGAATTTTAATGTCATACAGCAAACTTGCAAAAGCTGGAATGCATATAAGGTAGAAACCTATCAGAGAAGGAAAACTCCAATATGTTTCACTTTAACAAGCAATGGAAACGTGGTGTGATTGCACTCTGTCCTATGTAAAACACTTGTGAAATCAGAAAAACAAGGCAGTCCCACTGAGTTCTGGTTCTTACAGGAACATTGCCTTTGTTATGACAAATTCTCTGGAGAATTTCAGACTAGAAGCTTCCTTATTATGCAATAAAACATAGCTCATCAAATTTCAGATTTCTATGTAGCTTGTATTTAATTTTCTTGTTACTTCCCAAAATATCTGCTTCAAATTAGCAAAAGTAATGTGTACGTTACTATTTGCCATATGAAAAAGTTGAACAAGGGTTAGAAGTAGGTCCTTAATTACGTCTAAAACACAGTTAAAGAAAACAAGCACATTTAGAAGAAACAGTGATGGAAGTTTATATGTTTATTGAAAACAAATCATATTCATTGGAGAAGTTAATTGAACACAACCCCTTTTCACCTAAAGCTATTTGTCTATGAACAACCTCATCTATTTTATCCTCTGAAAAGAACTTGACCATTAAATTTATGCCAAATACCAGGAGGCTGTCTCTTGGTTTTAAAAGGTACCTGATGAGTCAGTTAAGAATGAGAGTTCTGTGTTTAAGAAAGACCTTCTTTTGGGGCTGAAAGATGTCTGAGTCACTTAGGATGTGTAGAAAGATGGCTCTCTGCCAGCACATGGGTTATCTAACATCTGAGCAATAGCAAAGTTCATGTTGGCTGTTTGCATTAATCACCATAATTTGAATACCAAGCCTGAAGTGACAGCTAAGCATCCACGTAGCACAATAGGGCCACAAACTGAACAAAGACAAGAAGATAAAGGGAGAAATATCCCTTCCCTTCCATGGGAGTTTAGAATTTCCAAAGTCAACAATTCAAGCAAAAAGAGATATTTAGGAGGAATCTCAGGTCAGAAGAGAACAATTCCAATTTCATGCTTTTTACTCAAAAAGGAAGTAAAAACAGAAAAGAAAAGCATGTTTTTCACTTCTTTCTATAACTCTTAGCCACAGTCCAAGTGTGGCACTGTAGGATAAACACTGGACTACAAGGTTGGTTTGAACCCCAAGTAGGTGGTTCAAACGCACCAGCCATTCCTCAGTAAACCTATACAGGGTGGCTATGAGCCAGAACCAACTCTACACCACTTAACAACAACAATCACCAGTTTTTCTCTGGTCTGTAACTCTATATACAGTACAACCATGCCTGGCCAGATCTAGGCTATGCACTTTTGATGCTAAACAGCAAAATTTTGTCATTTTCTGCTCCAAAAATAGAATCCTTCTACTCTCAAGTTCTGGATAAAGAGATTTGGTTTTCTTTTTCCCACAGCAAGTTAAGAGTAGGCACTTTATTTACAAGGAAATTGAGTCAGAGCTATACAAAACCCTCCACATACTCATCCAAAGACACAGAAATAAATGAGCTTATTCAACACAGGCTACTTATATCTTAAATAATTCAAGTCAGCAATTGATAGACTTCATTTTAAAGCCTCAGTACTCTAAACTGACCCACAGTGTTTCAATTCAACCTTGTCTCATAGTTTTTCTGGTGCTTACCACCTGGATATACGTATGTATGTGTATATATATATATTGGCTATTACTTCCTATGAAGTATAAGTGGGTAGCTTCATCTACTGATCCTGTACCAGATCAGGTACGCATCCAAAAATGGTTCTCCCTCACCATTTCTGTGAAAACCCGGGTTTTCACAGAATACTAGTTCCTTAGCACGTCATTTTGTATTTCTAAAAAGTCTGTTTGTAAAAATTTCTCTTTCAAAAACTTAAGCAAGAAGTATGACTCCTCAGAACCTTTCATATGCTATAAATGCAAATCTTAAGTAAGGATGGCATTTATTGTTTCCCAAACTTATTTGACAAAATAGCCTTTTTGATTATCTCACTCACAACAACTGTTGTTCCATTTTTTAAAGTTTTGAAATTTCACAAGTCAATTTCCCTACAAACCAAAAGATCAGCAGTTCAAATCCACCAGCTGATCTTCAGAAACCCTATACAGGGTTGCTATGAGTCAGACCCGACTCAATGGCACTTAACAACAATAGCAACATGATAGAAGAAACCTATGTATAGTTTAGTTCCTCTCAAAACTCAACACTACGTGTCTTCTGGTCAGAATCCCATCTTCAGCTCCTAGTTCATTTGCTAAACAGGCATGAATGATACATCCTGAGTCCAGTGTCTTTTTCCTGAATTTACTGTCCTCTCCATCCCCCTAGTACTGGGGGTACAGAAGAGAGGATTTTCAGAATGGGATTAATTATAGTCATACTTCATGATTACTTCACACCTATGGCAACACAAGAAAGAATGTATTCTCACATTCCCCGAAGTTAATTCAGAATCCAAGGACAATCCCTGTTGCCTCTCAACCAGACTATTAGCTTGCTTACATTTGTTCCATCTTAAAAGAACTCCCACCCATTGTTATGGAGTCGATTCTTACGCATTGCAATTTTATGGAAGAGAAGATTTCCAAACTTGTAAATCTTTACGGAAGTAGACAGCCACACCTTTCTCTAGGGGAGTGGCTGGTGGGTTCAAACCGCCAACCTTAAAGTTAGCAGTAGAATGTGTGACCACTGTATCATACAGTAACCCTGCAGAAGTCAGACCCTGCATAAGGTAGAAACCTACCAGAGAAGGAAAATCCAAATACTTTGTACTTAAACAAGCGATGGACAGTGATGAAACTGCACTGTCAAAGGTAAAACACTTATGAGATGAGAAAAACAAGTCAGTCCCATTGAGCTCCAGTTCTTAACTAACTCGTCTTTAAATCTGTGCCTTAGAGAGTAGCCATAGCACATACTTCATGAAGACCCTAGATACGCATTAAGAAGGTAGAAATCATGTGTCTGTACTTTTCTTTTAAGTCGTACCAGTGTTTTTGTTCATAAAATATCCACCATCCCCAGTTACTGTGGAGTTCAGGCCACATGTACTCCATAAGATTTTCATTGACTGATTTTTCTGAGGTAGATTGCAAGACCTTTCTTCAAAAGGGCCTCTGGAAGGACTCAAACCTCAAACCTTTCAGTTAGCAACCATGTGCAAACCTTTCTGCACCACCAACGTACTCTGAATAAAATATTGATGGTATAAAGGAAAAGAGATTCTACCCACAGCTATACATCTGCCTGGTCATTTCCTAACTTTTGGTTTCTGAAAACAAAAATAGTGATACATTTCTCTCTCTGACACTAATTGAGATTAATTCCAGGTTTGTTTTGTTTTCTAGGTAGGAATAGATCAGATTTAGAGCGAAGTATTTATTTTGATTAAGTCAAAACCTTCTGTATATACTTACAACAAAGTGTTAAAAATGTGTGGTTTCCTAGCATTTGGAAGAAAACAAAGATTGGTGAGGGCAGAGGAGTTGTCTTCAATTTTCACAGAGATTTCAAGGTTTGAGTCATCCTTGTCATTTTCAGACTCAACTGCTCAAAACTGAGTCACAGAGGTGGGGTGACGTTGGGGTTAGACTGAGTTTTGAAATCAATCCAGCATTTGTTATAGATGAAGCAGTGTGTGTGTGTGAGGGGGGCGGGTCACTTCCTTCATTGCTATCTTACTTACCTTTTCTGGTTCCTTTTCTTCACTGCTCAGATAATAATGTGCCAATTTCTGTTTGCTTCTCCCAGTTCCCCCAAAGCCTTTTCCTCTTAGAGATGGTGTTATTAGGAAAAAAACTCAATTTGTACTTGGATTATTGTTGCTATTGTTAGATACCATCAAGTTGGTCCCGACTCATAGCGACACTATGCACAGCAAAATGAAACACTACCTGACCCTGTGCGAATCTCACAATCATTGCTACACTTGAGTCATTGCTGCTGCCAATCCATCTCATTGTCGTTGTTGTTAAGTGCCGTCGAGTCGATTCTGACCGATAGTGACCCTGTATAGGGTTTTCAAGGAGCAGCTGGTGAGCTTGAACCACCAACCTTGCAGTTCAAACGACTTTGTAGTCTGACGCATTAGCCCACAGCACCACACCAGGACTCCATATCCATCTCATTAGGGGTCTCTTTTTCACTGACCTTCCACTTTACCAAGCATGATGCCCTTCTCCAGAGACTGGTCACTCCTGATAATATATGCAAACTCTGAGAGACAAAGTCTTACCTTCCTGGCCTCTAGGATCATTCTGGTTTTCCTTCTTCTAATACATTTGTTTATTCCTCAGGCAGTCCAAGGCACTCTCAATATTCTTCTCTAATACCATAACTTAAAAGCACTAATCTTCTACGGTCTTCCTTATTCAGAATGAAACACTGCCCAGTCCTGCTCCATCCTTACGATTGCTGATACATTTCAGCCCTTTGCTGCTACCAATGTGCCAATCCATCTTGTTGGATATTTTCTCTGTCCTTCTCCAGGGAACAGTCCTTCCTGATAATATGTCCAAAGTATGAGAAATGAAGTCTGATAATCTTGGCTTCTAAGGAGCATTTTCATTGTTCTTCTTCCAACACAGATTTGTTTGTTCTTCTGGTTTTAACACTTTGTTGTAAGTATATACCGAAGGTTTTGACTTAATCAAAATAAATAATTTGCTCTAAATCTGATCCATTCCTACCTAGAAAACAAAACAAACCTGGAATTAATCTCAATTAGTGTCTATGATACCTTTAATATTTTTCTCCAACACCATAACTCAAATACATCAATTTTTCTACCATATTCCTTATTCATTATTCAACTCTCACATGGTTGAAAATTCCATGGCTTGGGTCAGGCACACTTTCGTCCTCAAAATGACATCTTTGCTCTTGAACACTTAAAGAGGCTGTACAGCAGATTTGCCTAATTCAATTATGTTTGATGTCTTGACTGCTGCTTCTGTGAGTGTTGATACTGGATCTAAGTAAAATGAAGTCTTTGACAGCTTCAATCTTTTCTTCATTTGTCATGATGTTTTATATTGGTCCAGTGGTGAGAATTTTTGTTTTCTTTACATTGAGGTGCAACCCATACCTAAGACTGTGATCTTTGATCTTCATTAGTAAGTATTTTAAATTCTCTTCACTTTCAGCAAGCAAGGAAAGTTGTGTCATCTGCATATTGTAGGTTGTTAATGAGTCTTCCTCCAATTCTGATGCCACATATTTTTTCATATAATTCAGCTTCTAGAATTATTTCCACAGCAGGCAGATTGAATAAGTATGCTGAAAGAATACAACCCTGGCAAGATGCCTTTCCTGATTTTAAACAGTGAAGTGTCCCAATGTTCTTTTCAAATAATTTCCTCTTGGTCTATATACAGGTTCCTCAAGAGCACAATTAAGTGTTCAGGAATACTCATTCTCCTCAAGGTTGTCTATAGATTGTCATGATCCACACAGTCAAAACCTTTATGTTGTTGTTGTTAAGTGCCATCAAGCTGTTTCAGACTCACAGTGACTCAGTATAGTGTTTCTGAGGAGTCGCTGGTGGTTTTGAACTGACGACCTGTGGTTTGCCATCCAGTGCTAATCCTATAGTGCTATACCAGCAGTCAATAAAACACAGGTAAACATCTTTCTGGTATTTTGTGCTTTCATTTAAGAGCCATCTGACATCAGCAATTATATCACTCATTCCACATCCTCATCTGAATCCACCTTGGACCTCTGACAGTTCCCTGTCAATGTACTGTTGCAGCCATTTTAAAATGTATTTAGTAAAATTTTACTTGCATGTAATATAAATGATATTGTCTGATGACATCCACATCTGTTGGATTACCTCTCTTTGGAATAGGCATAAGTATGGGCCTCTTCAAATTAGTTGGTCAGGTAGCTGTTTTCCAAATTGTGCCCCCAGTGCTGCACCAACTTGTTTTAAGACTTCAATTTGTATTCCATCAATCCTAAAGTCTTGTTCTTTACCAATGCCTTCAGTGCATCTTGGATTCCTACTTTTAGTTCCATTGACTCTTTATCATATCATATGTTATCTCTTAAAATGGTTGAGCACTGACTATATCTTTTTGGTACAGTGACTGAATATTCCTTCCATCTTCTTTTGACTCTTTCTGCATCATTCAATATTTTGCCCAAAGAATCCTTCATTGAAAGTATTGCAATGTTGAGGCTTGAATTTTTTTCCTCAGCTCTTCCAGCTTGTGACATGCTGAGTGTGTTCTTCCCTTTTGGTTTTCTAACTCTAGATCTTTGCACATTCCATTATAATATTTGACATTGTCTTTTCGAACTATCCTTCTAATTTTTCTGTTTCTCTTACCTCCTCATTTTTTCCATTTTCTTTAGCATCTCTACACTTGTGAGCAGGTTTCACCATCTCTTCTGACTCTCTTTACATTCTTTCCTGTCTTGTTAATGATCTTTTGCTTTCTTCCTGTATGGTGTTTTGGATGTCTTCCCACAACTCTTCTGGTTTTTGGTTATTAGTGTCTAATGCATCAAATCTGTTATGTAGATGATCTCTAAATTCAAATGGGATCTGTTCAAGGTCATATTTTACCTCTCATGGATTTGTTTAAACTTTCTTCAGCTTCAGTCGGAACTAGTATATGATCACTTGATGGTCTGCTCCACAGTCTGCCCCTGGACTTGTTTTGCTGATGATCGTGAGCATTTCCACAGTCTTTTCCCACAAACGTAGTCAATCTGATTGCTTCATATTCCATTTGGTAAAGTCCATGTGTGTAATCGTCTTTTATGTTGTTTTAAAAATGTATTTGTAGAGAGCAAACAAGATGGCAGATTGGGTGGAAGTGTAGTAAAGGAGCTCAGGCAACAACAACACAGAATACTTGACCAAGCAGGCTCTGGGGCTGGTCCCAGAACTCTGAACCACATATAAAGGAATATTTAGAAGGCTGGAAGGCTTACAGCTGGGGGGATTTGTGGCAGAAGCAAGAAATCTATTGTTTTCTAGTTCGGGATGCTCAGCTGCTC
>NW_006408548.1:11794016-11803411 GCF_000296735.1 Chrysochloris asiatica | reverse complement strand
CATCCACCATCCACAGAACTCTCAGATCAATTTCCCTCACTTGCCAAGACCAATAGATAACCAAGGCCTCTCAAGTCAACTTCTGCAAGGGCTCTCAAATTTGCTCTCCCTCAGGCTGACACTGTCCATATTCTGAGACATATTATCCAAACGTATCACACTCTCTTCCTAACTACTCTCTACCCAATCCCTGTCTGCTACCTGTACATATCATTCTAGGTGCAACATGAAAGTTCCCTGTTCCCTGCTCTTTAATACCTTTCCTAACCCTTCAAGGAAGAAATGGCCATTCTGCCTCCTGTTCTCATAGCACTCGTACATTATTCAAGTCATGCATTTGTCTTATGATTGTCACTCAGTTATAGGATTCATCTATCCAGACAGAGTCAGAGCCTTTGGAATATGTGGTTTATTGGGCTTTGCATTTCCCATGATTACCACATAATAGGTGCCCAACAAAAGGTTTTGCTAAAAAATGAAATTATCTATCTCAAAATATTTTTCAAATACTTTAGCGTATAGACAGGAGCTATGAATCTGCACCCATATTAATATACTTCTCAAGGATACATCTATTAGGTAGACGGAAGGAAGTGAGCGTCATTATACATAAAACATGTTTTGCATTTCATAGATAAAATCTCATTCATTCACCATGTGGCAGATTACCTTGGAAAAATTCATCTGGAATTTTTAATGCAAACAATCCCCTTAAGAATTATTCACACGCTTTTGATGGTGCACGTAACAGCTAAGGCCAAACACTACTTACTATTTTAGCTGTTAAAACCAGTTCCATATTTAATGATGACTTGAAACTGCTTTACCCAAATTCAAGTCATCAGTAGAGATGCCATTTGCTTGTATTAGGGTGATCCCAGAACAAATGCAACATTTGTAACTTGAGTAATTAACATCCGGTCTGGGTTTTTTCCTAAATTGTGAGCATCTCCCTCTATCTCCTAGTGCTCTCGCTCACTCTCTCTGACTCTCACTCTCTCTCAGTTTAATTAATGCTAATGAATACTGCCCTACAAGAATTTGCAAGCTGTACTGAGAAATAATGCAGTGTTAGTTTTGTAATTTAGTGCACAGAGCACATTTGTGCAAAAGCTTTGTAAACTGGGCCCTTGGTCAAAAGGAGCAATTAGCACTTTGTTAGTATGCAATGATGTACTAATCTGTTCAGTCCCCAAAAGCAATTGTCTGTTCCATTTTGCCCTCATGTGCAAATTTTTTTGAGTGTATACAGCACTGCTCCAAAAATAAACACGTTGCAGCTCTGGTGTTGTAAATTGGGTTCACAGTGAGACGAACATATCAATTAGAAAATATTTGCTGGGGGTAAAAAACATACAGAAGTATGGCCCTAGAGTTTTCAACAAAACAAGGAATTTGGTGCACAGCCTTTAAGGGGAATCGTAGTTCTCAATTCCTCCCTTACATTTCGCAAACAGAACGTCTCCATCTTCAGAGAAAAACCATGAGGAGGACATTTGGTGGGAAAATGAGACCACAAACTAGAATAGTTAACCCAGAATCACACTGATGTCAACTTCATTATCACAGCAGACTAATTTGCATTTAAACAGACACCATCCGTTCAGTTCCTTTATTTAAATAGTACATGGGATCATATAACAATTTGTACATTCTTTGAACTCATCAAGTTCTTAGAGAAGTCATGTCTGTATCACATTAATAATAAAAATAACAATAATGTGTTACAGTTTTAGAGTACTTCACAGTTCACCAAGGTTTTTCAGGTACACTAGCTCATTTGTGACTCATCTGGCATCATCCCTTTGCTGATGATAGACATCTGGGATCAAAAAACCTGGGAAACGTGTATAAAGTCACCCAGAAGGCAGTATTATGTAGTGGCTCAGAGAACCAGCTCTGAGAGCAGGCGAATTTCCATTCTGCTTCTGCCTTACTGTGTGACCTTGTCTTTACCTTTCTATGCTCCAAGTTCCTGATCTGTGAAATTATAGTACCTACCTTATAGAGTCATTGTAAAGATTAAATGTCAAGCCCTAGCACATTGCCTGACATTAAGAAATGCTATACAAGCACTGTTGTTGTGTGCCTTTGAGTAGATTTCATAGTGACTTTATAGGAAGGCACAGAGTGTCCCATAGGGTTTCCAAAGCTATGTGGCGCTGTAGGATAAGTACTGGACTGCTAACCATGAGGTTGGCAGTTCAAACCTACCAGCTGTTCCTCAGAAACCTTATATAGGTTCGCTATTAGTTGGAACTGACTCAACGTCACTTAACAACAATAATAATCTTTTAGGAGCAGATCACCTGGTCTTTTCTTCCATGGAGTTGCTGCTGGGCCTTTTGGTTAGCAGCGAACCCTTTAACCATCGCATCACCAGGGTTTCAGTGAAAACACTGATGGTGGTGGTGGTGGTTGGAGCACTCATAGAGACCCCACACAGGGTTTCTGCAGCTGTAAATCTTGATGGGAGAAGAAAGCCTCATCTTTCTTCTATGGAATGGCTGGTGGATTCAAACTGCTAACCTGCGGTTAACAGTACAACATGTAACCCACTATGGCACTATAGTTCCTTTATCAATCACCTATTTTATTGTTGTTAAGTGCCACCGAGTCAATTCTGACCCACAGCAATCCTATATAGTGTTTCTGAGGAGTGACTGGTAAGCTTGAACCACCAATCTTGTGGTTCAAACCGACTTTGAAGTTCAGTGCATTAACCCACAGTGCCACACCAGGACATCACCTACTATGTGTTAAATGCTGAGAAAATGAAGGGATTCATATCCTAGAAAAACTATGTAATAAAAATTGTGACAAATGTAATTTTGACTACATTTGGTTCATTAGATTGATCGTCAATATCAAGTTTTTTTTTTAAAAAAGAGACTGCATTCCTATAGTAGTTATGCAAGCTTAACAATAACTGTACAAGATAAAACAATTAACTTACAAAGAAGTTTTTAGATAATATTAAAATAGTTTATTTAACATAATGTAATTAAAATCTACTTGTAAAAAAGTAAAATATCTAGAATCAGGTTTAGTTTAAGTAGGTGTCAGGCCATATAATCGATCAATATCCCTCAACACAAATTGGTAAACCACCCCTGACTCCTGACACCCAACTTGTACCAAAACAAATGCCAATCAACATTTTCTGTTATACATATCTGGCACATAAAGTCTGGGCTATCTCAATCCCTAACTTTAATATACGCTAGTGAGTTCTGGTGGTGGTGCTGTAGAAAAAGCATTTGACCTTAAGGTTGGTTTGAACTGCAAATGTTGGATTCTGCAAAATAAATCAGTAAGTAAAATGGCACCAACCATCTCTCCAATAGCACTTTCTACTCAACTAGGTTCAAGAATTCAGCGCAATAGCCACAAAGAACTCAGACACCATACTCACAGTTACGGGGTGTATTAAAGTTAACAGGTTACAATTCAGGGTCAGAAATGCTCAGGGCACAGCTGTTCTAGTCAACAGCTGATAAATGGCCACAGGACACGCTACTCCTCCATAAACCTCAGTGTGAAGGCATTCTCTAGCTCTGTGCCTACAAGTCAGCAAACCTAGCTCCCCCACTTAACTGCCTGGAGGCCCCTTACTTTACAAGTAAACCTCATGATTAAGTCATTCTGCTTTATTTGCTCTGTGGACTGGGAAGCATGCTCTGGCTTTTGGCTCTGCTGCTGCTATTTCTTTGCCAGTCCTCCAGTGTCACAGCTTTCTGTCCCTGGGTTGAGCAGATTCAATGTACAGGGATCTCAGGGTCTAGGAAACATGCTACACACATAACTCTTCTTCTGTGACAGTAGTGAGATTCCTCTTGTTTGTGTCATAGTTCATTTCATACCCATGCTAGAGTTTTAAGTTTTTATAATTACAATGAACTCTGCTAACATCCATAGAAGAATCAAGTCACCCTATCAGTATCTTCTCCCACCTTCTCTTACTCAGACCTAGCAGGGCAGAAATGTTTGGTGGGAGCTACAGACTGTAGGTAGAAGAGACATTAGATAATTCACTACACCACAGATTTTAAAAGAGCAATCAATGGTTAATCCACCAGTATAGGATAATGCCTCTCCAAGTCTGGTCTAGACATCCCCATTAAATCATCTGGACTTCTTTGTTGATCCTACAGATTCTAACTTCTGAGTGGTACCCAGGAATTTGTCTAGTTCTGAGTCACCAGTAACTGAAAGTTGTACTGTCTAAGGCAGACAGGGAAGTTGGAAAACAGTGAAATTGAAACTGTTCAAAATCCCATGAACTCCTTAGTTTGAGTTCTGAGCAAATAGGAAGAACAGACACAGGCACAGTGAAATGGCAGTAGACGAGGTTTTCTTCCAAGTTTAGTGAACGTATTTCCCTGTACCCTAGGGTTGTCAGAGGATCTCTCAGCTTGTTTTGTTACTGGTCTCCTGAACGCCAAAGCTCCTTCCAGTAATAAATACTAAATTCTAAGCCAAACAAATGACACTCTCTATAAAGAAATAACCTTTTATATGGTAAAAACAGTATTAAAAACCTTTTTTTCTAGTTCAATGTGTAAACTAGTAGTGACACTAGGCCTCTCTATGTTGATTTCTCTTTCCCCTACATACTATGATATGAGGCATTTTACTTTCACTTCTTTCTGATTGCCAGTTAGTACTTGTTCTCAGCCCTTTAAATCAGTGGTAGTTAAAGTACAGTCTGTGTGCCAGTTCCTGCCAGTCACTATTCACTTGCAGGCTATACAGGTGGTATTGGACAGCCTGCAAGTTAATAATGGTTTTGACATTTTCAAGCGATTGGGAAAAAACTCAAAAGACAAATATTTGGTGACCTGGATGAAGTTACTGGAAATTTATATGTCTGCAAATGAATTTGTGCTGGAACACAACCATACTCATTCATTTATGTATTGTCTATGACTGAGTTTGTGCTACACAGACATAGAGCACTGTTGTGATAGAGGCCATATGACTCTCAAAACCAAAAAGATTTACTATGTGATCCTTTATGGGAAAGGCAGTCACTAATTTCTGCTTAAAATTCACCTCTTAGTCTCGATAGTCAAATTACTAATAAACTATCAAGCTCCTATAAAGCAAATAATTCATTTCAATATAAATAATTATCCTATAATTTGACTCTTTCATAAATTTGATTTTTCATAATGAATTTTCTTAAAGCTAGTAATGTGTTTATCTCTATATATTATGAGTTGCTTACTGTTTTCAGGTCAATCAGAAAATTTTTGACTTAGTAAAGAACCTAACATAATTTTCAGACTACTGTATGTGACCTAGACGTCTCTCAGAATACATAAAATGTATAAGAGAAAAGAAGCATATAGTCTCTACTCTAATTCTAATTAATTTATCTGAAACAGAATCAATTATGTTTGGCTGAAATCCATCTCTTAATCTCCCATCTTGGGTTAGTATTGTACATTTGAACGATAACATTTTATGAATATGCAAAATGCTTTCTGAAACAGTAAAAATCAGATAATTCACACCAATGACAAGGAGGCCCAGTACAGATTAGCACATTTCTTGGGAGAGAGGATTAATTGGAAAAAAAAAAAATGGTGTAAGTTTACTGAATCACCCTGTAAACTGTGGCCAGAGAGACACACACTGTTGACAAGAATCTTTCAGTAAAGATACCATAACATATTTGGCAAACATAATGGGAGATGCCCTTGCAAGAGACCTCATTACAGCTTTTGGCTATGAAATCTTGGTGTAGAAGTAGGGTGAGACTGTTGGGTTTACTGTGAGAAGCACTGAGTTTGTGGATTATTAAGGAGGTGAGAACCAGTGAATACATGGGGCTAGGCTGTACAGTAGTTTTCAAAATTCATTCTGTCTTTGAGATTTAAAATGTCAGAGACAGTAATTCTCAGATTAAACTAAAGCCCAGAGAAACTCTTTTAAAATATACTTATTATTTTGTTTTGTTTGATTTTGAATTGTTGCTGGTATTCTAGCTGTTACTGGTTACAGCAGTTAAATCTTTCCAAGGAGCGAGATTGGGTTGGGAAATAATGGACTACTATTAATAACCTTGGATGCCATCTTATCTAGCTTTCTCAACTCTTAGCAGGTCCATGACAGGGCAAATAGTTTTAGAGCCCAGTGTGGGAAGGAAATTCAAATTGCTTCCTCTGGCATGGGTCAGGTCTGGGCAACTTTATAAAAACAGCAAGATTTTTTTTTTTTTTTTTTGATTGCCACCTCTGCTCTTCAAGCCAACCTTTTTTACAAATCAATTATTGCTTTATTCTTTGGCCATCAACTCAGTGAATATTTATTGAGACACACCAAGTTAAACCTTTGGCCATTATACAGAGAATAAGAAAGAATGCCTGTGGAGAAGAAAGACTTTCAGGAATCAGAAAGAAATGGCCTGCAGGTCTAATTGCCTCTATGAACCTCTCTTACCAGGAGACCAGAAGAAATGGATAGGACTAAATACTAAAAATTTGGACCATGGACCCAAAAATGGGTCTTAATCAAAAGGAGCAAAATTATGGAAAGGAATTTGAAATTCTTATTGGAAACCAGCCTTCCTGGGCACATTGACACTGGTGGTAGTGGTGGGTACATTGAAATTGGAGGAACTCCTTAATCTGTTGCCTGGAAACAACTTTTAAAACTTTTACCAAAACCATCCCATGAGGTAATCTTTAAACAATAGTCTAGATTGATAAATAAAGAATACCTTGAGCACTGTACCCTTTCAAATAATTAAATACATGAGATCAAAGTGGCATTAGTAACTCTAAAACACAGATGAAAACTTTAAGGGACAGAGAGTCTAAATTAATGAGAGTGAAACAATATAGATGGGGATTATGAGAATAGTGCTGTCATGTAAAGTATGTAACCAATGTCAATGAAATTTACATTTCATTTCATTGAGAATAGTGCTGAAATGTAAAGAATGTGATCTAATGTATGATTTATTGTGTATATTCTCACCAAAAGAGAGGAGAAAAGAAAGAAAGAAAGAGAGAGAGATAGTGCTCTATATTAGTCAGGATGGGATAACTTCTATAGCAAACAATGCAAATATCTCATTGAATAACACAATGAAACTTTATATCTTGCTCATGTAACTGAACCTTATGGACACTGGACCATAGGGTCTTTTCATCTTGTGGTCCTTTTATCTCCTAATATGTCAGGGGCTTTCACTATATTCTCTTCATCTAATGAGGTGAGGGATAAGACAGTAAAGGATTATGTGGGAGATTTCCATGTGCCAAGTATAGAAATGGCATATATCACATTTACTTCCATGCCATTGGTCAAAGGTCATTCACTTGGCCACAGATAATGGCTGTGGTAAATGTGAAACATGAGGTCTTATGCTCCCTAGGAAAAGATGGAAATACATTTGTAAAAGAGCTAACTAGTCTTGATTATATCTGCCTCCAAAAATTCCCTTGTCTCACATTCTATTTCCATAGCACTCTGCATCATCATCTTGCATGGGTTGACCTCCTTTTCACACTTGTTGCTGTCAAGTCAGTTTTGAGTTGTAGCAACCCTGTATAAGGTTTCCTAGGAATGGCTGGTGGATTTGAACCACTAGCCTTGCAGTTAGCAGACCACTGCTTATCTTACAGCATCATACCAGGGCTTCTGCTTTCACATTTATGACACCCAAAACTCAAATATTCCAACATTTCCTTGTTGGAGGAGGAGATAATAAATGATAACTTGGTTGAAATAGGAGATTGAGAAACCACTATATGCCAAATATTTCTTTTTATTCATGCTAACCTATATTATTTTAATCTTAATCAATCTTCCCAATCATTCTCAAATATAAATTTTATCA
This sequence comes from Chrysochloris asiatica, assembly GCF_000296735.1. Taxonomy (NCBI): domain Eukaryota; kingdom Metazoa; phylum Chordata; class Mammalia; order Afrosoricida; family Chrysochloridae; genus Chrysochloris; species Chrysochloris asiatica. The sequence continues at coordinate 11,795,559 of NW_006408548.1, read as the reverse complement.
TCAATATCTAACCAATGACAAACTAAGACTCAGGGAAGTTAAAATCCTTCTAGAGTGATGGGTATTCAATCTCAGGTCCACTAGACTTCCATTTCAATGCAATTTAACTCCATCACTGTTTCCCAAACCTGAGTCTTTGATGGATCACCTACATGCTATTTAGTATATTAATACAAGTCTAATATTGTTTTAAAACAGCAACTCATTAAAATCTAGTCTCAGCCAAAGCGATAGTATCTGTGATGGGATACAATGGCACTATATTGTGTAGTACATATGCCTTCTATAGTTGACATCTCACACTTTGCTTCATCTTCATTATTTGTCATCTAGAACAATAACATGAAGAATCAATTCTAAGCAAAGCAAAATACCAGAGTTGATAGTTTGCTATTCCATGGGGTTTTAGCATAAAAAAAAAGTACCAGAGTTTAATCTGGAGAAGAGGATCTCTAAATCCTTTGTTTGAAAGATATTTCTCAAATTAAAACCAGAATGAGTATCATTTGTTATTATTTCATACCCACTAGTATTACTAAAATTAAAAGAATGATAACAGCGAATTTTACAAGGATGTAGAATAATTGGGACTCTCATAAATAGCTTGCAGGGAATATAAAATCATACAATCACTTTGGAAAACTGTCCAGCTATTCTTTATAAAGTTCAACAAGCCTGGGAATTCCACTCATAGGTATTTATCTCAGAGAAACTAAGACATATATACACAGACATATAAAACATGTACAAATATACACAAAGATACTTAATTTTTGTTGTTGTTGTTCTTGAAACTCATTGCTAATTATTACAGAGGACACCAAAGAACTTTTTGCTTACATGAAGTTTTCTCTATTAGCATTTGCCATATTAGAAATTAAAACAATTTTTTAAAATATTTTATTTATTCATTTTAAAAAAACTGCAACAATAACTCTGTCTTCAGTCTATAACTGATTTGAATACCTAAAATGTGGCTAGAACTTGCCCAGTGAAGGAGGTGTCCTGTGGAGCCTTTGCATTGCATAAGGTGGGAAATTTCCACTTGAAAGGACAAGCAGACCAGCCTGGAGTGGCTAGAAGAACAGAAGATACTTCTTGAAAGAGAGACCAGCAGGAAAAATAAAAAACAATAACGGAAGTCCCATTGACTACTACAAGAACAAGCAAGTTGTTCCCAGGGGAGCCATCAACTCAAGTGGTCTGGTCCCCTCAGGGCAAACCCCCTTCCAAGACTGAGATTCAAGGGGAATACACAAACAGGAATGTGGTCTTGCTGGTGACCAAGTTGGTTAACCAATAAGGGGAAGTGGGGGAAAAACAGCAATGAAGTTGTGAACTAAGTCTGACCACATTCAATAGACTCCTGTCAACCTGCAATGAGACCTGGTTGGCCAGCAATTTGGCAAGACCTGGGGACTCATGGCCCAGGGACAGGGACATGGCCACAGAGGACTAGAGCAGAGAGTGAAGCATCCAGCTGATATGAAGTGAGGGGAGACACACAAGAACACCCATACTTGCAGATAGTACCCTTTGACCT
>NW_006408548.1:11783121-11793530 GCF_000296735.1 Chrysochloris asiatica | reverse complement strand
AAGGGAGAAGAGTGGAGTGTGGGACCCTTTCCAGAAAAACAGTGACACCATAGATGGAGGCAGAGGCCATGACATGGAGAGATGGAATGTCTGGGGACTCTGGACTCAAGGAGGGAGAGCGACTGTGTGCTTATGGACAGTGGGCAAGCTTGCAGGGTATACCCTCTGGCTGTTTGAATGGTTATATATTCTTGAGTGCTTCGGTGTACATCCAAAACAACAACAACAGAGGGAATGGAAGAAAATGCTGTTGAATGATGATGCATGGAGGGATTGTAATCATTGCAATAAAATGAAATATGGTAGGGCAAGTATAAAGCTAATGTTCTCCCATGTAAACTATCACTCAATTCACACAAAAAAATTTTGAAAAAAGAAACAAAACAAAGAAAGAAACGAAGAAGTGAGGAAATGAAGGCCCCTGCCAAAAGCCATTTGAGTGAAATTAGAAGTACAGCTCAGGTAAAGTTTAAGGTGCCTTCAGACCCTGCTAATTTATTGACTGCAACTTCATGAGAAACTCTGTGCTAAAATCATTCAGGAAAACTGGACCTGGATTCTTAACTCTGATAAAATGTGTGAGATACTATGTGTTTTTAAAATTGCCAATTTTTGGAATCTGTTCTTTTACAGCAAGAAAATAAATAAATAAATAACTGCAACAAACATATTTTGTGTTGACGTAAACAGCGTATTTTAATGAAAAAATAATTTTGTTTTCCAAAAGAAAAAGAAAATCCAATAAATTTAATATTTACAATACCAAATAGCAATGCAAAAATTGGCTTTATTTTACATTTTTATAAATCTGATATCTGGCTTAATAAAAGGCTGTATCTGGCTTAATAAAAGATTTTGAAATCTCCTTTCATATTTAGCCTGCTGTGACCTCACATAGGAAGGAGCCTCTGGAAAACTTCAATATGCATTTGTGAGATAATGCAAGTGAAAAAGTAGAATACTGTCTTAATATGATTTTGAAATCTCTTTACTCTTGAATATCCCTTAAATGTGTCTCAGAAACCACACTTTAAGAGCACTGCCCTAGAAAACTTTCCCCCATATCCACTGATTTAAGAATATTTAACATATACAAAAGTGATTGTTACATTATTGTTTGTAACAGGGAAAAATTGAGACAATTAAAAATGTGCATTTAGAAGGCGATTAGACAAATAGCTATTTAACTAGACAAAATTCTATGCAGTGAACAGGTAAATCTCACAAAGTACTATCTAAAAAGAGCAGGTAGAAGAAACATAGTATGACACTATTTTTACAGATAAAAAAACATGAAGATATTTTCCAAATATTTTCTGTATTCAGCGCCTGGTGTGGTGCTGTAAGACAAGCACTAGATTGCTGATCATACGGTCAGCTTTCAAACCTCAGAAACCGTATATAGGGTAACTAGGACTGGAAATCGAATTGACAGCACTGAACAACCGTATCCAAATGTAGCAAATGTAACAAAGTAATATGGAATTGTCAAACTTCAAATTCAGTGTAATGATTGCCTCTGAATTGAAAAAGGAAATGAAGCAGGGGAATGAGGTGTGACAGTATACAGGAGTTTCAACTGTATCTTGGATGTGTTATTTTACAAACCTCAAGCAACTATGACAAAATGTTAAAGTTTGACAAGGTTGAGTAGTTGGTACGTGAGTAATAGCCATTTTATTACTATGCTTTTATGTATTCTTGAAATATTTCAGAATCGTTTTTAAAAGATTCTGAACAAGAGTCTTTGGGAACCAGTTGAATACCTATGTTGATAACCTGTGTTTTAAAAGCTATTTACAGTTTTGCTGTTTTGAAGGTGTTTGTAAGTCTCCAAACACAAAAGGAGTTGCTTAGACCTAATTCACGCATGTATTTTTGCTCTTAAAACTTTCTTGAATTGAGAGTCTTTTTAAACTTTAAAGGAACAACTCCCTTAGAAAAGAGGTACTTATTCACGTTAATTTGCTACAAATTTTTTTGATATCCTCTACAAAAGGCATTGAGGATATACTGGAATGTGCTTCCCACATCAAACAACAGTGTAACAATAAAAAACCTTTCCTAACCTCAGCTAAATTCAGAGATGAGTGGGAAACCTGTAAACAGGGTTTTTGGGTTTCTGTTCTATAGAAATACATACACCAGTACACAGATACATGAGTATAAGGATGTTTACTGATTTTAATGAATCATTAGCCATCATTGGGAGAAAAGCTGAATGAATTATGGTGAATCCTTATATAGGAATATCCAATTACCCAGTTCTATTTGACAGTAGGTCTTGACATTTGACAAAGCAAACATCTCCTCTTTTCAAACTCTGTTAGTTATCCTAGAGGATTTATTCTTTGCTCAGTTCTGGTAGCGTAGTGGTTACGAATCGGGCTGCGAACCTTAGGGTCAGCGGTTCGAAACTACCAGCCGCTCCGCGGGAGAAAGATGAGGCTTTCTACTCCCGTAAAGATTTACACCCTCGGAAACCCTGTACAGGGTCGCTATGGGTCGGACCCGACTCGATGGCACTTAACAACAACAACAACAGTTTTTTTTAGATAATTTCACCAATATCCAAGAAAGACATCCACTGTGTTTCTAATTAGAACTGGATAAAAGTTAAGCATTAATTTTGGGAGAAATGATGTTATTATGATATTTCTTTCTACAAGATTTTAGTGTTTTCTTTATCTTGGTCTTGTGCTTGTTGTGTTCAATATACGTTTAAGTGTTTTTTGTTGCTGTTATTGTGAATGAAATTTTTCCCTTTTTTTTTAAGTACAAAAGACTAGACTCTATGAGGGCTATTGATTTCTTAAATATTTATATTGCATATAGATACACTACTAAATTTTCTTATTAATTCTAATAATTTATCAAATAAAAACTAAAAGGTCTTCTACTTTTATTAGTAGACATTTTAGGGCTTGAGTGTGTTTGATCAACAGCAGTTCTTCCAAGGGGGAAAAGTGACAAGGTCTCACAACTGGTCTACTTTAGCAGCAGGTAGCCTATGGCCACCTACTGAGACACCTAGACTAAGGAATATTTCTGCCTCCCAGTCTCCTTGTTCTCTTCAATATTCTGTCCTGTTGTTCAAACCCCTTTTAGCTTCCTGGGGGGCAGAGATAACCAGAAATTCTCTCATGAAATGTCAATGATAATCTTCTCCCAGGAGTTCATAGACTATTACAAGACAAAATCTTTCATGAAATTCCACAAAACTAGTCTTCTGATTGTCACCCAGACATCAAGAAAGCCATGATTTGTTTGGTTTTTCCTTTCCTTTTGTTTTTTCTTTCTTTCTTTCTTGCCATTGCCTAAGGCTTCATGGGTACCTAGCTATTTGAATTGAATAGAAACAAACAGATTGGAATTGTATTGCATTTGGGGCACTGTGTTCACAGAATCCTCCTCCTGGTTTGTAAATTATTTGGCTGTATAGAAGGAGCCCTGGGAGTGTAGTGGATTGTGAGCTGGGCTGCTAACCACAAGGTCAGCAGTTCAAATCTACCAGTCACTCCATGGGAGAAAAATGAGGCTTTCTGCTCCCTTTAAAGATTTACAGCCTCGTAAACCCTATACAGGGTCTCTATGAGTCAGAACCAATTGTACAGCACAGCAGAACCACCACCACCAGGCTGTACAGTTACCTTTTTAAGGAAACTGTTAAAAAGATGTACTTATTGTCTTATCCTGGCTCAAGCACTAAGTGACAATTCTCATGCCATCGAATCACATACCTTAATTAAACTGAGTTTCTATTGTTTAACTGTTTTTGTTAAGTGCTATCCAGTTGGTTCTGACTCTCAGTGACCTTGTATAAGGTTTCTGATGAGTGCTTGGTGAGCCTGAACTGCCAACTTTGCAATTAGCTTATAGTTAGCTGTCCAGTGCTTATCTTACAGTGCCACACCAGGACTCAATAATCTCAAAAATTAACTTTACAATAGTGGAATCCCACAATTAAAGAATGGTTAAGTAAATTACCCATACAAGAAGGCATCACATTTAAGACAGATGAAATCCTTAAATTAGATTTTAATTGGGGGCTGACCACCAATATACATAACATTGTTGTCTAAACTGGTCTTTAAAGATGGGCCCAAGCAAACCAAACTCTAAGTCTGCACATTTTTGTATAGTCTCCTGAGACTGAACCTGGGACGGACCATTCCATCAGGACTTTCAACTAATAGAATGAAGAGGAAATCACACTGGGACAGTTCAAAAGCCTAAATCTTAAAAAGGCCTAGCAGCTTTAAGTCATCATGTAAGATGTCCAGTTACTTCACTGAGGTTACCACTTGGAGACACCATATGTAGAGACCTCCACCCTCATACCAGCTGGGGTCCCTGGTTTAAATATCCTTGCCAAGGCACCCAACAAGACCTGTGAGTAAAGAATCTTGTATGCTTAGCCTATCCACTCTGACTGCAGCTACAAAGACTTCGGGAAATGCAGCCAGCAGAAGAACCATCTAACTAAGCCTTTTTAAAAATTATTGGGAGAAATAGCATGCTAATTGTCTCTTGGTTCAGTCCTTGTTACCTTTTAGGCGGATTTAGTTCATTTTAATTATCCACTGTCCAGAAAGCCAACCCACTAAATGTAAAAAAGTAAATAGAATGACTGTTGTCTTAAGTCACTAAATACTGGAATGATTTGTTATGAAGTAACACATGTATAATCAAAATACATGCTAAGGCAGAAAGCTAGAGTAAAGATGGGGACTGTCAAAGCTACATAATGACTGATTTCCAAATCTGGATTTTCCATTTTGTTCAATAGTTTCATGCCTCTAACAGAGCTTCTGTCACAGTGATACTAAAATGAAAAGCTTATATTTTTTACACAGATTTGTAGGATACTCCTAAGTCTTAGGGATTTCAATCAGAATGTATATATATATATATATAATTTCATCACAAACTTCTTTGAGATCCATTGGAACGTATATCAAAGAATGTAAAGAAAACCAGCCCTCCACATTGGATTCCCCAAGATATATTCACCCATCTCCGAAAGTATGCAAACTTGTTTCATTTAGCAAAAGTGTTAGGCTTTCGAAATCATGCTTCCAATCTAGCCAAGTGTCTATATGAACAAAACAACACACATTCAAACAGGCTCATGAAATCATCATCATAATAATAATAAAAACCTCAGACTTTTTTTTTTCAGCTGTGGCGCAGCACCTGCCATTAGCTGTGGTGGTTCCTATTTTCATATTGTCTGACAGTAGCAGTTGGATCACACTTGAGCCAGTGTGACTGAGAGGCAGGCTCCCTGCTTCCACAAAGCTGAATTTAATAAGATGAGAACAGCATGCCAAGATGGGGAGCTCCCTCCCTAACACTTATCCTGACACCAGCCCCTCAGCGGGGCTGTATTGCTGTGGTAATCTGGGTGAGCTGGACAGAGCGTCCTGCTTACAAGTTCAATATAATGGAACAGCAGGAGGTGAAGGGCTGGCAGAAAAGCTTAGCAAAGTTAAAGCCTATTACTCTATGCTTGAGGAAAAATGAGTCACAAAATATTACACCCAGAGCAAGACTTGAACCTGCCAAATGCAGCAGCAACACACACACTAAGCCTTGTCCATAATGGTGTATTCATTATTCTGTGATCCAGGGTAATGTGGATTTAAATGTTTTTAGCCCTAATGGAAATGTATATGCAAATTTCCCTCTTAAGCCCACCCCTCCCTCACTATTCTTTTGCCCAGTTTGAATCTAACAGGCAAGGTGAATGTACACTACATATGTCAAGGAAAATGACGCCTGTTAAATCTGCCTTTAGTGGCAAGAAGATGGCAAGAAACTGGACAAAATTCTTTCAACTGCATATTACAGCCTTTGTTGTTGTTTGATATCTTTGGTGGTATTGTATTTAAAACTAATGGGAGAAATACCATGGAGATGGTCTCTGAGTGAGGGTTAATTTGAATATAACTCTTCAACATAACTAAGTTCTAACACACACTCAATACTAGTTAAACAAATCAAACTCTTACATTTATTTCATCTTTTCAATCACGGTCCCAGAAATAATTTAGGACACCTTCTAACTGAGAGGTCATTACTTAGAAACCTGAACCTTAAGCTGTTCTAGGACTGGTGTATTTTTGAAAGAATGATAATGAAACCAAGAGTGTGATTCTTTCTATTCCCCGAGCCCCATTTACTTTAGGCTGTTTATACACCAAAGGTCTCTCATATCATCACATATGGTGTTTATGACAACAGCCACCAATTACTATGTTCTTATACATTTATATCCATATATGTGGTGGTGGTGGTTGTGTGTAGTGAGTTAGCTGTAACTCATAACAACCCTGTATAAGGTTTCTGGGGCTGTAAATCTTTACAGAAGCAGAAAGCCTCATCTTTCTCACCTTTCTCAGAAAGGCTGGTAGATTTGAATAGCTGACCTATCATTGGCAGCCCAATTTGTAACTCAGGATACTAACAATGTTCCTTAATCCTAATGTTGCTGTTGTTGTTGTTAAGAGCCATGGAGTCCATTTCAACTAACAGTTACACTGTATAGGATTTCTAAGGCTGTAAATCTTTGTGGGAGTTGAAAGCCTCATCTTTCTGCCATGGAGTGGCTAGTGGGCTGGAACCCCTGACCTTGTGGTTTGCAATCCAGTGTTTATCCTACTAAGCCAACACATTCCCTAATCCTTATGTGGTGGGCTACAAATTTTCTCACACTGCTTCTCATGTATACAAAATAATTTGGGCTCCTTTATTTTCTCTATAGCTGACCAAATCTTTGTGCTCTTCCAATGGGGCAACAAGCTTCAAAATTAAACTTCCCAAATTGTGTTCTCTTATTCTATTGATTTTATCATTCTCTTTTGTATTCTCAATGTCTCTCAGGTATACTCATAATTTTACATTTCTTCCCTTTCTTTTAGATGGTGTCTAGGGCTCATATAACTGATGGCAGTGGTGACTGGGGCTCTAGATTCAAGTGTAACTTTTGGATCCCTGCAGTATTAGGCCTTAAAATGACTGGTTTGATGGTTTACATCCACAGAAGAGTAATCCGCTCTTTATTGACTATTGGAGGCTTCCTGCTGGCTCGCTCCTAGAACTTGTGGTCCTAGCCCACTGATTGTGTTCATCTTAACATTAATTTTGTAGACTCTGATCAATCCAAGGTGTAGGCCAGTCCACCTCTTACCCCTGAATTTTGTCTCAGGATTGTCATGCTGTATTAGGCCAGATGCTATGGGGTCTCTACTTTGTATCTTTCCTCATGTGTTATTCTCATTCTGTTTCTTTTTGTCCAATCAGTGTTTGATCTATTTCTATATGCTGCCATTTGATGCTTAGGGTTCCTAGATTGTCATCTGTATCTGTTTCACATGCTTTCTGAGGTCTTTGCTGTATGGGGATGGCACTGTGTGTTTCACTAAGCTGCCAACTTGGACCATCTCTGTCCCTGAACCTTTGTATCCCTTCATCAGGACTTGTCGGAATACCTGCATGCCTTCATATAGGCCAGGGGAAGCAAGTCCATTTCAGTAGGCTTATGGGTCTAGTTCTTATGTCAGCCAACAGGGCATTTTCATTCCCACTTCATGGCAAGGTGGTACATAGGTAAAGGTATGGTTCTTCCTAAGACTCCTAAGGCTACAGAGTTCTTCCTAAGATCATGAACCTTGGTGTAGCCCTAGCCCATTGACTCTGTTCATTAGATTCTTACACACTGTACACATTGACCAATCCAAGGTAGATCCCAGTCCACCAGCTATCCCCAAACTTTAGTCTCACACATGCATTTGATTAGTTGTGGAGTTGGTTCTGACTCATAGAGACCTTGTATAGGGTTTCCGAAGCTGTAAATCTTTACGGGAGCAGAAAGCCTCATCTTTCTCCTGTGGAACAGCTGGTAGTTTTGAACTGCTGACCTTGAGGTTCACAGCCCGATTCGTAAGTCCTCTCATTTTAAGTGCAGGATCAAGAGTGAGGGAAATGGGAATAGTGACATTTAAACTCCTTTCTTTATCTCCTTTGTACTATTCCACATAACCCTGGGCTTAGAAGCAGAGCTTGTGGCTTCCCTCTTCCTGCCTAACTGGAACTCCCTTACTTCATTTTGAGAGTCATTTTTGCATACGATTGTTCAAGTTAAGGTTGCTCAAAAACACACAAAGATTCAATTTAAAGTAGCTTGTGAGGATAAGAATCACTAGTAAAGGAATGGGTATGTGAGACAAGGAGAGAAAGCAGCAAAATAATGGTACATTGCAGGTCAGTTGCAATTGAACCTTAACTGCCAAGGAGAGACTCTTTCTGCAAACAGTGGCTAGCACATGCTCGGATTCTCCCACCCATGAGGTATTTATACACCAACTCTTAGCCCTCATTGATTGAGAATGGCTTAACTGCAGTGATGTGAATTATCCCATGCCCTGACTGTGGAGCATACTGAAATCTACACATGTGCTAAAACTGTACATGAGAAAAGAAAGTCAATTTTATTCTATGAAAAATTTAAAAATAATTAAACATGAAGGAAAGAAAAGAAGGAAGGAAGGAAGGAAAGGTGGGAAAAGAAGGAGGGAGGGAGAAAGAAAGGAAAGAAAAAAGTCAGCTTTGACATTAGATGATAATAATGACATTAGATGATGACAAGAAGTTCTTTGGTCCAGGCAATACTTGTTCTCTTCCCTTAGGTGATAAGCCTCAGGTGATGTCAAAGATTCAAAGAAACAGCATTTAAAGAGGAAATTATGATTTCTTGGCTCAGTATTTTCAAGTTATTCTCCTTCCTACCTTTACAAATGCTCCCAGGAAGATATTCTTGCCCTCATTTTTCTAGACAATTAACTCAATGATCAGAGAAGTTAAATGACTAAATTCTGTTGGTAGGCACTGACATGACTTGAATCCACGTCTGGGTGGCTCCAACATTTAGATTCTAATCACAAAACACAAAGCAAATTCTCCAGACCAGCTATTGATAACTCAGTCAATTAGGCAATATTCTTTCTGGAAAAATTCCTCCAGTTTTGAAAGAGAAACTGTGTAATCTGAGGAGCAGAGGATAGAAGTCATAAACAAGCATCAAATTACTCATATTTCTCTTGCAGAGCAGCTGGTGGATTTGAACTGATGATCTTGCAGTTAGCAAGCCAACGCATAGAACCACTAGGCAATTAGGGGCTCCTTTCACTGAATATACCACACTTAAAATGATACTGAGCTGGATGCACAAGAACTTCTTTTTTATTTTTTGCTAAATTATGATTTTTGTCATTTTGTTCTTACTGGCGTGGCACTGTGTAATACAGCACTGGACACAAGGTTAGTGGTTCAAACTCACCAACTGCTCATTGGAAACCCTATACAGGATTGCTATAAGTTGGAACCAACTCTATGGCACTTAACAACAACATCAGCAAGCAAAAGGAAGGATGCTGTTGTTGTTAAGTGCCCTTGAGTCGATTCTGACCCATAGCGACCCTGTAGAGGGTTTCCAAGGAGCAGCTGGTGAGCTTGAACCACCAACCTTGCAGTTTAAATGAATTTGCAGTCTGATGCATTAGCCCTTATGTTTATTCCAAAGACTGGTAAGAACACAAATATAATATTTCTGCTTCTACTGGTTCTGCCAAGATGCTAAATAATTAGGATTTTTGTGCATTTGTACATTCCAAAGAAAAGCATTCTTTATACTCAACCAAAACATTGTGGAACACCTCCAAGTCTGCTATTGCTTCAAACAAAGCCATAGGGTCCTAGCAACAGATTACTCAAATTCAGAAAAACATTATCAGTTAAGTCCTGTCCTTTTGTAGACTTCAAAGATTCTATGGGAAAATTACTGAATGATACAGAAAGCATCAAGAGAAGATGGAAGGAATATACAGAGTCACTGTACCAAAAGGAAATATAGTTAATGTTCAACCATTTCAAGAGGTAGCATATGATCAAAAGCCAACAATACCGAAGGAGGAAGTCCAAGGTGCACTGAAGGAATTGGCAAAGAACAAGGCACCAGGAATGGATGGAATACAAATTGAAATCTTTCAAGAAAGTGAGGCAGCACAGGAGGCACTCACTCATCTATGCCAAGAAATTTGGAAGACAACTATCTAGCCGACTGATTGGAAGAGATCCACATTTGTGCCCATTCTAAAGAGAGGTGACCCAACAGAATGCAGAAATCATCAGACAATCTCTTTGATATTCCATGCGAGTAAAGTTTTACTAAAGGTAATACAGAAACAGCCGCAAGCATACATTGACAGAGAACTTCCAGAGCTTCAAGCTGATTCAGAAGGGGCCGTGGAATGAAGGATATCATTGCTGATGTCCAATGGATCTTGGCTGAAAGCAGAGAATATCAGAAAGATGTTTACCTGTGCTTTATTGACTACGCAAAGGCTTTC
>NW_006408548.1:11774984-11782796 GCF_000296735.1 Chrysochloris asiatica | reverse complement strand
TTCGTTCAGCTGTGCATAAGGTCTCTATGACTCGGTACTGACTCAATGGCACCTAACAATAATGTTCCTAAGAATTATCTCATGGACTTGGTGAGCTTTCTCCTTCTATCACCTTTTCTGAAAACAAGCAAAAACCAATACAGTGTTCATTCTCGTTCAGAGAAAGCCATGTGTTAAAATTACAAACTGTTATAGTTTATAATCCACATTTATCAAATAAACTGATTATCACTTTCCTCCAATTTCTCTCTTGACCAGAGCAGTGGCACAATGGAATCATTCAAGAAGCTTCAAAAGTGATTGATGTCAGGGCAACTTAACATAAATTTCTGTTTTAGTAACTGGTCTATGTAGGTACAACTACATCATCAGTGTTTTTTAAAGCTTCCTAGAACTCAAGATTTACCATTTATTTGTTAAAGCATATTTAGGTTATTTCAGTTTCAAGCTAACTGATATTTATGGAAAAGTATGTTTTTATTTATCCTGAGTGAACAAATATAATTCAATCTGTGGTTTAAATATATATATATACACATATATAAAAGAATATATATTCTTATGTAAAATAAAGTCAATTCCTAGCAAATCATAGTTCATGGTTACATAAAATCAGATGTTTCTCATGTAAAATCATATCTCCTATTTGCATAAGCACTTGAGGGTATTCAATAACATTTATAAATTCTGAGTATACTTTATTAAATTAAATTTATTAATTTGGGTGAAAGTAGGGAATGGGAAGCATTAAATGTATTAAATGCTCACACATTCAAGGAGATTTTCATCTTAATTGATAAACAAAATCCTAATACTACCTTCAACAACAAAGTAATGAATAACACAGAGAAACTGAATTTCCAAACTTTCATTTATTTACAAACTTTGGGTGAGAATCTACCCTTGTGCAAGTCCTTTGGTTAGCCCTAAATGTGGTGTAAAACCATATAAATAAGGGCCCTAGGTCTCAAGAGGCATATAGCTAGAGAGTAAATTAATTCCTAGAACACAACTGTAAGTCTTTAAAAAGTTATTAGCCATGCATGGAGGGGATTGTAACCACGGCAATGAAATGATATATGATAGGATGAATGTAAAACTAATGTTCTCCCATGTAAACTATCACATAATTCACAATAAAACATTTTTTTAAAAGTTATTAGCCATATCTTCCAACAATAGTCCTTAAATGTTTCCTTTATGTATTAATGTCCAGTTTTTAAATTGGTCAAAGGGCTCAAGTTGAAAGGAAAAGAGATGTACTTTTAGCCTTGGTTTCAGTCAACAATTCTCATACTTTGCGGCACACTGAAATGCCTGAGTGATTCCAGTCTCTGTCAAAAGTTGTTTAGATCAATTCTGAGGATCTTGTTAAAATATAGATGCTTATATATTAGGTGGGAGTTCTGGTGTGGTGCTGATAGATAAGCACTGGACTGCTGGCCTCAAGGTCAACAGTTCAAACCCACTAGCTGCTCCTGGGAAACCCTATCCTTGGAACCAACTCAATGGCACTTAACAACAACAAACAGCACGTGTAGAATAATGAGGCTGCATGATGCTGTTAGCTGAGGTTTCTGCTCAGATGTGCTTGTGCTGCAGGTTCCAGAGGGGCTTCACTGATAATGGTATCCAAGGGCATTCAATTAGCACATCTGAGGTTTTTCTGGTCATAGACACCTCATAATTTTTTCACTAATGCAGTTGGAATCTTTTCTTTTCCAAATCATTAGGCATCCCTTCCATGCTACTTTTCACTTTCCAGCCTTTAGTGAGTAGAATTCTATTTTAATACCATCTCAGCACATTACTGTGTTAGGGTAATTTAGGGATAAATCAAGTACTAACTTTTTTAAAAGAAAAGTTTCATTTTTTCTGAATGCTATTAAGACACTGATCATGACTCCTGTCGATCGTTACTTGAATCTAAGTGTGAAGCTCTGACATTAATGAGTAAGTGTGATTAAGGCTGTTTCCAGAGATGGAAGTTGAGTCCAGGATGATGGAAAAGGGGAGAAAATAGAAGGATGGTGAGAAGATAGACAGTTCCTTGGCTCATACCTGCAAAGTAGGAAGTGAAAAACACTCCAAGGGAAAGAGCAGAGGTAGTGACTTTGGCATTTTTGTCCCCATCTGATATAATAAGAAGGAACTCAAGTGGGTCATGATGAGGTCTGGCGGTGCTCAGTCCAACGAGTTGTGTGGATTCTAGGCATCTTTAACTTTAATGCACTGAGTTATCCCCAGAGGATCTTGTTAAAGTGCATGTTATTATTGATTAGGTTGGACATACAGATTGTATAAGTTTGATTAAGCGTACAAGCCTGACACACACCTTTCCTGGTTTTTAACCATGAAGCATTTTTTATACAGTTTGAACAACTGTCTGTTAATCTCCATTAAAACCTAGAATATAAAGCAAGGTGCTAGGGAATTTATCATCACTCCAGTTTGAAATAAATTATGTTTGAAGAAAAGGTAAGAGATGAAGAGATAAAAAGAAAAAAAAAGGTGTAAGGAACATAAAAATAATATAATCTCACAAGCAGTATTAAAGTTCCCATATCTTTCTCTTTCTTTGTTAACCTACTCTAGCATATGACATGATGTTAATACACATGTATCTGCAGAGGGAGTTAGTAAAAAGTGTACATGTCCAGAGCTGTGGACAGAGAAGAGGTCATAGTGCATCTATAAAGAGAGTTACAGTATGTTCCAATCTGCACTGGATATAGATCAAGTATTCTAATTTCCTTCCTTCCTTGCATTTTCAAATCTCCCTATTATTTTGACATTCTACTGACAATGAAGTCATAAAATATGATATAATAAACAGCTCTCATTTGTGTTTAATTACATTCATTGCATCTCCTTAAATTTTTCTTGGGCCATTTCATTTTATTACTTATTTAAACACTTATTACAAATACTAAACTAAGCACTGAAAGTTGGAAATGAAACCACAATAGCTTATAAAATAATCTAGAGATGACTATGGATTTAGGATAACAGGGTCTTATAAGTCTTATAACAGAAGTAGGTAAAGTTACTTCTGGAAAGGAGATGGAAATACAGGTATTATCAAGAATATAGCTAAAGTTTCGTTTATAATTGTGAAATATATGGTTAATTGTTTATTTGGTGGTTAACGTAAGGAGGAAAATCCCAGAAACATGAGTAAAAGCATGTAAATCCCTTGAAAGCTAGGAACTTAGAAAAGAATACTAATGGGACAATTCAACACAACAACAACATATGCATGTGGATGTTGAACAATGAATAAGGAAGACCATAGAATTGATAAGTTTAAGTTATAGTGTTGGTGAAGAATATCTAAAAGTACCATGGACTGCCAAAAGAAGTACAGTCAGAATGCTCCTTAGAAGCCAGGTTAACAAAACTTTGTTTCTCATATTGTTGTTGTTGTTATGTGCCGTAGAGTCCATTCCGACTCATAGCGACCCTGTATGGTGTTTCCGAGGCTGTAAATATTTACGGGAACAGAAAGCCTCATTCTCCGGAATAGTTGATAGTTTTGAACTGCCAACCTTGAGGTTCACAGCCCGATTCGTAACTGCTACGCTACCAGAGCTCCTTATTGTTGTTATTGTTATTAGGTACTATCAAGTAGGCATCGACTCATAGCGACCTTATGCATAGCAGAATGAAACATTGCCCAATCCTGGGCCAACCTCACCACTGTTGCCATGCTTGAGTCCATAGATGCTGCCACTTGGCTAATCCATCTTGTTGGGGGTCTTCCTCTTTTTTCTGACCCTCCACCTTACCAAACATGATATCCTTCTCCAGTGACTGGTCCCTCCTGACAATATGTCTGAAGTAAGAGAGACAAAGTTTGGCCATCTTGGCCTCAAAGGAGCACTCCGGCTGCACTTCTTCCACAATGGATCTATTGGTTCTTTTGGCAGCCCATGGCACTTTCAACATTCTCCTCCAACACCATAACTCAAAAGCATCCATTCTTCTACGGTCTTCCTTATTCACTGTCCAGCTTTCACATGCATATGAGGTTATTGAAAATACCATGACTTGGGTCAGGCACCTCTTAGTCCTCAAGCTGACATCTTTGCTCTTCAACACTTTAAAAAGGTCTTGTGCAGCAGATTTGCCTATTGCAATATGTCTTTTGATTTCTTGACTGCTGCTTCCGTGGGTGTTGATAGTTGATCCAAGAAGAATGAAGTCCTTGAGAACTTCAATCTTTTCTCCATTGATAAGAATGTTGTTTATTGGTCCTTATTACCTACATATTATTAGGAGGGACCAGTCCCTGGGGAAGGCCACAATGTCTGGTAAAGTGGAGGGCCAGTGAAAAAGAGGCAGGCCCCCAATGAGACGAACTGACCCAGTGGCAGCAGCATAAGAATAGGCTCAAGCATAAGAATAATTGTCAGGACCGGGCAATGTTTCATTCTGTAACTCATAGGGTCACAACAACAGTTGGAGTCAACTCAGTGGCAGAGGCTTTTGGCAGTAGAACTGACTGCCACCACCGACATTACCTCTGCTACATCACCGATGTGCCTGGGAGATAAGGGCAACAGAGAATGCATGCGAATGAAATAAATAAAAACAAGAGATTTCCTCAATTCTCTGACCCCTTAAAAAACAAAACAAAACAAAAAAACAACCAAAGTTCTTGCTATAGAGTCAATTACTACTCATGATGAACCCGTGTGTTGCAGAGTAGAACCGCTTCCACAGGTTTTCTCAACTATCATCTTTACAGAAGCCAATTGCCAGGCCTTTATTCTGTGGCAACACTGGGTGGGTTCAAACAGCTAAATTTTAGGTTTGTTGTTGTTGAGTGCTGTTGAGTTGGTTTTGACTCATAGCGACCCTGTTTATGGTTTCTAAGGAACAACTAGTGAGTTTGAACTACCAACTTTTATGTTAGCAGTTCAGTGCTTAACCTACAGTGTGTTCATGCCATGTAGTAACTGCCTCTGTGGCTTTGGGGACTCCTTTTGTCTGTCTTTTGATCATATTTAAAGTACTCTCTTGAAATTATTTCTATTCATGCCTGGCATATAGTTCCAGGTTTCCAGTAGTCTTGGGTCTAGACCACAAGACACCAGAAGATGGATAAACAGTAAATTATCCACTACTTTAGTGGTACTTTCAGTTCTGATTTTCTTACTCACTTTGCTTGGTACTATTTACTCTTCAAGCTCTTCAGAGAACTTCTCTGCATTCTCTCCAGAATTTTTAACGGCATGCATTGAAAGAGACAAGGTAGAATAAGCTTACTACAACTTGACTGGAACTGGGCCCAGGAAGGACAGCTTAAATACTGCAAGGGACTGGCTTTATGACTTAAAAAAAAAACATCTTACCTTACATTTAAGAAACTTATGAGACCTTAGATTTCACCCAAGATTTGTAGAAGAAAAGAAAAAAGTTGTTTTATGAATGACCTTACAGCATACAGTTAAATCTTCATAACGAAAATTTACAGGTAATTCTCCAGTAGACAATTCTGCAGGGCTGGCAGGGGGTAAAAAAGTCAGTCTACATTTGAAATGCTTTATCTTTCAGAGTAGAGGGTACAGAAGAAAAAGCTCAAGATCCTAGCTTTAGCTCTTCACTTCACTAAATCAACAAAACAAAGGGAAGTCTTTAGCTGTGGCTTCAGTATGAGGCAAGATGGAAAGTCTTCCTGCCTGTGTCATTGTTGGGGGATTGATTCAAAAATAAAAGACTAAAGTTTCAGCTGGTCCCAAACTATGGAGAATTTTATGCACACAAAGCCCCCATTTGCCAATGTAAATCTGGTAATTGGACACTTAATTACCCTATTTGCACACATAAATGAGAGATGTGCCTGTGAAAACTCAGCACTCACTCTTAAAACTTCAGCCTGAGGAATGAAACCACATGCTTTTGTCAACAGCTAAATTGATTAGAATTGTGTTTATTTCTGCTCATGTTAGCCCACATGTATTTCCACGGGAGCCTGACGTCTATTGAGTTAAAAAGCTCAGTTTAAAAAACCTGTGTTATGCAGAAAACCTAGAGAGTAACTGCCAACTAAGTGCCAAGGACCCTTTCATTTTATAGAGAATGCCAGGTTTGACTGAAAAGAAATATTCTTTGCAGCCTCATATACTTGGGCAGACCCAGTACCCTTATAGTCATAATAAAGACAGAAGGGCCTTTTTAAAAGAATACTTTAAGCAAAATTTCCAGCATGGATTACTCACTTGGATAAATAGCTTAAGCATTTAATTTTCCCATTTCCCTAGGGCAGGTAAAGGAGTGAATTTTCTCTGAATATCTTTTAGCTAGACATTGTCCTAACAATGTCCTTAGAGAGAAAATGTTCTTTAATTTGGAAGCATGTATTGTAAGTAGGTCCATCTGGATTTCTTCCTCATGCATAGAAGCATCAAGATTTAGTTGCATCGTAACCTTTGATTCTATGAGACTTGAGTTCTAGTCCTGGCTCTTACTCAAACTAGTTATATGCCATTTGAGACAGATAAAATTATTTACAGTAGTTGAAAAATGATGACAATAAAAGGGAAAGCTTTTTAGAAAGGGTTAAATAGTAGGCCAAGGAAGTGGAGACAGATTATGGGAGAATAGTACTGTATCAAAAAGTAATGGAGGATGGAAAAAAATAATAATAATAATGGAGGATGAACAGTAAGAAGCTATCATTGGATTTGATGATTTGAAGGCAATCAGTAATTTTACTTTTGTCTTGGTGACCAGGTACTCAATAAATATTGTTGATGAATAACTTGATTAGCATCATTTACTGTGTACCACTGGTACAGAGAGCTTACTGCTAGGAGTCAAGATAACGCAAAAGTGAAAATAGGCTGCTGCCTTTAAGAGAGCTAGTCTACTTGAAGGGTAAAAATTAACCAAGGCATCATGGTCATGATGTGTCATGGAGTCAGTTCTGACTCATAGTGACCCTGTACAGGGTTTCCACGGCTGTAAATGTTTACAGGAGCAGAAAGCCTCATCCTCCCACAGAACAGCTGGTAGTTTCGAACTGCTGACCCTGAGGTTAGCAGCCCAATTCGTAATACACTTTCCCTCTTTTCTCGTTTTGGTTTTTGTATTCTTTTGCTAGCTGTTGGCTGCTTTTTTTATCTTTACTATTTTCTTTCTTTTTCTTTTGTGGCTGTTTGCTGGTTTGTGTTTGTTTTGCTTCTCTGTGTATGTGTGTTTTCCCTTCTTGCCTCGCCTAACAGAAACAGCAACTGCAGTCATACAGCCTAGCCACCACCATACCTTCTACAATCTCACATACAAGGTAAGAATATATACCAACTGCTATACACTGGATAAATGACAACAACCAATATCATCATAAACTGAACTGCACAAAGACTGAACACAGAATTGTGTACAAGTTCATCTTCTGATGATACTCAACAGGAGGCAGTTGGGAGTGTCTAAAAATACACCAACATACCATCATCAACTTAATATAAACACAACATTACAATGTCTCAAAAGCAGCAATTTCTATTCACATGAAGAAACAAGACAGAGTGGCTCAAACAAGAGACCAAGAGGCATAGCTAGAAAACATTTTTAAAGAAAAAAAAGACATTGTAACTACTTGAAAAAAAGTTCAAGAGATTGATATTTGGTCGTTATATGCTGTGCACAAGACCTTTTTAAAGTGTTGAAGAGCAAAGATGTCAGCTTGAGGACTAAGGTACACCTGACCCAAGCCATGGTATTTTCAATAACCTCATATGCATGCAAAACCTGGACAGTGAATAAAGAAGACCATAGAAGAATTGATGCTTTTGAGTTATGGTGTTG
>NW_006408548.1:11772452-11774884 GCF_000296735.1 Chrysochloris asiatica | reverse complement strand
CTTATACTTCGGACATATTGTCAGGAAGGACCCGTCTCTGGAGAAGAATACCATGTTTGGTAAGGTGGAGGGTCAGAGAAAAAGATGAAGACTCCCAATGAGATGGATTGGCCAAGTAGCAGCATCAAGGTACTCAAGCATGGCAACTGTGGTGAGGTTGGCCCAGGATCAGGCAGTGTTTCATTCTGCATGCATAAGGTCACTATGGGTCGGTACTGACTCGATGGCACCTAACAACAACAAATGCTATGGGGTCAGTTCCAAGTAATAGTGACCCTGTATAGGGTTTCTGAGGCTTTAACTCTTTATGGGAGCAGAAAGCATCATGCTTCTCCCAAGGAACCACTCATAGTTTCAAACTGCTGACCTTGAGTTTAGCAGCCCAACTCGTAACCAATCCACTACCACCTAGGTACATCCAAAGGATTGACCTGTAGGTAGGGGGAAATAGGAAGGATTCAAGAAGGAACTAAAGGAAAAATCAAACATAATAGATAAAGGATTGGAGACAGTATAAAACCTGCAATCATAAATCCAGAAGATTAATACTAAAATTTCAGAAATGGACAATACATTTAAAGGAAAAAGGTGCAGATTTAAATCAGTGGAAGTATGAATTAGTGAGCTTGCAGATAAATCTCTTAATATGAGTCAGTTCCGACTCAATGGCACCCGACAACATCAACAACTAGTAAGCAAGAAGGACAACCAGAAAAAAAGAATGAAACAATCTGAAGAAAGACTCAGATACATGTAGGCAGCATGAAGAGGAATAATTTACAGGTGACTGGAATTCCAGAACAGGAAAAAACAAAGAAAAGCACAGAAAAGATCATCAAAGAGCTATTGGAAGAGAAATTTTCCTAGCATCATGAAAGATCAGAAGTTAACTATATAAGAAGCTGAAGGAAAAAAACAAAACAAAACAGGATAGACCCAAAAAGGAAATCACCAAGACATATCATAATCAAACTCTTCAAAATCAAAAACAAGGAAAGAATCCTGAAAGCAATTCAGTAAAAATGAAGTGACATACAAAAGAGAACAAATAACATTAAGCTCTCACTTCTCAGCAATTCTTTTCTGAAAGAAAAAATTGCCAACCAAGAATCAAATATCCAACCATCATGGACGAAGAGCATGAGCAGAATGTGGGACACTAACCAGAGAAGCAATGACACCAGAGATGGAGGCAGAGATGATGACATGGAGATATAGAGCAGCTGAGGAATCTAGACTCATGGAAAGAGAAAGGCTATGTGCTGGTGGCTAGGAGGTAGGCTTGCAGAATGTACTCTTTGGTTATTTAAATAATTATATATTCCTGAATGTTTTTGTGCACATGAAAACAACAACAACAAAACAAAACAGAAGGAAATACTGTTGAATGATAATATATTGCAGGAATTGTAATCATTACAATGAAAAGAAATACTATAAGATGAGCGCAAAACTGATGTTTTCCAATGTAAACTATCACTCAATTCACAATAATAGCTTTAAATAAAAAAAAGGTAACCATCAGCTGGAAAATCGACCTTTACAGTTTTATGGGATTCTTAAGGGACAGTATTGGAACACTATCAGGAAAAAGGTTCAACAATCAACAGTGCTCATTACAGTGAGATGCACCCTGAAGAGCTGAAGCCTAAACTTCAGATTAAACACAGAGGTCTGCTATCTAAAGGGTTGTGATCTTTCATGACAAAGCACAGCCACACACCTCTGTCCACACTGTTGACACTCTGAAGTGTTTTGAAGTGTTAAATTGATGATCTGCTCTGTAAAACTTTGCCCAATTTAAAATAAAAAGCTAAAAATTAAAAGACAAAAAACACTCATTTTGAAGTGTTAAAGCATTCTCCCTATAGTCCTGGTCTTGCTCCATCAGACTTTCATCAGTTTGTTCCCTTGAAAACTGCCCTTCAAAGACTAAGATTCACCTGTGATGAGTGAAGAAGACTGTGGTGCATTCATGACTTGCAGCTCAGTCTAAAACATTTTTTAATAAAGGAATACAAAAGCCTGTTGACAGACAAAATGTATTGAAAAGCAAGGAGATTATGTCAAAAAATAATGTATTTGTCTTTTCTAAAAGTTGATTAAAATAAATTCTATTGTCAAAAAAATAAAAAATAAAAATCAAATACCCAGCAAAATTGTCCTTCAAATACAATGGTGAAATTAGAACATTTCCAGATAAATGGAAATTAAAGAAATTTGTAAAAACCAAATCAACTTTACAAAAAAATACAAAAGGGGGTCCTTTAGACTGAGAATCAACAACAGCAGACAACAACTGGAGATTGACAGACACAGCTAAACCACCCAGAATTCAATCCAGATGTAGAAGTATCCAAAGTAAAACAAACCTACAAGACTGAAAATATGGAATCAGAGATATCAATTTATAATCAAGACAACTACAAGCC
>NW_006408548.1:11769472-11770722 GCF_000296735.1 Chrysochloris asiatica | reverse complement strand
AGCGTGGCAACAATTCTAAGGTTGGCCCAGGACCAGGCAGTGTTTCGTTGTGTGGCACAGAGTTGCTATGAGTTGGTAGCAACTCGATGGCACCTAACTACAATAACCATCTATACAGAGGCATGTTGACAGAAAGCCCTGGTGATCCACTTCTGAAAATTCAGCCATTGAAAACTTTATGGAAAATAATTCTGTTCTGACACACATCAGTTCACCATGAGTCAGAATAATTGAACAGCAACTGACAATAATAACAATTGTTGAACTCTGAGTGCATAAGAGGTAGAATCTTGAAAACCTTAACCTTTTCTGAGTCTCAATTTCATTTTTTGTAAAATTAGAATAAAAATGCCTGCCATCAGTGCTATTGTTGTGATTGAGTATAAAAATGATTTTTAATGTAATATGAAAATGTACCAAACAAGTATGGGGTTAGTATTACAATCCAGCAGGAGGAATTCTGAGTTCCTTTTATAACTGGTAGACTATCTCATAATATCAGTTCTCTGTGTGTTTGCAAAGAAGCAGCAAGGTAACCCGTTAAAAGCACCTTCAGTACCTTTTCTAATTTTTCTGCTGCCTTCAACCAAGTAAATCAGCACTGACCACATGGGTAGAAGATAGACCACTAACTGTGGTACGTTTTGCATATGGTTTTATCAAGAAACAAATATGTGAAGGCCCGGAACACCTACCTCTTTTATCCCCTCCCACCATTTTGGTTTCATTTGCTTATATTAAATTTAGTTACACCCTGTTAAAACTATACTCACTACAGAGGTTCTATGTTGTTGCAGCAAAGAGATGGTCCAGGTTTCATAGTAGAGCAATTTGCACATAACTGGTAGTCAACATTAGTTTTATAAAAATAAAAGGTTTTATCTGACCTTTGTTAAAGTTACATACAGCATTGTTTGGTGGTAAATCTATTGCTCCCTGTTGTTTTTGTTGTTGTTAGATACCATTGAGTCAGCACTGACTAATAGCGGCTCTATGCACAACAGAACAAAACACTGCCTGATCCTGCACCAACTTCACTATCATTGCTATGTTTGAGCCCATTGCATCTTCCACTGTGCTAATCCATCTTGTTAGGATTTTCCTCTTTTTCTCCTCCCCTCAATTTTACAAACATGATATCCTTCTCCAGGAACTGGTACCTCCTGACAATATATCCAAAGTATGAGAGACGAAATCTGGCCATCCTGGCTTCCAGAGAGCATTCTGGCTGCACTTCCTCCAACACAGAT
>NW_006408548.1:11758960-11768219 GCF_000296735.1 Chrysochloris asiatica | reverse complement strand
TTGAGGCTAGCAGAGCAACTCATAACCAGTATGCTACCAGAGCTCTTGATCATATGCTACCTCTTCAAATGTTTGAACATCAACCATCTGTTTCTAGCACAGTGACCCTGTATATTCCTTCCATCTTCTTTGATGCTTTCTGCATCATTCAATATCTTGCCCATAGAATCTTTCAGTATTGCAAGTCAAAGCTTGAATTTTTCTTCACTTCTCTCAGCTTGAGGAATGCCGAGCATATTCTTCTTTTTTGGTTTTCCATCTCCAGGTCTTTGCATATTTTGTTATAATATTTGACTTTGTCTTTTCAAACTGCCTTTTGAAATTTTCTATTTGGCTCTTTTAACTACTCATTTCTTTGATTGGCTTTAGTATCTCTATGCTGGAGAGCAAGTTTCATAGTCTTTTCTGACATCCATTTTGGTCTTTTGCATCTATCTTGTCTTCTGAATGACATTTTGCTTTCTTCCTGTATGATGTTCTTGATGTCATCCCACAACTCTTCTAGTCTTTGGTCTTTAGTGTCTAATGCATCAAATCTGATCTTCAGATGATCTATATATTCAGGTTGTATATATTCAAGGTCATATTTTGGCTCTTGTGGATTTGTTTTAATTTTCTTTAGCTTTAGCATGAACTTGCATATGAGCAATTAATGGTCTGTTCCATAGTCTGCCCCTGGGCTTGTTTTGGCCGATGATACGGAGCTTTTCCATTGTCTCTTTCCACAGATGTAGTCGATTTTATTTCTGTGTATTCTATCTGGTGAGGTCCATGTGTATAGTCATCTTTTATGTTGTTTCAAAAAGGTAATTGCAATGAAAAAGTCATTGGTCTGGCAAAATTCCATCATTCAGTCTCTATCATTGTTTCTATCACAAAGACCATATTTTCCAACTACTGATATGCATGTCTCTTTGTTTCCAACCTTTCCATTCTAATCACCAGTAATTATCAATACATCTTGATTTCATGGTTGATCAGATTCAGACTGAAGAAGTTGGTAGAATTATTCACTGACTTCAGTGGTTGGTATGTGAATTTGAATAATAGTGGTATTAACTGGTCTTCCTTATAAGCATATGAGATATTATCCTATCACAAACAGCATTGTACTTCAAAACAAGTCCTGATATGTACTTTTTGATGATGAATGGGATGCCAGCCCTCCTCAATTTGTCATTCCTGGCATAGTAAATCATGTGATTGTCAGATTTTAAATGGCCAATACCAGTCCATTTCAGCTCATAATACCTAGGATATCAATGTTTATATGTTCCATTTCAGTTTTGACAATTTCCAGTTTTCCTAGATTCACACTTCATACATTCTATGTTCTGATTATTAATGGATGTTTACAGCTGTTTCTCTTCATTTTGATTTGTGCCCCATCAGCAAATGCAGGTCCTGAAGGCTTTTACTCCATTAGTGTCAACCAATGGGGTAAAGTCCCTTCTCAATTGTCTTTTGAGTGCCTTCCAACCTGAGGGACTCATCCTATGGTATTATATCTGAGAACATTCTGGTACTCTTAATAGTCAATATTCTGGTGCTGACAGTGTTCCACTGTTATTCATAAGGTTTTTAGTGACTAAATATTCGGAAGTAGTCAACTCTCCTTCTTCCAGGAATAGCATAACTAGCATTCAATATTAGCCACAGGGACAATTCACTAATTCTACTAATATTTATTGAGTTCATACTGCACTATAAATGGTGGGGATATAATAGTGAGCAAAAACAGTCATGTCCCTGCTCTCATAGTACTAAGATATATTTGCTGTTCATTGTAAATGAGGGCATCTTGCATTGTAAATGAAGACGCACACACACAAAAAATAATAATGCAGGTATGGCATTCATCTGGACACACAGATCCAAGTTGTATTTGTGTTCAGAATAACTCACAATCAGTACTTAAGGTCATAATGTTTATAACATTTTACTTATGATAATTAACCAAATACAGTGGTGGTGTGCCGTGGAGCTGGTTCCAACTCTAGTGACCCTGTATAGAGTTTCCAATGCTGTAAATCTTTACAGGAGCAGAAAGCCTCATCATTCTCCCACAGAAGAACTGATAGTTTCAAACTGCTGACCTTGAAGTAAGCAGCCCTACTTGTAACCACTATACTACCAGAGCTCCTTAACCAAACATAAGCAACTTAATTCAAAACATCAACAGTAATTTTTTTTTAATGATATCACTGTTCTTGTCAACTGCAAATGGAATGTTTTTAGCATTTTGATTGAATTTCCAGTATCAGCCCACTGCTGAACATGAGCTACAATGAAAATGCAGACTAGTATACACTGTAAATGTGCCCACACAGTTAAACTCTTTGGCAATAACAAAGCCATGGGTGCCTCTGCCTGGTCTAATTCTATTTCCCAAAGTGTGTACTTTGTAAAACCCTATGAAGCACAGTTCTACTGTGACACAGAGTGGGTCACTATAAGTTGGAATCAATTGATGGTAACTCATACCAGTCAGTTAGCAAACTAGCTTCAAGAGAAGCTTTTCAAAAAAGGTTCCAAAAGCAACATTAGAGAAAACTGCTTATGTTGGAGGGCCTGTATGTCATCTATCCCATGATATTCTGCAGCAAAGATATATGCTCTATGTATGCCCCAGGCCTTCTCACATTTGTTTCACCGTAAGTCATGTTTCCAAAACATACATGCACATATCATGAAGATAAAATATTCAAGGGAAGATTTTTTTGGCTAGTCCAGCTTAACTCAACAAAACCCTACTCAGGTAATTTATATATAAATTACCCGAGTAGGATTAACAAGAACAATATATATAGCGTAGTGCTTACGAATCGGGCTGCGAACCTTAAGGTCAGCGGTTCGAAACTACCAGCCATTCCGCGGGAGAAAGATGAGGCTTTCTACTCCCGTAAGGATTTACACCCTCGGAAACCCTGTACAGGGTCGCTATGGGTCGGAACCAACTCGACGGCACTTAACAACAACAACAACATATATACACACACACATATGTTGTTGTTCTTGTTAATTACCATCGAGTTGATTCCAACTCATAGAAACACTGTATGGGATTTCTGAGGAGCAGCTGATGAGCTTGAACCACCAACCTTGTGGTTCAAACCCACCTTGCATGTAGTCCAGTACAGTAACCCACAGTGCAGTGCCATACTCCATATATATGTATATATATTCATTGTAGGAATTTTATAGATTTTTTTTTGGTGTTCTCTATAAATCCTTTTAACCTTATCCACATATCATCTGTTGATCTGACCATCAAAACTATTTTTTTCTTCTATCTAGTAGAGAAAACAAAAATAGCCAGAGAATGACTGGATCTGAATATGTAGAAGGGCCTTAAGAGGATTTATCTTAGAAACTTACATGCAATTCCTTTTATACCTTCATTTTACATTTATCTTCCATATATTTAGGTAAATGCTACCCTTTTGATCTTGAATTATTGGTCTCTTATATTCTTCTTTACTTTGGCAGTCTTGGATAAATTTCCAGTTTTACAAAATTGACTACAGAGAAGTCTTATCCCCAGAGATTGTTTTTTATTAGTGTCTTAAGCAAGTTATACAATTCAAATCACCTCTCCCTGTCCACCCATCTGTTTGTTTTTGCTTTTCTTCCTCTCTGCTGGATTTGGTGTAGAAATCCTCTCTGCCTCTACTCTCCCCTCCCTGTCCACTGCCCTAAACTCTCCCCCACCGTTCTGTCTATCCTCTCTGTCAGGGCCCGGGGGCCCCTTCTGTTCACATGGCTCTGGGCCCACCTGTACTGGCCCCATCTGTCAGCAAAGCAGTCCCAGCGCCCCACAAACCTGGTAGAGGAAATTCTCCTCTGAAGAATTGACGTCACTAGGTGTTCTCCTGAGAGTTGTGCCCTGAAAAATTAGCTACACTGAGGGAGAATAAAGGGCATTTCAGTATGGAAGAGAGGCATTCATTCCACTGGCATTAATAAAAATTACCGCCCACATGGCTCCATATCCCAGTTTGAGCATTATTTAATATCAACCAGAAAGGTAAAGAGAAATAGTAATTTTTAAAGATACCTCTGGCTAATCAGAAGTCTTAAAGTACTTATTTATATTTTAATGCATAAGAAAACCAAGTAAGTACAATCTATTTTGTAATTCTAACATACTTGTAAGTCTATATGAGTGCCTGAGATTATTTCCTTTCATTCTTCCAGTTCAAGCAACCCAGCAATCTTTTTGGAAGAAGTCATTCAGTCTTTGTTCCCTGAAACTGTTTGAAAAGAATTCAAGGAATCATATTCCAGAAAAAGCATTTCCTTGAAAGAAAATTAAATTTCTAATATTAATGGTCCCTGTTTCAGAAAATCTTTATAGTGGTAAACAGGGAAATTTTATGGTTGCATAACACAGTAAGTCTTATCTGTTTTTTTCCTATCTGAAAACTAGTTAGTATTTAACTCAGATCTGTGTGTCAATTTAGATACCAAAGTACTAATAGGATAACAGAACGGTCACAGCCAGTCATTGGAGAAGATATTTTGTGCCAGGATAGAATAAAATCTTTTTTTAAAATGTTGATGGGACATGCACCCCTTAAAGCACAAGCCAGTCTTTTGGTTTTGATACTCCCTTGTCTGTGTCCTGTGTGTGAGGCAAGTGCTGCAGAGACCCTGTTTATCTGGCCCCTGCACAACATTGTCAGGACACATTTCCATTTTCCAAGTGACTGCTGCCACTGGGCCGCAGTCTGTGCTCATTTCTCGAGTAGCTAAACCCTTTGACACTGTGGTTTTTAA
Source organism: Chrysochloris asiatica (assembly GCF_000296735.1). NCBI lineage: Eukaryota > Metazoa > Chordata > Mammalia > Afrosoricida > Chrysochloridae > Chrysochloris > Chrysochloris asiatica. Next base: position 11,763,440 of record NW_006408548.1, on the reverse strand, counting down.
TTAAAATTACATTAAAGTTAATCAACCAGAAAGAGGCTGCTGTAGAAGGCAGGTTTGATTGCAACCTGCAAAGGGCATGGAGGCTGCCAACTTGCTAAAGATGTGCCTGCAGATGCCAATCTGCCTGCACGAGCCCCACGGTTATGGAGCTGCCGAAGAGAGGTCAGTTCTGCTTGCATTCTCCCTGGCACTGTCAAAAAAATCACAATGGCAGTAGCATGGCATAATGTTAAAAATAGACAAGCCTCTCCAAAGTGCACCATTCTCGCATTTCTGCTTCGAACCACTGATGCAAAGCTGTCACATTCCACATATTGTCTCCAGACTCAGTGAGGCTCAAGACAGAGTCTTGGGTTTATTGTCTGGTGAGGCTACAGATCCCCTTAGAGGCTGGGTTTCTGGCACACAGGGGTGTGTTTGGCTTTGCTTTGTTCTAAAAGGAAGAGAGGAAATATTTGAATGATTCATGATTCCTTGCTTCTTTCCAGGTTCTTTGCAAGAGATTCATTGAAAAATGACTAGACACAGCACAGACCATCTTCATTAATTCTGACCCAAGACTCAGTCATTGAGTCAGTTCCGATTCATAGAGATACTGTATTGAGTTTCCAAGGAGTGGCTAGTGGGTTTGAACCACTGACCTAGTGGTTAGAAGTCCAATGCTCATCCTACAGCTCCACACCAGGATACCAACCAAGAAACTGTCAAATAAAATTTGACATCTAAGAATTATTGATGGTTATGTTGCACTTCTTTAGGGCATGAATGGTTCTGCAGGAGAGCTTTCATCTTCTTCATTCGAAAGACCCAGATTTGATTCTTTACCAAGGCAAGTTTTGTGCAGTTACCACCTGTGTGTCAGTAGAGTAGATGATTGTGTGTGGCTATGATGCTGAGCACCTTTGAGTGTAGCTTCCAAACTAAGAAAGAGCTACTTTTGAAAAATCAGCCAATGAAATCCTATGAATCACAATGGATCAATCCAGTTATACAAGGGGTCACCATTGTCAGGGCACTAGTAAATGGCAACTAACAACATGTCACTCCCACTGAATGATGCAGTGGTGCTGAAGCTAAAATTCAATTTCTTTTTTGTTTATGTCTCCTATGATTAATTTACTTAATATCCTCCAGTTTTAACAAAATGCCTGACACTTGGTAAGAGATTAATTATTTTTTAATAAATGAGTGAATGTAAAGAGAGTATTGTTAATTACAACTAATTCTGTCTTGGTGCTTTTTTCTGAAGTTATAATAACCACCATTATTAGTACAAAAATCCAGATGTGATTTTATCTTTGGTAATTACCATTGGTAATTGCTGCCTAACTCAAAGTGTTGAGTAGGTATCTGAAGCTGTATCCAAAAAATGGAACAGAGAAACTGGTTCCTGCCCAGGGCTGCAAATATGGGAATGGGGTCCATTTGGCAGCATATTTGTTATACTTGTTCTAGGACTTGAGGAGACATATAAGGATTATGTCAGAATACTGCAGTTTATGGAAGCAAGAAGGCAAAGCCTCTCGAGATAATTGACAAAGACAAAATAAAGTTTAAAAATTAAAAGTAACTAATTTTACTGAGCTTCAAACACTCTTTAAAAATAGCAGAGATTTCTAGAAAGATGGCAGAGTAGGCAGGCATACTACATTCCTTCTACAACAAAAATTTGGGAAACCAAATGAAACAGGTATCATTGATCATCCTGAAATCCTGAACTTCAGAAAGAAACATAGAGAAGTGGATTGAATACTTATTAGGAGAAGTTGAGCAGGGCAGTAAAACAAGGAGACATGCAAGTGAAAGATATGCCGGCCTGATACAGCATGGCCATCTTGAATCTTTGCAAGTAGCTTTGGAGTCAAATAGCAGCCTGGCAGCACAGTTGCACACCAGTGACTGGGGAGGGGAAAGATGTGATTCTTTCTTGTTCTCCACACTGGTCTGGTGAGCAGAGGTGTGGTCAGAACACACACTCATCTATCCCCAGCACAGCCCTAGCACTCCGGGAATTCAGAGCTGCGTGGTTGTGAGCCACACCACTCTGAGGTGAGCACCAGTTATGTTTCCCTGGTGCCTGGATTCACACAGATTCTGCTCCAAACCTGCACAACTTGTAGGGCCATCCAGGTCAGTTCTAGACTAGGAGGAACTCTAGTTCCAGTGCCTTCTCAGTGTCCTCACAAACACTGGCCCCAGAAACCTTAAGGGCCTGCAAGAACTACTCCTAGACTGGGAGTACTGAATATAGACAACACCTACACCTATAGGAACTCCATCTAGGGCTGGGGACGCTGCTGTCTCAACCCCCTCCCTGCCTCCTCATGAGCTCCTGGGCTGGTGTGAGTCCCCTAGAGTTTTCTTCTCTGTGGATCTGGCACCTGTCCTGATTTTTTCTTCTGTTTCCCTTTTTACCCCATTCTACTTTCTTTTTTTTATTCCCTTTACCTACTTTCTGGTATCTTTCTCTTTTCATCTTCCATTTCCCTAGTCTTTAGTATTTTTTTCTTTCTTTCAACTTTCTATGATATTTTTCTGTTCTATGACTTTATTTTCCTTTCCCCATTTTTTTATTTTTAGTTATTATTCTCTTTTTCTTGTTGCTGCCTGTTTGTGTTTTTCTCCTTTCTATTTTCAAAATTTCACTGTTTTCTGCTTGTTTTTATTCTTACCCAACCCAATGGGGGACAGCAGACATATCCATACAGCCCAACCTCAACCATACCCTATGCTTCCCACACTGGGCAAGAGTCAATACCAATTCCTAAACACCTGATCAAACAATAGAAAACAGCCAACACTAGCCAAGTCCATCATAAACTGAGCTTTACAAACAGCAAATGGAGAACTGTACATGCACTTCCATTTCCTAATGACAACCACCAGGAGGCAGTTAGTGAGTGCCATACTGGTGTGGTGCTGTGGGTTAATACACTGGGCTGCAAGGTCAGTTTGACCTGTAAGGTCAGAAGTTCAAGTTCACCAGCTGCTCCTCTGAAACCCTATATAGAGTCGCTATGAGTCAGACCCAACTCAACAGTACTTAACAACAACAATATCACAATAGCATACAATAATCAGTTAAATACAAATATAATGATACCACAATGCCTTGGAGACCATTTCAGTTCACATGAAGAAACAAGTCAGGGGATCAAACAAGTGACTAAGATGGAGAACCAGATAATGTTTCTGAGGAAGAAAAGACATTGGAACACCCTGAGAAACAATTCAAAAGAATGATATTTAAGTACCTTCAACAGACTTAGAGAAAGATAGAAGAGAGCAAGGAGAACAGAAAGTCAGGAAAAGTCAAGAAAACACTACAAGAACCAACTGAAATGTAGGAGCAATACAAAACCTCCACATAGAATTCCAGAAGGTGAATAATAAGATTTCAAAAATGGATAATACATTGAAAGGGCAAAAGAGAAGATTTGAATCAATGGAATGTCAAGTTAGTGAGCATGAAAAGAAATCTCTCAATAATAGTATGCTAGAAGAGCAATCAGAAAAAAAAGAAGAAAAAAGTCCAAAGAAAGCTCAAGATTTATGTGAAACAATATAAGAGGAATGAATAATTTGCAAGGATAATTTATTCTTGGTATTCCAGAATAGGAAGAGACCAAAACAAAAAAACAAAAAAGGATAGAGAAAATTGTCAAGGAGATGTTAGAAGAAAACTTCCCTAACGTCATGAAATATAGCATTCAAGAAACTGAATGAACACCAAACAGGTTAAATATCAAAAGAAAATCACCAAGACATATCATTATCAAACTTTCCAAAACCAAAGACAAGGAAAGAATCTTGAAAGCATCTTTGGAGCATAGAAAATTTACCTACAAAGGAAATCTAATAAGAGTAACTTCTGATTTCTCAGCACAAACCATGCAGGCAAGATGATATATACAAACCTCAGAAAAAGTTGTCTACAAAGTCACCTACCCAGCAAATCTATACCTTCAAATGCCACAGCAAAATTAGGATATCTCTAGATAAGCAATAATAACCAGTTCTTTGGCCTGGGAACCAACGGCAACAGACATCAACCTGAAATATACATACATGACACCACCCTAGAATTCAATTCAGATACGGATGTCTGTAAAGGAAGAGGGAATACTGTAATTCAAATTTCAAATGGTGAGGGTTTCAAGTAGAATTCCAAGACAAACAGACTATTTTAAACTGGGGAGGAAATTAACAAAATACAGTGTTACTTCAAAAAAATTAAAATACCTTTATATCAATATAAAAAGAGAGAAAACTCATCAAGATTTGTTGTTGTTGTCAGGTGCCATCGAGCTGGAACCGACTCATAGCGACCCCATGCACAGCAGAACAAAACAATGCCCGATCCTGGGCCAACCTCACTAACGCTGCCACACTTGACGCCATCAATGATGCCACCTGGCTGATCCACCTTGTTGGGGGTCTTCCTCTTTTTCTCTGACCCTCCACCTTACCCAGCATGACA
>NW_006408548.1:11755480-11755993 GCF_000296735.1 Chrysochloris asiatica | reverse complement strand
GGTGGCATAGCCCTCAGAATCACAGCAATTCAAACCACCACAGCTCGACAGACAGATGAGTGGAGGTTGCGTGGTTGCTGTTAAATAGGAATCTCTTTGTGCTAGGGCCCTTAAGTCCATCTCAAAGGGGGGATTTCCATCCTCGGATGTCAATCAAGAGGTGGAAGCGCAGCATGGGCAACTGGGTTGTAGTGAGATGCTTTAGGAAACATTAAAGCAACACCAATGAAAACATGACAAGAAAATCCACAAACAAAATGAAATACACACAGAAAACTCTGAAGAATAAAGGAACCAGCAGTTCCACACAAACACAAAACCACACAGCAAAATGAAAGCAATCAATTTATACCTATCGACAGTTACACTGAACATCAGTGGATTAAATGCTCCACTCAAGAGACAGAGAGGCGCACAATGGTTTTGAAAACAGGAATTTTCAACATACTGTCTATGAGAGACACACCTTACACACAAACATAAAAATAGACTAAAAATCAAAGGAAGGAAAAA
>NW_006408548.1:11751398-11755160 GCF_000296735.1 Chrysochloris asiatica | reverse complement strand
TAGCTTATTGTTAACTGCCAATAATTCAACCCCTCACTCATATTGATCCCAAGCACAGTTGCCATTCATCTCTCAGTAAAGCCTGGTTGTTGCTATAATGCTGAGCAGATTTTGGCAAAGCTTCCAGACTAACATGGACTTGAAAGACCTGAAGATTTGCTACAAAAATCAGCCAATGAAAACCTTAAGTATTACAATGATTGATCTGCAGAAACATGTAAAAGAGCTTATTCTAGTTGAAATCAACAAGATGCTTATTATCGTTGAGAGGGAAAAGGGCAGAGGAAGAGGTTGAACTGTGAAGCTGACCCAGTAGAGAACCATGGCCATCCTATTGGGGCACTGGGAAGCAGATGCTTCCTGTCAGTTTTTTTCTAAGTTGGGTCCAAATGGCCATGCCTGCATACTCCTTTCTTGCTCAGTTACTAGAAACAGGATGCCCAAAAGAAGTGGTGACCTCAGCTGAAACAACTCTTACCAGCTTTGTAGACTGTGAAGGAGTTGTCAACTGAAAGCAAACTTGTCTTTTCTCTGATTGCTTATCATCTTTATTCCTGATTAAGATAAGACGGAACTTGCAAAAAAATAGCCACATACCATGAACCTGAGGCAATACTGATTTGTGCAAAGCTACCACACTTGAAAAGGAGCTGAGTTATGAGTTAGGCTGCTAACTACAAGGTCAGCAGTTCAAATCTACCAGCTGCTCAGCAGAAGAAAGATGAGGGAGGCTTTCTACTCCCTTAAAGACTGACAGCCTTGAAACCATATACAGGGTCGCTGAGTCAGAACTGACTCAATGGCATACAACCACCACCACATTTAGCACTGTGACCACAACTAGAGCTAATATTTGATTTTGCTTGCCTCATGTGCAATCAAAATGCATCCAGCAGGCTAGCCTTGTGGTAATCTACAGCAAGGTTTCTCAACCTCAGCACTATTGACATTCTGGGCCTGATAATCTCTTGTTGTAGGAGGTGCTATTCTGTACATTGTAGAAACTTTAGCAGCATTACCAGTCTGCCCTAGTGTGGTGCTGTTAGATCAGCACTGGACTGCGAACCATAAGGTAAGAAGTTAAAACCCACCAGCTGCTCCTTGGAAACCCTGTATAGGGTCTCTACGAGTAGGAACCACTCCAAGAAACCCTAGATAGTGTTTTCAAGGAGTGACTGGTGAGTTTGAACTGCTGACCCTGCCATTCAAACCTACCTTTTGATTAAGTGCGTATGCTACACCACTGAGTTCATTTTGTTTGTAGATTTCATTTTCTGCACTGAGATTGTTTTAATGCTTACTTAAAATTTCTGATTTCCCCCTTTTTTAATTTGATGTGAAGTAATGTTAATTTTCTTTGATGTTGCCCTTTAAATTATTAACTTCTTCCCCAGTTTAAAACAGTCTGTTTCATCTTGAAATTTACTTGACTTCCTCATCTTTTAGAAATTCTGTATCTACACTATTCCCTCTTGCTGATTTGTAGTTTGCTTTGTAGTTGTCCTGATTGTAAATTGATATCGCTGGTCCTATTTTCAGTCTTGTGGGTTTGTTTCACTTTAAATACTTCTACATCTGGAGTCCTGGTGTGGTGCTGTAGAATAAGCACTATACCGCAAGGTTGGCGGTTCAAACTCATCAGCCACTGCTTGGAAAACTTATACAGGGTTGCTATAAGTACAAAATGACAGCACTTAAAAACAATAACAATATCTGAATTGAAGTCCTGGTGTGGGGCTGTCAGAAGAGCACTGGGCTGCAAGGATAGTTTGAATGGCATGGTCGGAGATTCAACCCTCAGTAGCCACTCCTCAGTAAACCCATACAGGCTTGACAGCACTTAACAACAACATAGTTGAATTGAGTGTTGGGTGGTGTTGTCATGTTTGTTAATCTCAAGTCTGTGTGTGCTATTGTGGGTTCTCAGTCCTAAGAATGCCCTTTAGTATTTTCTGGAGTTAGAAAAACAAAATGAAAGAAAATGCTCAGCATGTCTCAAGCTGAGAGAACTGAAGAAAAAAAATCAAGCCTCAACATGAAATACTGAAGGATTCTATGGGCAAAATACTGAATGATGCAGAAAGCATCAAAAGAAGATGGAAGGAATATAGAGTCACTGTACCTAAAAGAAATGGTATATGTTCAACCATTTTAAGAGGTAGCATATGATCAAGAGGTACTGAAGGAAGAAGTCCAAGGTGCAGTGAAGGCATTGGCAAATAACAGGGCTCCAGGAATTGATGGAATACAAATTGAACTCTTTCAGCCAACTGATGCAGCACTGAAGTCACTCACTCATCTATGCCAAGAAATGGGGAAGACAGCTACCTGGCTAACATATTGGAAGAGATCCATATTTGTATTCATTCCAAAGAGAGGTGACCCAACAGAATGTAGACATCATTGGACAATATCATTAATATTGCATGTACGTAAAATTTTGCTAAAGAAAATTCAAAAACAGCTGCAATAGTACATTGATAGCAACAGGGTTGAAACACGATTTGGATGAACATGTGGAATGAGGGATATCATTGCTGACATCAGATGGATCTTGGCTGAAAGCAGGGAACACCAGAGAGATGTTTACCTGAGTATGCAAAAACTTTCAATTGTGTGCATCATGACCAACTATGGACAACACTGTGGAGAATGAGCATTCCAGAACACTTCATTGTGCTCATGAGGAACCTGTACACAGACCAAGAGGCAGTTGTTTGAACAGAATAAGAGAACACTGAATGGTTTCACATTAGTAAAGGTGTGTGCCAGGATTGTATGCTTTCACCATACTTACTCAATCTATAGGCTGAACAAATAATTTGAGAAGTTGGGTTATATGAAGAAAAATGTGGCATCAGGCTTGAAGGAAGACTAATTAACAACCTGCACTAAGCAGATAATACAACCTTGCTTGCTAAAAGTAAAGAGATTTAAAATACTTATAGATGAAGATCAATGACCACAGCCTTCGGTATGGGTTGCACCTCACTGTAAAGAAAACAAAAATCCTCACCACTGGACCAATAAATAGCATCCTCATAAATGGAGAAAATATTGGAGTTACCAAAGATTTCATTTTATTTTGATCAACTATCAACACTCATGGAAGCAGCAGTCAAGAAATCAAATGACATATAGTATTAGGCAACTTAGGCTTCACAAGACCTCTTTAAAGATGTCAGTTTGAGGACTAAGGTATATGCCTAACTCAAGCCATGGTATTGTCAGTAACCTCATATGCATGTGAAAGTTGGACAATGAATAAAGAAGACCATAGAAGACTTGATGCATTCTGAGTTACAGTATTAGGGAAGAATATTAAAAGTACCATGTAACATCCAAAGAAAAAACAAATCTGTGTTGGAGGAAGTACAGCCAGAATGCTCCTTAGAAGCCATGATGGCCAGACTCGTCTCTCAGACTTCTTGCCTGCAGTTTCAACTGAGAGATTAGAGCTTAGTCTTATACATTCTCCTTTGTAGGTAACTTTTGGTTTTCCCCAAGCTGTTTTCAGGATTCTTGTCTTAATTTTGGCAAGTTTGATGATGATATGTCTCAATGATTCTCTTTTGGAGTCTATCCTGTTTGGTATTCTTTCAGCTTCTTGAACATGTACCACTCATCTTTGAAGATGGTAGAGAAGTTTTCTTTCAACAGCTATTTGACAATTTTTCCTGTAGATTTTATTTAGTAAAGAAAGATCAAGAGAGAGAGAGAATCAGAAAGAGGAGGCAGACATAGGAAAAGAAACATTAAAAA
>NW_006408548.1:11720934-11751123 GCF_000296735.1 Chrysochloris asiatica | reverse complement strand
CCTAAATGGAGTTCCTATAGATCCAGGTGTTTTGTCTGGACCAAAGAGTTGCCAGGGGCTAGACTAGTTCAAGGCCAATCAGACAGCTCTTTGAGTTATGTACATCTGGAGCAAAACCCACTCAAATCCAGGCACCAGCCCACATCCTCCTGGCTGTGAACTCAGGGACAGCAGGGCTACAATGGGAATAGATGAGGGTGGAGGTTGGCCACACCTCTAGTCACCAGGAGAACTTTGGGAACAAGAAAGAAGCACATCTTTCCAGTTGTCAGCCCCCAGTGTGAATCTGCAGTGACAAACCCAGGTCTCTGAAGCTGCCATCAAAAGTTCAAAATGGCTGTGTCGCACCTGGCGGGGAGACCCTTTACCAGTCTGTCTCCCTCCTTCCTTATTCCGGCTCAGTCTGTCCTCCTAGTAAGGGTTCAATGTACTTTTCCAACCTTTCCTCAGAAGTTCAGGGTTCCAGAATTGTGTGTGCTTCATTTGGTCTCCCCTATCTCTAAACCCTATACAGGGTCTCTATGGGTCAGAACTGACTCGACAGCACTTAACAACCTTGTTGCAGAGCGTTTAAGTAGCATATCTGAGTATTTCATCATCTTGTTTCTCTCTCCCACTCTCCCTTCCAGAACTTTCTACTGTCTATGAAAAGACATGAAGCCTATTATACTTTTCATTCAGTATCAGAGAAGTTTCCTCAGTGAATATATTTCAAAGGGTCAGTAGGAGGGGAAATAAATGACTGTATCTTAACTGCATTCCATGAGACATGCTTGTTCAAAGACCTGGTTGTATATATTATTTTCTGACAAAATTGACTTTAAGACAAAAAGTTCTGCTAGAATTGTCAAGCCAAGTTGACACACGACCTTACTCACACAGTTCTCTCTTTGCCAACTTGGCATCTGTATGTTGTTGCTAAGTGCTGCCAAGTTGTTTCCAACTCATAGCAAACCTGTATAGGAGTAAGTGAAGAGTGGCAGTGGGGGAGTTTGAACAACTGACCTTGCAGTCAAACCGACCTTGAGGTCCAGTGCTTATCCTACAGTGCCACACCAGGACCTGTATACATCCCCTTAAACCATATATAATCTCTGAATAAAAAAATTATAAAATCATACTTCCATACAACTAACATACATACAACTGAATACTCACTAATCACATTTACATCTTATATTTTATAAGTGAAGAAAACAAAAACATTTGATATACACACAAGGAAGAAATACTCATAACAATTACAGTCCTCGTTTCTACAACTGTTCACATGGTCTTAACTGGTTTTTAGAACTACCATATTCTACCACCCATTCCATACTCTGTTTGCCCTCAGCAAGCACCTCAACTGGTCATGGTTTTTTTTTTTTTGCCTGATGAGATGACTCAAATTTTCATTCCTGAAGGGTACTGGGTATTAGTGATCATGTTGGAATTGGGGTTGCTTGTTTTCCATTGATTTTAATCACAGGGCAATGTAGGAGATATCTTAAGAAATCTTCTCTACTTTGCCTCCATTATACAACATCAAACTGATGAGTTGGCTTTCAAGATCAATCCACCAACTAATGCAGTAACTTCCTTTTTTGCCTAATGATCCAAAGACATGAAGAGCCCAACATGGCTTACTGGTATTCTTAACTTCCAGTTCAATTGAATCAGCATTGTATCAGGTGAGAGTATTCCTCCCTCTGGAATAAAGACCCACAGAGTTGCAGAGCATAGGGTCATAGGGACAAGAAGTAAAAAATTTTGCAAGTAGGCCAGTAGAAGTAATAATGAGTGATGTCACTCCCATTTCCACTCCTTGGATCCTGGATCCATGAATTCTGGCTGCTAGAGAAACAGCACAATATATTGGATGCTGGTAAAATATATACATCTCATGGAGACCCTTGCCATGTATTTCCATATAAGCATAAACTAAAATTTTGTCTTTAGAAGACCATTCAAACGCATACGAACCTTATTTATTGTTGTTAAGTGTTGTAGAGTTTGGTTCCAACTCATAGTGATTCTGTACAGGGTTTCTGAGTAGCAGCTGGTGGGTTTGAACTGCCGATTTGTGGATGTGACAGACTAAGCTGATCATATAAAGTGACAACTGATGAAATAAATATAAATATTATTTTGCACAACTGTTGAGGTTATATAAGGTAGAAAAATGATCTTTATATTTGAAGATGTGAATCAAATCAATATTTCAAAATCCCAACATGTTTGGGGCTGTTAGAGAACAAAATATTGACAGACAACTTAAAGAATATGAATGGCAACATATCTAAGGAAATAGCCTAATCTGGACTCCATATACACAACATTTGAAGAACTGGAATGTTTTATTTATTATCCCTTCTAGTGAAGAAATGATGGCCAAATAGCTGCTATCTACTCTACTCCGACTCACAGAGTCCATAAGCAACATAACAAAATGTTGTCTGATTCTGCGTCATCTTCATGATCATGGGTAAATGTGAGTCTATTGCTGCCGCCGTTACACCTATCCATCTCACCAAGGGTCTCCTTCACCCTTTTTGGTCCACTCCTTTCCCAAACATGATGTCCCGTTCTAGTGATTGAACCCTCCTGATGACATGTCCAAAGCAAGTAAGAGGGAAAGGCTCTCTTGTGGTCCATAATATGTTCATTGGCTACTCTTTGAAAACGAGTTCTTTCTTCTCAGACTGACAGTTTGAAAGCTCTGCTGAAACTCATCCACTGTGTAGGACAGTGATGGTTTTTGAAATATCAGTGGCAAAGCTTCAAGCTTTACAGCAACATGCCACCCATCAAAGTACGACAGATAAATGTGTGATGCCCAATGTAGAAGTGATAGGATTTGAATATATTAGCATGTTTAAATGAAATAATAATGCTGGACTATCAAATGTACCCAGTATTTATGGACATAAGTCCTTTTATAAATTGTATATTTTGCACAAAGACAGCTAGTAGCCATTCAGTATAGGAAGATAGAGGTAAACATTCTTAAGAACATTAAAAAAAAAGCATGAGAAATGTAATTTTCACTTCCAGCACACTGAAAGCTATATTATAAACATTCTTAAAAATGGTGTCAACTATCTAAGAACCAGTATTCCAAAAGGCTAAATTTGTACACTAAAAAAACACATTTGACTGATTCAATAGTATACTATGTTATTGATAAGGAAGTCTTATGTATCGAGGAACATATTAAGACTTTTTTAGCATTATAAAATCACACATCATGAAAGTATGCTTCTGTTCTTGAACATTCGATGAAATTCTGGCTGACTCCAAATCATAGAAGAAGAAATGCTTAAATGACACTTTTCGTAAACAACAGTAAACTGTATTATTGATGGAATCAGCAACTCAACTTAAAAGCCTGTTAACGCTGGTGTTAATAAACCTGGCATCTTTTCAACTTAGATTGACACTATTCAAACTGATACTTGTCAGTAATATGTCACAAAACTTAAATGAGAACATTGACAATGTAAATCTTCATTGCTTGAAAGTACTGGAAGCTTTTACAGATGTTCTGTGATCAAATTATCTTTTTCGTAAAAATGTTTTGCTTAGGAAGCCAAGATGAAATAATGGGCTGTGTACTATTTATCTTCTGTCTAGAAAAAAATTACCAACACAAAATTACCCATGATATTAAAGTTTTGTCTAAATAACATTACTTCTTAAAGAAAGATATGTACAGTATTTGGATTTCAAAATCGGATGATCTACTGTTCCTTTCATTCTTAAACAACTATTTATTAAACTCCTATTATGTGCATGAAGTCCTGCTGTGGCGATGTAGAATAAGCACTGGACTGCAAGGTAGGTTTGAACTACAAGATCGGTGGTTCAAACTCACGAGCTGCTCCTCAGAAACCCTATGCAGGATTGCTATGAGTCGGAAATGACTCGATGGCACTTAGCAACAACAAAAACATTATGTGAATTCTCTACAAGGTCAGCGGTTCAAGCTCACCAGCCACTCCTTGGAAACTCTATACAGGGTTGCTATGTGTCAGAACCAACCAGACAGCACTTAACAACAACAATGTGGTACTGTAGTATAATCACTATACCGCTAACCACAAGGTTGGAAATTCAATCCCACCAGGTGCTCCTTGGAAATACTATACATATCACTGTGAGTTGGAACTGACGTGACAGCACTTAACAACAACAATTATGTACAAATTTTTATTTTAAGGGTTGGAGAAAGTAAGGGACATGACAAATAAAAATGGCACTCTCATATAGTTTATATCTTACTATTATATAGTTTATATCTTAGTGATGCTATTATTCTGATGTAATGAATCTTAGTAAAAACTGACTGGAATACTGTAGTGATACATTAGTTTATTAGGAAGATACGACTACTCTGGGTGGTGGAAACAGTGAATGTGCTTAGCTACTAACCAAAAGCTTGGAGGTTTGAGTCTATTCAGAGGCACCTCAACAAAAGATCTGGTAACTTTCCCAAAGCCAGCTACTAAAGCCCAGTTCTACTCTGACATACCTGGGATATCCATGGATCAGAATTGACTTGCTGGTAATTGCTTATTTTTTTTTTTATGATGACCTAAAATAAAAATTTGACTAAATATTTCTAAAAAGTCATTTTGGAAAAACTCATACATCACTTTAGGACTCCTTGCCTCTCTATAAAATGAGAAAATAATGTCTCTAATTCCCACCAATTCAATTTCTCTCCTTTGAACTTTTCAGACATTCAACACTGTATTCAAGGTTTCTGGGATGGGATTGGGAGACAGTGACTTATATTCTTAGACGACAGGTTTTCAGGCACCTAGATGTAGAAGTTTCTCCATTCCAACCATTTTACTACAAGGTACTCAATTGTATCTTATTTTCCACGGCAATTGTGCACTTTATTTACTACAACTCTCCTTGTCACTCACTGCTTCTCTGCAGGCACAATGACTGGTGTTCTATTCTTTAAACATATCAAGTGGACTTCCAGCTCATATGCCCTTACACTCTTTTCTCAAATAGATGTATAGTCTGTACCTTCCCTGCACTCAAGTGACTGCTGAAATGTCACCTCTTCTGACTGTCCCATCTAAAAATTACACATGTACCTTATTCTTCACTTGAGGTGCAGTGAAATATTTCATATGTCTTGATGTGGTGCTGTGGTTTAATATGCTATACTGTAAGGTCAGTTTGAAATGCAAGGTCTGTGGGTCTGTGGTTCAAGCTCACCAGCCGTTCCTTGGAAATGCTATACAGGGTCATTATGAGCTGGAACCAACTCAATGGCACTTAACAACAACAACAACAACAACCTTCTAGTCATAATTTTCATAAACTCCCAACAAAAAACATTTTTGCCATGATGAATCTGGGTAAGAGAAGGTGGGAGATGATACTGACCAGATTATATGACTCAGGAGTGAGTGGTCAACAGGGTGAACTGTGATTGTAAAAACCTGGAACTCTAACATGTATAGTGGTGTGGTAATGTGCCAAGGAGTTGGTTCTGATTCATACTGACCCTGTATAGGGTTTCCAGGGCTGTAAATCTTTACTAGAGCAGAAAGCCTCCTCTTTCTCCCACAGTAGTTTCCAACTGCTAAGATTAACAGCTAGCCTCGTAACCACTATGCTGCCAGAGTTCCTTTATTGTATATACATTGAGCGAGCCATCTCAGAAGCAGGAATGTGGAGATCTCATTACCATCAAAGAAGAAAGACTAGGAGTAGAGTGTGTCCTTTGTACCCTGAGATCCTGTGTATTAAACCTCCGTGACCCAAGGACAGAAAGCTGTAACAATGAAAAGTGGCAGAGGAGCAGCTGCAGAAGAAAAATGAGCCAGAGCACCAGACACAGGAGTGGGCTTCCTCGCACATGGAGTAAACAAAGCTGAGTGACTTTGTGCAGAACACTGGCATGCAGAGTGGGGTCTCTCAGGCATATAAATGAGGGGGCGAGGTTGCTGACTCATGGAGCGAGAGCCAAGTGTCTTCAGGTTGAGCTTATGGTGCAGTAGTGGGTCCTGTGGGCATTTATCAGCAGCCCTAAAGGAGCTTTGTAATATTGGACAGGCATTGAGAGGTCTGCCTGTGCACATAAATGAGGAGAGGCTATCCTGACTAAAATAACTGTGCCCTGTGCATTTGCTGGTCCTGACTTGTAACCTGTTAACTTCCCTGATAAACCCCATAACTATGAGCATGATGTCTGAATTTGGTATGGCCATTATAATGAATTATCAGATCTAGCTGAATAGAGAGGGATGTGGGAGGAATTGATAGTAAGATTTGTTGAAAAACTTAACACTATGTTTTATTTATCTTTGTATTATTTGATAGCAGTCAACATGTTATCTATTTATTATCTTTCTTACCAACTAGAATAGTTTTTGCTGTTGTTGTTAGGTGCCATTAAGTTGGCTCTGACTCACAGTGATCCAATGCACAACAGAAGGAAATACTGCCCAGTCCTGAACCATCATTACAATCATTGTTATGCATGAGCCCTCTGCTGCTGCCATTATGCCAATCCATCTCCTTGAGAGTATTCCTCTGTTTCACTAGCCTTCCACTTTACCAGGCATGATGTCCTTCACCAGGGACTGGTCCCTCCTGATAATACATCCAAAATATGAGAAATGAAGTCTTGCCATCCTGACATCCAACATTCTGGCTGTTGTTCTTCCAATACAGATTTATTTGGTTTGTTTTTGTTTTGTTTTGTTTTGTCTTATTTTGTTTTGGCAGCCAATGGAACTTTCGAAATTCTCCTCCAAGACTACAACTCAAATACATCAGTTCTTCTACAGTCATTCTTATTCACTGATCAACTTTCATATGCATATGAGGCTATTAAAAATACCAAGGCTTGGGTCAAGTGCACCTCAGTCCTTAAACTGACTTCTTTGCTCTTGAACACATTAAAGAGGCCTCATGCAACAGATTTGCCTAGTGCAGTACATTGTTTAATTTCTTGACTGCAGCTTCCATGAGTGTTAATAGTGGATCCAAGCAAAATGAAGTCTTTGGTAAATTCAGTGTTTTCTCCATTTTTCATGATGTTATTTATTAGCCCTGTGAGGATTTTTGTTTTTTTTTACACTGAAATGCAATTCATACTGAAGACTGTGGTCTTTGATCTTTATCAGTAAGTATTCCAAGTCCTCTTCACTTTCAGCAAACAAGGTTGTGTCATCTGCATATCACAGGTTGTTAATGAGTCTTCCTCCAATCCTGATACCAAGTTCTTCATTTAATCCAGCTTCTCGAATTATTTGCTCAGCACACTGTTTGAATAAGTATGGTAAAGAATACAACCCTATTACATACCTCTCCTGATTTTACGTCACTCAGTGTCTCCTTGTTCAGTTTGAATGACTGCCTTTTGGTCTATATACAGGTTCCTCATGAGCACAACTAAGTATTTTGAAATACCCATTTTTTTGTAATGTCATCTATAGCTTGTCATGATCTACTCAGTCAAAAGTCTCTGCATAGTCAATAAAGCACAGTTAGACATCTTTCTGATATTCTCTGCTTTTAGCCAAGATCCATCTGATGTCACCAATGATATACTTTGTTGCACGTCCTTGTCTGAACCTGGCTTGAACCTCTGGCAGTTCCCTATTAATGTACTGTTGCAGCCATTTTTGAATTATCTTTAGTAAAATGTTACTTCCAACTGGTATTATTGATATTATCTGATGATTTTGATATTCTGTTGGGTCACCTCTTTGAAATGGGCACAAATATGGATCTCTTCCAGTCAACTGTCCAGGTAGCTGTCTTCCACATTCCTTGGCATACGTGATGAGTGCCTTCTGTACCACATCTTTGCTGAAAGATTTCAGTTTGTATTCCATCAATTCTGGGAGCCTTGTTCATTGCCAATGCTTTCAGTGCACCTTGGACTTCTTCCTTCAGTATAATTGGTTCTTGATCATATGCTACCTTTTGAAAGGTTTGAACATTGACCACTTCTTTTTGGTACAGTGGCTTGCTATATTTCTTCCTTTTTTTGATGCTTTCTGCATTATTCAATATTTTGCCCATAGAATCCTTTAATATTGCAAGTCAAGACTTTAATTTTTCCTTCCATTCTTTCAGCTTGAGAAATGCTGAGTGTGTTCTTCCCTTTTGGGTTTCTAACTCTAGGTCTCAGCACATTTCATTTTTAATACTTGACTTAGTCTTCTCAAGTTGAAATTTGAAAATTTCTGTCCAGCTCTTTCTTCTGTTTTCTTGACTTATTCTCCTTCAAAAGCAACAGCAAGTTTAAGGGTCTTTTCTAACATCCACTTAGGTCTCTTTAATGACTTTTGTTGTCTTCATATGATGTTGCCATTCCAAAGTCCTTCTGGTCTTCAGTAGTTAGTGTCTAAGGTGTAAAATTGATTCTTGAGATGATCTCTAAAATCAGGTGGGATATATTCATGGTCATATTAAAACCAGTCTACGAGAAACAAAATATGACCTTGAATATATCCCACAAGAATTTAGAGAACATTTCAAGAATAAATTTAATGCATTAGCTGGATTCTACTGGAGACCAGAATAGTTGTGGTATGACATCAAGCATATCATTTAAAAAGACAGGAAAGAATAAAGAGAGCAATGTGGATATTAGGTCTTGAATGTAGAGAAGCTAATGTGATTGGAAGAAATGAGGAAGTTAGAATTGAACAGAAATTTTCATTGGGTAGTTTGAGGATCAAAAGCAAAGACTTGGTAGAGAAAACTAAAAAGGAAGAACACAGTGAACATTTCTCAAGATTAAAGAACTGAAGAAAAAAATTCAAGTATCTGGATGCAGTATTGAAGGATTCTATGCCACTCCTTGGAAACCCTATACTGGGTCAGTATGGGCCAGAACCAACTCAATGGCACTTAACAACAACAACAACAATGGGTAAAATTTTAAATGATACAGGAAGCATCAAAAAAGATGGAAGGAAAATAAAAGAAACACTATACCAAAAAGAATGAGCTCTGGTAGCGTACTGGTTATAAATCAGGCTGCGAACCATAAAGCCAGCAGTTCGAAACTATCAGCTGCTCGGTGGGAGAAAGATGAGGCTTTCTGCTCGTATAAAGATTTACAGCATCGGAAACCATGTTCAAGGTCGCTATAGGTCGGAACTGACTCGAGGGCACTTATCAACAACAACAACAACATACCAAAAAGAGTTTCCTGGTGTGGCACTGTAAGATAAGCACTGGAATGCAAGACCATTTGAACCTCAAGGTTGGCAGCTTAAAGTCATCAACCACTCCTTGTAAACCCTATGCAAGGTTTCTGCCAGTCAGAACTGATGCAATGGCACTTAACAACAACAGCAATACCAAAAAGAACTGGTTGATGTTCAGCCACTTCAAGAGAAAGCTTAAGACCAAGAACTACTGTTATTGAAGGAAAAAGCTCCAGGAATTGACAGAATACAAACAAATCTTTCAACAAATTGATGCAGTTCTGGAGGTGCTCATCATCTATGCCAAGAAATTAGGAAAACAGCTACCTAGTCAAATTTTGTGCCCATTCCAAAGAAAGGTGGTCCAACAGAATGTGGAAATTATCTAACATTTTCGTGTCCAAGTAAAATTGCTGACGATAGATAAAAAATAGTTGCAGCGGTACATCTAAAAGGAACTGACTGAAATTCAAGCCAAATTCTGAAGAGACTGAAGAACAAGGGATATCATTACTGACATCAGATGGATCTAGGTTGGAAGCAGAGGATAGATGTTTATTTGTCCTTTATTGACTATGCAAAGGCATTAGATTGTGTAGATCGCAACTATGAATAACATTTCATAGAATCTGAAATTTCAAGACAATTGTACAGGAACCTAGTCCAAAAGGCAGTCATTCAAACAGTAAAATGGGATACTGAATGGTTTGAAATCAAGAGCAGTATGGGCCATAGTTATGTCCTTTCACCATACTTATTCAACCTATATGCTGAGCAAATAATATGAGAAACTGAATTATGGGAAGAACATGGTATCAGGATTGGAGAAAGGCTCATGAACACCCTGTGATACACAGATGACACAACCTTATTTGCTGAAAGCAAGGAGGACTTAAAATACTGATGTAGATCAAAGATTACAGCCTTCAGTATGAATTGCATTCCACTGTAAAGAAAAAAAAAAATTCCTTATAACTGGACCAATAAATTGCATCATGATAAGCAGAGAAAAGATTGGAGTTGTCAAAGACTTCATTTTTCTTGGATCCACAATTAACATTCACGGAGGTTACAGATAAGAAATCAAATGATGTGTTGCATTAGGCAAATCTGCTGTAAAAGATATCTCTCAAGTGCTAAAAAGCAAAATTGTCACTTTTAGGACTAAGGTGTGCCTAACCTAAGCTAAGGTATTTTCAATTGCCACATAAACATATGAAACTTGGACAATGAATAAGAAAGGCTGTAGAAGACTCAATGCATTTGAATTATAGTGTTAGTGAAGAATATTGAAAGTACCATGGACTACCAGAAGAACATACAAATCTGTGTTGGAAAAAGTACAACCCGAATGCTTTTTAGAAATGAGCACGACAAAACTTTATCCAGTACTTTGTATATGTAGTATGGATGGATCAGTCACTGGAGATGGACATCATGCTTGGTAAAGTGGAGGGTTAGTGAAAAAGAGGAAGATCCCCAACCAGATGAATTGATACAACAGCAGCAACAATGGGCTCAAACATAATAACAATTGTGAGGATGACCCAGGACCAGGAAATGTCTCATTCTGTTGTGCATAGGGTTTCTAAGAGTCAGAACTAGCTCCATGGCACTTACCAACAACAAATGAACACAAGCAATTTGCATGTATTAACATATGTAATTCACATAGCAATCTAAAAGGTAGATACTTTAATTATCTGCTTTATAGATTCTGATAGTTATGGCTTTGTGTCATACCAAGATTCTGAGTGGTATGGCAGTTAAGATGTAATAATTTCCCATGATAAGATCTAATATAATGATATCACCCCATAATATAATCAGACCTGATCTAATTTTCCTGTATGTTGTAAATCCTCACTTCTGTGATGATATTTAGGCTGGAGAAAATCTACAGGATTAGGTTGTATCTTGAGTCATTTCTTTTGAGATATAAAAGAGATTAAATAAGCAAATAGAGCTTAGAGGTATGTACTACCATCAAAAAGAAGAGCAAAGAATGGAGTGCATTCTTTGGACCTGGGCCTCCTACATGATGAAGCTCCTAGATCCAGAGGAAGATTGATACTGAGAAACTTGAAAATCTCCAAGGAATGTTAGGCCTTATGGTGCTGAAAGAAGACAAAGACCTTCCTCCATAGCCGACGAAGAAAGAAAGCCTTTCTCTACAGCAGACACTCTGAAACTGGACTTCTAGCCTCCTAAACTGTGAGAAAATAAATGTCTGTTTGTTAAAGCCATTCATCTGTTATATTTCTGTCTTCACAACATTAAATAACTAAGACACAGAAGTCCTAGAAGAATCAAGTGGAATAAAATGAGCACTGTGGCTAAAGCTGAAATCAAAGGACAACTGACAGAAAAACAAACACCGTGCACATAAGTTTGAAATTCATCCTATAGCGTAGGTGGTAATGGAGAAGATTTTTCAGAGCAAAGTTTATCCTGGCAATTGTGTGAATGGTAGATTAGAAGTGGGCAGACTGGAAAGAGAAGAGCCAATGAGGAAAGAGACAGGTCAATTAGGAGAAAATTACAACAGCAAAGTGGTCATCCTAAGTAGGGTTTCTGAAACTGTAAATCTTTACTGGAGAAAAAAACCTCATCTCCCTCCAATAAAGTGACTGTTAGATTCCAACTTTTGACCTAGTGGTTAGTTACTAGGGCTCCTTATGGCAGTAAAGTGGGACTGGGAAAAAATGGCTTAATACAACAATTGCATAATAAAATTAATGATTGGCTGCATGTGGGGATAATGGTGGGCAATAAAGGAAATCATAATAGCTTCCAAGTGTGGCTTAACCTAATAAATGGATCTTAGCCCAACTGATTGAGGTTAAAGTTATGATTAATTCAATGAACATATGTAGTCATTAACTTGGAGCCACTTATGAACACAGTCAATAGCCATAAGCAGACTTTAATTATAAGGGGCTCTAGGTGTCACTCATTTGTCAGTTTGTCATACTGTGGTAGCTTGTGTGTTGCTGTGATTCTGGAAGCTATGCCGCTGATATTTTAAATACCAGCAGGGTCACCCATAGTGGACAGGTTTCAGCTGAGCTTCCACCTAAAACAGACAAAAAAAAAAAAAAAAGGAGAGATAAACTATTCCCAAATATTCCGTCACTGAAAACCTTAAGATTAGTAGTAGAACACAGATAATACCAGGTTACTGAACATTGAAACATGATGAAGAGCCCCAGAATATTGTCAGATGTAGTGTTGGAAGATGAGGCCTTCACGTTGGCAGTCATTCATAATACGACTGGGAAAAGGCTACCTCCTCTAAGTAGAGTTGACCATGATGGTTCAAATGGAGTAAAGCTTTCGGGACCTTCATCAGCTGATGGGGCACATCTCAAAATGAGGAGAAACAGCTGTAAACATCCATTAATAATAAGATCATGGGATTTATGAAGTATGAATCTATGAAAATTGGAAGTCATCAAAAATCAAATGGAATGCATAAACATGATATCCTAGGCATTAGTGAGCTGAAATGGACTGGTGTTGGCCATTTTGCATCTGACAAACACATGGCTTACTATATTGGAAATTATAAAATGGAGAGGAATGATGTCGCATCCATTATTAAAAAGACCATATCAAGATCTGTCTTGAAGTACAACATTGTCTGTAATACAATAATATCCACATGCCTACAAGAAAGACCAGTTAATACAACTATTACTCAAATGTATGCACCCACCACTAAGCCAGTGATGATTAAATTGAAGACTTCTACCAACTTCTTCAGTCTGAAATCGATCAAACATGCACTCAAGATATATAGCAATTACTGATGACTGGAATGCAAAGGCTGGAAACAAAGAGGAAGAACAGACATTGGGAAATATAGCCTTGGTGATAGAAATTATGCTGGAGATTGCATGATGGAATTTTGCAACATCAATGATGTATTCATTCTAACCCTTTTAAACAACATAAAAGAAGACTATACACATGGACTTTACTTGATGGAAGGTACAAAAATCAAATTGACTACCTACATGGAAAGAAATGGCAGGAAAGATCCATATCATTGCCAAAACAAGGCCAGGGGCAGATTGTGGAAGAGACCATCAATTGCTCTTATGTAAGTTCAGCCTGAAGCAGAAGAAAATCAAAACAAGTTCCTGAGAGAAATAATATGATCTTGAGTTTATCCCACCTGAATATAGAGATCACCTCAAGAACAGATATGATACATTAGACACTAAAGACCAAAAACCAGAAGAGTTTTGGGATCACATCAAGAACATCATACAGGAAGACAGTTAAAGGTCATTAAGAATATAAGAAAAAAAGAAACAACAGAAATGGATGTCAGAAGAGACTCTGAAACTTGCTCTCCAGAGTATCAATACTAAAGCAAATGGAAGAAACGAAGAAGTCAAAGAGCTGAATAGAATATTTCAAAGGGCAGCTTGAAAATACAAAGTCAAATATTATAATGAAATATGCAAAGACCTATAGTTAGAACACCAAAATGGAAGAACATGCTCAACATTCTTCAAGCAGAAAGAATTTTAAAAATTCAAGCCTTGACTTGCAATATTGAAGGATTCTATGGGCAAAATATTGAGTGATGCAGAAAGCATCGAAAGAAGATGAAATCACACAGAGTCACTGTACCAACAAGAAATGGTTGGTGTTAAACCATTTCAAGTATAACATGTTATAAAAAACCAATGGTACTCAATGAAGAAGTCCAAGGTGCACCAAGGCATTAGCAAAGAACAAGGTTTTGGGGGATTGATGGAATACAAATTGAAATCTTTCAATAAACTGATGCAGCACTGGAGGTACTCACTCATCTATGTGAAGAATTTTGGAAGACAGCTACCTGGCCAACCAATTGGAAGAGATCCATAGTTTTGCCTGTTCCAAAGAAAGTTGACTGAATAGAACGTGGAAATCATTGGACAGTATCATCAATATTGCATGCAAGTAAAATTTTGCTAATGATAATTTTAAAATGTCAGTAACAGCATATTGATAGGGAACTGCCAGGGGTTCAACTGGGATTCAGACAAGGATGTACGACAATGGATATCATTGCTGACATCAGACAGATCTTGGTTGAAAACAGAGCATACCTGTGCTTTGTTGACTACATAGACTTTCAATTGTGTCGATCATGACAAGCTATGGACAACATTGCAAAGAATGAGTATTATGGAACACTTAATTGTGCTCATGAGGCATGTGTGCATACTGACTCAACAAGGGGACAGTGAATGGTTTAAAATCAGGAAAGGTGTGTGTCAGGGTTGTATTCTTTCACCATGCTTATTCAATGTGTATGCTGAGCAAATAATCCGAGAATCTCGATTACATAAAGAAGAATGTGACATCAGGATTTGGAGGAAGACTCATTAACAATCCGAGATATGTGGATTATATAGTCTTGCTTGCTGAAAGTGAAAAGGATTTGAAATACTTACTGATGAAGAGCAAAGAGCACAGCCTTTGGTATGGGTTGCAACTTAATGTAAAGAAAACAAAAAGCATCACCACTGGACCAATAATTAACATCCATATCAATGGAGAAAAGTTTGAAGCTGTCAAAGACTTTATTTTGCTCTGATCAACCATCAACACTCGTGGAAGCAGCAGTCAAGAAATCAAATGCCATATTGTACTAGGCAAATCTGTTGCACAAAACCTTCTTAAAGTGTTCAGAGCAAAGATGTCAGTTTGAGGACTAAGTGTGCCTAAACAAAGCCATAGTACTTTCAATAGTCTCCTATGCATGCAAAAGTTGGACAATGAATAAGGAATACCATAGAGGAGTTGATACATTTGAGTTATGGTGTTGGAGAAGAATATTAAAAGAATCACAGACTGCCAAAAGAGCAAACAAATCTGTATTGGAAGAATTACAGCTACAATCTTCCTTGTAAGGTAGGATGGCCAGATTTTATCTCTCATACTTTGGACATATTATCAGAAGGGACCAGTCCCTTGATAAGGACATCATGCTTGGTAAAGTAGAGGGTCCGTGAAAAAGAGGAAGACCCCCAACTAGATGGATTGGCACAGTGGCAACAGCAATGGGATGAAGTCTAGAAACAATTGTATACAAATCCAATAGCCAACATTACTCTCAATGGAGAGAAACTGAAAGCATTCCCTTTGCAAACAGGAACTAGACAAGTATGCCCTTTATCATCACTCTTATCCAATATTGTGTTGAAAGTATTAGCTATATCTATAAGACATTAAAGGAAAATTATAGGCATCAAAATTGCCAAAGAAGTAAAACTCTCTATTTGCAGATGATATGATCCTATACATAGAAAATCCCAAAGACACAGCAAGAAAATTATTGGAATTCATTGAAAGATTTAGCAACATGGCAGGGTATCAGATCAGTATAGAAAAATCAATTAGATTCCTCAACGCTAATAAATGTAGTTCTGGTGTAGTGCTGTAGGATAAGCACTAGACAGCACAGTTGGTAGTTCTAACTTACCAGTTGCTCCTCGGAAATCCTATACAGGGTCACTAAGAGTTGGAACTGACTCAATGATACTTAACAACAACAGCAACACTAATAAATGGAACTCCTCATGTGACACTGTAGGATAAGCTTTGAACTGCAAGCCACAAGGTTGGCAGTTCAAATCCACCAGCTGTTCCTCAGAAACCTTATACAGGATCACTACAAGTCAGAACTGACTTTAGAACAACAACATACTAGTAAAGACAGCTCTGAAAAAGAAATTAGGAAAACAATACCATTTGGAGTAGCCAATGAAAAGACGAAATATTTAGGGATAAATGTAACCAGAGAACTACAAAATACTACAAGAAACAAAAAGAGACTTACAAAAACAGAATATACCTTGCTCATGGATAGGAAGATGTCACATTGCAAAAATGTCAAAAGGCAAATGCATAGGGACAGAAAGTGGTTGCCACGAGCAGGGAGAAGATGGGAACAGAGAGTGATTGGTAATGGATAAAAAATGTCTTTTTGTGGGAGGAAATGTGTTCTAAAACTAGATAGTGGTGAGGGTTGCAAACCTAAGTGAATTTTAATGTTTGTAAATTTCACCTTAATAAAACATTAAATCACTGTTATTTGGGAAAATGTGTTGATGATCACTTAGTGAATTCTGAGATGAATTGGAGATAGGATTTTCCCTTAATTATAAGGGAGGGAGGTCTTGGAACATAAGAAAAACTTTTGGTTTTCTGACCTTCAAGTCTTGGGAACTTAGATCTAGGTGAATGAATCAAGATAGCTTGCTACATTGTAATAAATCAATAAATAAATACAGTGAGTCTTTGTAGCACAGATTCATTCCTTGTTCACCATTTAAGTCACTGCAGGTTAGGTGGACTCTACTCCTTGTTTCCCTCCTTTAAAACCCATATTAATGGTAGAGTTACCACCTCAAAGCAGAGAGTGACAAGTGCTTAATGTCTTGCACTAGCAGTTTAAATGCTCTAGTGTGGAAGTCCACCACTCATCTGTCAGTTTGTCATACTGTGGTAACTTGTGTGTTGCTGTGATGCTGGAATCTATGCCATTAGTATTTAAATACTAGCAGAGTCACCCATGGGTAAGTAGGTTTCAATGGAGATTCCAGATTAAGACAGACTAGGAGAAAGCAGGAAGGAGCTCTGGTAGCATAATGGTTATGAGTCAGGCTGCTAACCTCAAAGTCAGCAGTTCAAAAGTACCGACCATTTCGTTGAAGAAAGATGAGGCTTTCTGCTCCCATAAATATTTATAGCCTCAGAAACCTTATGCAGAGTTGCTATAGATGGAACCGACTGTATGGCACACCACCACCACCATAAGGAGGAAGGAGAGGCAGACCATTTCTGAATTGTTAGCCATTGAAAACCTTATGAATATAGCAAGGAACATTGTCAGATATAGTGCCAGAAGAGGAGCACTTCAGGTTCAAAGGCACTCAAAACACAACTGTGGAAGACCTGGCTCCTGAAAGTAGAATTTGAAGCCATAATGATGTGGATGGAGCAAAGTTTTCTGGACCTTCATTTGCTGATGATACACAAAATGAGGAGAAACTGCTGCAAACATTTAGTAATAAATGGAACATGGAATGTAGGGAGTATGAATCTAGGAAAACCAGAAGTTGTCAAAAATGAAATGGGATGGATAATGACCAATATCCTAGGCAACAGTGAGTTGAAATGGCCATTTTGTATCAGACAGTCATATGGTTTACCATGCCATGAATGACAAATTGAAATGGATCGACATACCATTTATTGCCAAAAAAGCATTTCAAGGTTCTATCTTGAAGTATAGTGATATCCATACACCCACAAGGAAGACATTATTCACACCAATCACTATAGCCAATTATGATGAAAATGTAAAATTTTACCAACATCTTCACTGTGAAATAGATCAAACACGATATAAAGATGCAATGATAATTACTGGTGATTGGAATACAAAAGTTAGAAACAAAAATAAAAATGGTAGTTGGAAAAGATAGTCTTGGTGATAGAAATTATGCTGGAGATTGAATGATAGGATTTTGCAAGACTAATGACTTACTCATTGCAAATACCTCTTTTTCAGCAACATAAATGACTACTACACACATAGACATCATTATATGGAATAACACAGGAATCAAATTGACTACATCTATGGGAAGACCACAGGGCAGACTGTGGAACAGATCCTCAATTGTTCATATGCAAGTACAGGCTGAACCTGAAGAAAATTGAAATAAGTACAAAAAAGCCAAAATATGACCTGGAATAGATTCCATCTGAGTTTAGAGACTATCTAAAGAATAAATTTGATGTATTAGACATTGCTGAACAGAGACCAGAAGAATTATGAGATGACATCAAGAATATCATATATTAAGAAGAAAGCTAAAGGGAATTAAAAGGACAGGAAAGAAGAAAAGACTAAAATGGTTATCAGAAGAGACTCTGAATATTGCTCTTGATCATAGAGAAGCTAAAGCAACTGGAAGAAATAAGGAAGTAAAATAGCTGAACAGGAAACAACAACAGCCTGTTAGTTATATAAGTTATTGCTGCTCATTTGTCATAACTAATCACACAGCCCACCCAACCACCAGGGCATCAGGAAGCAAAATACTATCATTGCTCAGAAGATTACAAATTGGAAACATTTGGTGAATAGCATCAAAGATTATTGGAGTGGAGTAAATAATATTCCATGTCCTAATGCCAGAATTTATATATTAACTTACTTGGAAAAAGGGTCTTTATAGATGTAATTAAATTAAGGGTCTTTAGATGTTAAGACTGTCCTGGATTATGTGGCTGATACCTAAATGCCCTCACATTTACTCTTATAAACTGAGGCAGAGGAAGATTTCTTGTAGATATTAAAAAAGGAGAAATGTGATAACAGAGGTAGAGACTGTAGTTGAACATCTGCAAGTCAAGAAATGCTGGCAGCCACCAGAAACTGGATAAGCCAAGGAACAGATTATCCCCTATAGCCTCTGAAGAAAGTATGAACCTGCTAACACCCTGATTGAAGTCTATTGTTACTGATTTTGGATTTCTGACCTCCAGAACTGTGAGAGAATAAATTGTGGAGTTTTTTTTAGGCCACCAGATGTGTGTAAATTTGTTACAGCATGTACAGGAAACTAATAAAGCTACCATATTGATTATGGTATATATCATTTTGGTACTTGATTTGGGACAACTAAACTGGACTCTTTTACCTGATCATATGAACATGACCAGAATGAAGCCAAGCAAAGACACTAGGTAAAGAACTGCAAAGCAAAGAACTAAGTAAAGAATCTAGTAAAGAACGGCAATGAAAAGACTTAGATTTTTGAACTCATAGGATTAATAGAATCAAATAACCATTATTCCCTGGAATTACATTGCTGCATCCAGCCCTTAGTAAGCTCTGATTGCAAGTTATAATGCTGTCTTTGTTGTAATTATCACAAATTGAGATCTCTGAGAGCAGCAAACCTAAAACTGGCAATAAGAAGAAGGCAGTAACAGAATGGGCCTAAGCCTCTGGCTAAGAGCAAGTCAGCAAGCTAAAATGGCAAATGACAACTGGATAGCTCTGTGGAATGTATAGGCATGTCTTAGGTATTCCTTGAAATATTTGAAGATGGAAACACAGAGTTAGGATGTCCTACAGTTAAGCAGGATGCAACTCAAACTAGTTTACTGTGAGTACTAAAGGAAATGCAATACTATAATAAACTTCCTTTTTTTAATCATAGGAATTATAAAGTTAAAGAAGACCTTTTTAACATTTAGTCCTGTCATCTCATTGTACTAATGAAGAAACTGAGGCTCACAGGAATTGTCAGAGCCTCAGTTTCTCCATCTTAAAATGGGAGAAGTTAGGCATAACCATCTTAAGTAATTTTATAATTAAAGACTTGAGATCCTATGAATTAAGTAGTTTCAGAATGCAATATTGTTAATAAATCCAGGGTCAACCTGTAAGCTTTAAAATGGTGCATATGAGGTAAAATTAACCAGTACTTTCATTTCCTCTCAAAAATATTGTTGGGATCAGAAGCTATTATTACAAAAATGACCATCTTCAAGGACTGTTGTCTTAAATAATATTCTTGGAACATGGTGAAAATTAGTAGACCAGTGGATAAATGAATAAATATAAATTCCTAAAAGTATATTTTACTATTTTTCATTGAAAATGTCTAAGAAAGTATGGCTCTACCTTCAATATATAACATATAGAATAGCTTCTTATCAGTTGCACCAATTACACCTTGGTCTAACCCACCAGCATCTCTTGCTTGGGTTTTTCCAAGGATGGTTAAATATTAGAAAAGCAATCAATGTAATCCATGATATAAATTTAAAAAATGAAAAGAACCACATGATGATACCGATTGAACTGAAAAGTCATTTGAGAAAATCTAACATCTATTCCTGATAAAAACACTCAGTGAAATAGGAATTGAAGAGAAATTCCTCAACATAATTAAAAGCATATAAACAAAGTGAACAGCCAGTATCATTCTCAATGGAGAGCATCTAAAAGCATTCCATTTGCAAACAGGAACCAGACAAGGATCCCTTTTATCACTACTCCTATTCGATATTGTGTTAGAAGGCTTATAGCTACAAGGAAAATAAGAGAAATTAAAGACATCCTCATTAGCAAAGAAGAAGTAAAACTCTATTTCCCAATGATATAATCCTATACATAGAAAATCCCAAAGACTCAGCAAAAAAACTTATTGGAACTCATTGAAAGATTCAGCAAAATGGCAGGGTACAAGGTCAACATAACAAAATTCATTTAGATTCCTCTATACTAACAAAGGCAGGTCTGAAAATAAAATAATACCATTTACAATAGTCACCCAAAGGATGAAGTATTTAGGAATAAATCTAACCAGAGAAACAAAAGACCTATGCAAAGAAAACTATAAAATATTACTACAAGAAACCAAAAGAGATTTACAAAAATGGAAGAATATACTATACTCATGGATAGGAACACTTAGCATTGTGGAAATGTCAATATTACCAAGAGCAATCTACAGATATAATGCCATCCCAATCCAAATTTCAACAACATTCTTCAAAGATATGGAAGAAACAATCACAAACTTTATTTGGAAAGGAAAGAGATCTTGGATAAGCAAAGCACTGCTAAAGAAGTTGAACAAAGTTGGAGGACTCTCATTCCCTAATTCAGGGGCTAAATAGGATAGAGGTAAATAGTGATGTATACACAAGCTTAGAAAAACAGGACTTTATGATACAGGGATTGAGACACAGTCTGAATGGGTAAAGGAGGGGAAATAATGTTAAGGTGCTTGATTGTCTTGTGGGTATTAGTTTCCCCTGCCTTCTACTGTAAAATAGATATTTAAGTGTGATATAAAGGAATCTTGGGAATTATGATTACAGAAACTTGTAAGTTTAGCTAAAATGGGAATAAGATTATGATTAGCTAAAATGGGAATAAGAATGATTAGCTAAAATAGGAATAAGAATTCGAACAAGGAAATAAGCTTTTTGTTAAGCATTTGTGGAGTATGGGGACTCAGAAAGATTCCTAAGCCCCATCCAGAACCTTCTGAGGGTTCTGGTGGGATATTCCCACTTGAAAAGACATGCAAACCAACCTGGAATGGCTAGAAGAACAGAAGATATTTCTTGAAAGAAAGACCAGCAGAAAAAAAGCAGAGTGTTTGGCTATTAGACTATTAAGCAAGTTGTTTGCCTTGGAGTCATCAAGGCAAGAAAAGTCAGCCAATCAGAATAAACCCCTCCTAAGACTGAAACTCAAAGGGAACACATGAGCAGATTTTTATGTTTACTAGTGACTGCTTTGAATGGAAGTGGGGGAAATGCAGGAATGAAGACCTGGCCTGAATTCGGCCATATTCAATAGACACCTGTTGATCTTGAGATGAAAGACAGCAGAGGAAGTGCTGGCTGGTCTGAAGTTTAGGGAGGTGTATGAACTCTTGAGCCCATGTACACTGGCTTAGGCACTGGGGGCTAGAATTCAGAGTGAAGTAGCCAGCTGGTCTTGAAGTGGGGGGAGGTATGCAAGAACTCCCAAACTTGCTGATAGTACCCATTTGACCTAGTTTGGATGGCTAGCTGACCAGAAATTGACCAGTACACTGGGTTGAAAGGGATGGGCAACATAGAAGGGCAATCAAAATTTGTTGTTGTTATTAGGTGCCATTGAGTTGGTACCAACTCATAGTGACCATATGCACAACAGAATGAAACACTACCCGCTCCTGGGCTAACCTCATAATCGTTGCTACATTTGAGCCCATTGATGTTGCCTGGCACTGTGCCAATTCATCTCATTGGAGGTCTTCCTCTTTTTCTCAAACCCTCCATCTTACCAAACATGCTATCCTTTTCCAATGACTGTTCCCTCCTGACTATATTTTCAAAGTATGAAAGACAAAGTCTGGCCATCCTAGCTTCCAAAGAGCACTCTGGGTGTACGTCTTTCAACACAGATCTATTTGTTTTTTTGGCAGTCCATGGTACTTTCAACATTCTCCACCAACACCGTAAGTCAAAGGTGTTAATCCTTCTACGATCTTCCTTATTCATCAAAAATGAGGAGCTATAAAGGCACAAAGTGGCTGGCTTAAAAGCTTTCATGAGTGTGCTTAGTTCAGAACAAGTATGGGTAAGATAGAATCCCTAGTGAATATTTTCCTCTTTTCCAGATGGGTCTGGTGAAAGGGATGGGAGAGGATGAGGATAACATTTTAATATTCAATTGTGAGTAATTGTTATCAGGACTAATTGTAATTGCCACAACTATAATTGTAGAATATGTATAACTTAAGCAGGGCATTTAATCTTACATTTCAGGAACAGAGGACCCTGGGACCATCAAGAGGGAAGAGCATGAGTGGAGCATGGAATCTTAATCAGCAAAGCAACGATAGCAGAGACACAGATAGCAGAGACACAGCAGCTGCGGACTCCAGGCATATGGATTGAGAAAGGCTGTCTGCCTGCAGGCAGGAGATTAGCTTGCAAAATGTGACCTTTAGACATTTTAAAGAATATATATTTTTTGTTTTGAATGTGTACATCAAAAAAGAAAAATGGGAATAGAGGTAAATACTTTTAACTGCTGGTACATAGAGGAAATTATAATCATTGCAATGAAACAAAATATTTGTTGAATGTAAAACTGATAATCTGCCCTGTAAACCTTCACTGAATTCACAATAAAAACTTAAATAAAAAGTTTTTAAAAAGAAAGTGGAAAAGTGGAATGAATACAGAGAGTTACTGTACCAAAAAAAAAAAAAGTTGATGTTTTAAGAGATAGCATATGATCAAAAGCCAATGATACTGAAGGAAGAAGTCCACGGTGCACTGAAGGCATTAACAAAAAACAAGGTTATGGGAACTGATGGAATGAAAACTGAAAATTTTCAACCAACTGATGCAGCACTGGAGGTACTCACTCATCTAGGCCATGAAATTTGGAAGACATGCACTTGGCCAACCGATTGTGAGAGATTTATATTTGTGTCCATTCCAAAGAAAGGTGACCCAGTGGAATGCAGATAGCATTGGAAAATATCATTAATATCATATGCAAGTAAAATTTTGCTAAAGATCATTTAAAAATAGCAGCCATACTACATTGACCAGAGATACAAGCTGGATTCAAGTGAGGAAGTAATACTGGGATTTCATAGATGGCATCAGATGGATCTTGGGTTAGAGTAGAGAATACCAGAAAAATGTTTACCTGTGCTTTATTGACTACCCAAAGGTTTTTGACTGTGTTGATCATGACAAGTTATAGACAACATTGTGGAGAATGAGCATTCTGGAACACTTAACTGCACTCATGAGGAACATGTACATAGACCAAGAGGCAGTCATTCAAACAGATAGAGGACACTGAATTTTTTAAAATCAGAAAAGGTGTGTGCCAGGGTTGTATTCTTTCACCGTATTTATTCAACACGAATGATGAGCAAATAATACTAGCAGATGGATTTTATATGAAGAAGAATGTGGCATCAGGATTAGAGGAAGACTCATTAACAACCTTTGATATGCAGATGATGTGACCTTGCTTGCTGAAAGCAAAGAGTACTTAAAATACTGATAAAGATCAAAGACTACAGCCTTCAGTATGCATTGCACTTCAAGGTAATGCTCACCACTAGATCAATGAATAAGGATCTCTGGTAACGTAGTGGTTACGAATCGGGCTGTGAACCTTAAGGTCAGCGGTTCGAAACTACCAGCCGCTCCGTGGGAGAAAGATGAGGCTTTCTACTCCCGTAAAGATTTACACCCTCGGAAACCCTGTACAGGGTCGCTATGGGTCAGAACTGACTCAATGGCACTTAACAACAACAACAACAGATCAATGAATAAACTTTCATATAAATGGAGAAAAGATTGAAGTTGTCAAAGACTTCATTTCTTCTCAGATCAACCATCAACACTCATGGAAGCAGCAGTCAAAAAAATCAAACAACGTATTTCAATAGGCAAATCTGCTGCACAAGACCTCTTTGAAGTGTTCAAGAGCAAAGATGTCAGCTCAAGTACTAATGCACACTTGACACAAGTCATGGTATTTTTCAGTAGTCTCACATGCATGTGAAAGTTGGACAATGAATAAGGAAGACCATAGGCAAATTGATGAATTCGAACTGTGGTGATGAAGACGAAGTTTAAAAGTACCATGCATGGACTGCCAAAAGATCAAACTAATCTGTGTTGGAAGAAGTACAGCCAGAATGTTCCTTAGGAGCCAGGATGGTGAAAGATTATCTTTCATACTTCAGACATATTATCACAAAAGTCCAGTCTCTGGAGAATGGCAACATGCTTGGTAAAGTCGAGGGTCAGAGAAATAGAAGTAGACCCCCAAAGAGATGGATTCGCACAGTGGCAGCAGTAATTGGTTCAAGTGTAACAACAATTGTGAGTATGGCAAAGCACCGGTCAGTGTTTCATCCTGTTATGCATAGGGTCTCTATAAATCAGAACAAACTCAAGGACACCTAACAACAACACCTGCAGATCATGGATAGACACATCACCATAACTATTATCATAATTAATGCAAGACTGTGCATTATCTATGTTCCCTTTAACTCTTGCCCTGTGTATTCCCCTGCCTTCATCATTCTTCTGCCACCTCCCTCTTGTTGTAAGTTTCCTTCCTTTTTACTGAGTTTAACATGTGTCTGCCCTCTCTCCACTGAATTACTGCACCTTACCTTCCACCCCTGGCAACAATCAAACATTTCTTTTTTTGTAAAAATATCTTATTAACTTTTTATAATAGTGGTCTCATGCAATATTTGTGTTTTTATGGTTGACTAATTTTACTCAGCATATTGTCTTCCGAATTCATCTAGGTTATGAGGTGTTTCACAGATTCATTGTTAAGTCCTCACTGTTGTGTAATATTTCATTGTGTGTATGTATAAAAGTTTGTTTGTAAATAGTGTTGTGATGAACATTTTCCTGTAACTATTCGTGCCACACCTCTTATTTTATCTAGGATATATAACAAGCAGAGGGCTTTCTGGGTCATACGCTATTTTTCTAATTTCTAACTTTTGAGGAAGACCATACTGTTTTACCCAGTGATTTCATCATTTTACAATTCCACCAGTAGAATAGGAGGGTACCAGTCTTTCTACACTCTCGCCAGCCTTTTTTTTTAACATTGCTATTAATAGTGGGGTGAGATATCTCATTGCTGTTTTGAGTTGCATCTCTCTGAAAGCTAATGATCATGAGTATTTCTTCATATGCTTGATGGCCCGCCTGAATGTCTTCTTTGGTGAACTCTGTTCATGCCTTCTGCCCATGTTTAAATTGCAAGGAGAATGTTTTCAGTTTCTCGCCATTGAGAGTAAATTGGTCGTTGACTTTGTATATATTGCTTTAATTATGTTAAGTAATTTTCTTGCTACTCCTATTTTGTTGTGTGTTTTAACGAGGAATGTGTGTTGGATTTTGTCAAATGCCTTTTCTGCATCAATCGATATGATCATGTGGTTCTTTTCCTTTGTTTTATTTATGTGGTTTATTACATTGATTGCTTCCCTAATATTGAACCATCTTTAAGATATGATGCTGGAGAAGAATACTAAAAGTACAATGAACTGTAAGAACATACAAATCTGTCTTAGAAGAGATACAGCCAGAATGTTCCTTAGAAGCCAGAATGTTAAAGCTTCATATCTCTTACTTGGGACATGTTAGCAGGAGAGTCTAGTCCTGGAAAAGATATCATGCTTGGTCAAGTGGAGGATCAGTGGGGGGGGGGAGAGGAAGATCCCCCAAGAAAATGAATTGGCACAGAGGCAGCTCGGGGGCCAACAATGAATGTGAGAGTATGACAGGACTGGACAGTGTTTTATTCTGCTGTGCACAGGGTTGCTCTGAGTGGTAATGACTGTATGGCACATAACAACATCAGCAACAACATTTGAGGAGAAATTTAACTCAGTATATTAACCTTGGTTGGCAATAGTTTTCTTTCAGAGTGTTGAATTTGTAATCCTTTTGCCTTCTTGCCCAGATGGTTTCTGATGAGAAATCAGAGATTTGTTTTATTGAGTTTCATTTGAAGATAACTTTTCTTTTTCCTGAGCTGCTCTTAGGATTCTTTTCTTGTCTTTAGTTTTGGAATGTTCAATTACAATGTGTCTTGGTGATTTCCTTTTGGGGTCTATTTTGTTTGGTGTTCATGTAGCTTCTTGAATCTTTATCTTCTCATATTTCAAGATGTTAGGGGATGTTTATTCCAACAATTGTAAGACAATTGTCTGTGGGTTTTTTTGTTTTTTTTTTGGTCTCTCATTCTGGAATTCCATTCACCTATAAGGTATTCCTCTTGATGGTATCTTACATAAATCTAGACATTCTTTGGATTTTTCTCTTCTTTTTTTTTTTGAATTGCTCTTATAGCTGACTAGTTTTTATAGATTATCTTTAAGCTCATCAATTTTGCTTTCCATGGTTTCAAATTTTTCATTTATTTTCCCTGTTCATTTTTAAACTGTTTTCCTGAATTATTCTATTTTTTGTATATGTGTCATCTCCTTGATTTCAATTGCTGCTTTCCAGATCTTTCTTTGATTCATTGAAGGTGCCTAAATAAGATTTCTTGAATTCTTTATCTTTTCTTCCTCAGAAACATTTTTCGGTTCTGCATCTTGGTCACTTGGTTGAGCCACTCTATCTTGTTTTGTAATGAGAACTGACATTGTCTATCATCTTTAAGACATTGTGGTATTATTATATTTGTATCTAATTGATGATTGTATCTTATTGGGTTCTTAGGCACCACCTGCCTCCTGGTGGGTGTTAGAGGATGGAAGTGTGTGCAAAGTTCTCTGTTCACCCTAAATGAACCCAGTTCAAGGTGGGGTTGGCTGCTGTCTACTATTGAGCGAGTGTTATAGGAGCTGGTAGTAACTCTTACTCAGTTGATCTGGCCACAAAAGTTGTGATTAGGCTCTTTGGGCACCATTGCTGTCTCATGTCAGGTGGGGCAAAAAAAAAAAAAAAAAAATTAAAGAAACAAAAAAGCACACATACAAGAAAAAATGCTAAACAACATTTAAAAAGAAAAAGAAAATAATAAAGGATGAAAAAAGTCACCAGCAAGAAAAAAACCTAAAAAGAAAAGGAAAATTTAAAAATGAAAGTGAAAAATAAGTAAGTGATAAAACAAAAGAAAGATAAACCCCAAAAACCAAACCTAGGGAGAGTGAAGAAAAAAAATAGAGACAAGTGAATATTAAAGAAAAGTCAAGAGAAATACGAGATGGAAAAAAGATAAATAGAAGAAAAGAAAAAAAGAGAAATAAAGTATATCCACTGCAGACTTCATCTTGAGTGTTCCACAAGGTTCTTTGTGAATTTGAGATGTCTCTCTTCTGAGAGTCTAGCTGTTGTTTTAAAAAGGTAAGAGAAAGAGAAGGAGGAAGAAAAAGGTAGTAACAGCAACAAAAGGAAAATATTAGGGCAGGGCTGCACCCAGAGAAGAGAAAATTGTGGAAAAGCTCCTGCCAACCAAGGAGCTGGCCAGGCAGGAAGGGGAGGGATGAGAGGGTGTGTTTCACTCTAGATGGAGTTCCTGTCGGCCTAGGTGTTGTTCATAGTCAGGGTACTCTATCCAGAAGCAATCTGTGCAGGCACTAACAATGGTTGAACCAAGAGTCTTTGTTCCTAGAACAAAGACTTTCAGGCTCAAAGAGCAGCTTAGAGACAGCTGGCCAGGTACTGACTCTACATGTACTGCAGGTCTGAAGAAACAGAGTTCACCTACTTTCAGGTGCGAGGGTAGTGCACCCAGTGTCCAACTCACAATGGTGTGGCTCCAACCTCCAACAGAGCAGAGGCTGTGCAGGGGGTGGATGAGGGTGGGAGCTAGCCATGCCTCTGGTCACTAGAGGAGTGTGGGGAACAAGAGAGAATTGCACCTGCCTCATTGTCAGCTAGCAGTGTGTATCTGTGCCATCAGACTGCTGTGTGCATCAATGCTGTCACAAAAGTTTAAGATGACTGTGCCAAGTCAGATCAGCTGACAACTCACCCATCTGTTTCCTTTCTCACTATCTCCCTGTTCAGCTTCCTCTCCTAGTCAGTATTCAATCCACTTCTCTATCTTTTCCTCAGAAGCTCAGGGCTCCAGGATTATCATCTTGCTCTGTTTCTTTTGGTCTGTGATATCTCTGTTGTAGAAGGTCTGGGTAGTGTGTCTGTTTAGTCC
Organism: Chrysochloris asiatica; assembly: GCF_000296735.1. Lineage (NCBI taxonomy): Eukaryota > Metazoa > Chordata > Mammalia > Afrosoricida > Chrysochloridae > Chrysochloris > Chrysochloris asiatica. The sequence continues at coordinate 11,722,677 of NW_006408548.1, read as the reverse complement.
ACCATCTTGCCAGAAGTCTAAGAACTTTCTTGTGTTCACTGCTATATCTGTAAAACTTTGAATAAAATCCAGCATAGACTGGATCCTCAATAAATACTTGTTCAATATTTACTGAATTTTTATTCCTCTAGTTAAAGAAATAAAAGTAGTTTAAACAATAAAAATTTTATTGTATAATACTACAGAAAATTCAGAGGTAATTTGTCAAAAGGCTGGCTCAACAGCTAAAACAGTCTAACAAACAGACTCTGGGAATTTACCAGGGAATGCTGGATTACTCTTTTGACTAAGTGAGGCATTTAATTTGCTCACCTGGAAAGAACTACAAGTCTAGAAAAGGTCATTTTTCCTTCAATTATTTACTGGTCAATTAGCAACCTTGAGGCCAAAGCTGTAAGTACATATTTTCTGATACTTTCTGTCAGCATTCTTTATGGATTCTTCAGGACCAGGCCTGAGTCTGAAACTTCTTTTAGCCAGTGTAACTACAAGACCAGCTCCAAACTCCTCACTCAGCTTTTCCAAGGGCAATGGAGTATTAGTTCTATCACTGTTCCGCAAATGGCAAATGAGAAGTGATGATTTGAATAGAAGGTGCTGGCTGGGAAAGAAAAGAAAGGGGCAGCTTTCTGGCAGAGATGTTCACACTTCCCCCACCAGCATAGCTGGGAGACATTAGCTGAACTTCCCTAGACTCGTGTGCTTCCTAGCACAGAGAGCTGAAAAACTCTGAAAGCCTCCAAGGTAAACTGAATTTCTATCATACACATTTAGCAGCGAAATCACCAAAAGCCACTTTCAAAAATTCACACAAAGCTGCATTTTTATGTACAGTCGAGAGTCCAGTAGAAATTAGCAAAATGGGAATTATTGAAAGAAGATAGGAAAAGGGAGAGAAAGAATTGATTCATTATTTCTATTCAAAGCTCCCTCTTTGTGAAGAAGTGTGTACTAAGTGGATAAAATATAGTTCTTCAATAAATAGTGTAATATCTATATTGAAGAATAAATATAAATAAATTTATATTTATTTATGTCTATTCCCACTCCTGTTAAATGGGTGGAAGTAGGTTAGAGAGGCCAGAGGAGAAATGAAATGTATATTGGGCATTTGAAATTTTAAGCAACTAACTCACATTTTTAACTGCTTTCTTCACTAAATGACACTTAAGCTGTATGGCCTGCCCCTCTCAAAAATTGCCATCTGATCTTATATGAGTTATTTATAAAATCTATCTTAAAATAAAACCTGCTTCATAGTAAATATCTAGCCTCACTATAATTTTTATCAATACCTGAGATATTTCATTATGAAGACAGAAAAATCATACTGTGTCATTTGGATACATGAGGTATTTTGTTATTATTGTTGTTAAGCACCATCAAGGTGGTTCCAACTCATAGCAAGCCTGTATACAGTTTCCAAGATAGGTTTGAACTGCTGACCTTGTGGTTCATAGTCCAGTGCTGACGCTACAGTGCCACATCAGGAGTTCAAAATAGATATAGAAAAAGTAAAATAACCATTTCAGACTATAAAATGCTAGTTTCTAATTCTATTCTATAACTGACAGTGAGTTTTTAAGCATGCAATGTAACTATAAGGCTCAATGTCCTGTTCCTTTCACTTTGATGGAAATTTAAATTGAAAAATAGAAAAAGGCCTAATTTTCCCAGCATTTCTTAATCTGCTATCAGCTTTTGATTCCCTAGACAGGGCTATCCATATTGTTGTTAAGAATA
>NW_006408548.1:11718106-11720639 GCF_000296735.1 Chrysochloris asiatica | reverse complement strand
CAGGAAAAAGATGAGGCTTTCTGCTCCCTTAAAAATTTACAGCCTTGGAAACTGTATGCAGGGTCACTATGAGTCAGAACTGACTCCATGGCACACCACTACCACCACCATATATGTGAAGTCCTGGTGTGAACTTGTTCTAGAAGGATATTCAGATTGTTCTATGGGCCAATTTTTGTGATTTTGATGTAGATTTCAGATTTTAAATGTTCTTCTGAGTCTGTGTAGAAGAACTAGACTGGATTTTGAAAATATTAAAAAAAGACTTGAAGCAGGATTTGCCTGTTATTGTTGTTGTTGTAGGTGCTGTCAAGTTGATTCTGATTCCTAATGACCCCATGTCATGAGAAAGATCTGACCATCTATTTCTGTAAAGGTTAAAACCCTACGTGTGGTCAGATCTTTCTCATGAAACACTGCTGGATGAGTTTGAACTCTTTAATATTCTTCATTTATACTTGTACCCCCCAAATTTCATCTCTTTTACTTAAATGATCAACACATGCCTTCATGCCCCAACATATAGGGGGTGGGAAAGGCAAACACCCTACCATATGCCAATGACATAATTTTACTATCACATTATAAGTGTGGCGCTCTAGGATAAACTCTGGACTGCTAACCACAAGGTCGTTGGTTCAAACCCACAAAAACCTCATAAAAGGTTGCTTTGCATCAGAATTCACTGGAAGACACTTAACAGCCACAATAATCACATTGTAAGGATGGTCTCAAGCAGTAGTACAATCTGATAGCAAATTGCCAAATTGCAGAGAAGAAAAAGAATCTCATTTCAAAGAGACCATACTTTCAGCATTTAGATCTGTTGTTTCTCTGGTTTATAATACTGTGGATCATGGGTTCAGGGATAGAAAGGGGCATCCAACTGCATCCCTTAAAAAGCATTGAATTTGTACATAAATTTCACTTAAAGACAGGCATCTCTTGCTCACACATATCATAAACACAAACAAAAACTGATCTCAGTGAAAAGAGGTAAGCCTGGAGTTATTGAAGCAAATCTTACCCATGGAATGATTTTTAGCCTCATATACTATAATTAAATATATATTGTCAGTATTTAAAACTAAGTCATTTTACATTAAAAAACAAACAAACCTGGATTTCTGAGTTTCTTAACTATCAAAGAGGTCTTGAAAACACCTGTACATCTCCAGGAAACAACAAACACCTAAAGACAGGTACTTTGGGGGAGTCCTGGTGTGACGCTGTGGGCTAATGCGTAGACTGCAAAGTCATTTGAACTGCAAGGTCAGTGGTTCAAGCTCACCAGCTGCTCCTCGGAAACCCTATACAGGGTCACTATGGGTCGGAATCGACTCAACGGCAATTAACAACAATAACAACTGTTATTCAACATGGTTAAAACAAGGCAGCTTATATTTCATGATCATTAAATTCTGCCATATGGATCTGGATGTAGTCCTATTCAGAATTACACTTTCTGAAGTTAAGGGCCTGAAGGGATGAAACTCAGTAATTTCAAACAAGGGAATGTTCAGCATCTGGATGATCCAGGAGGATTGGCCTGCCTCATCTCTTATGTTAGGAGTCCTGATGTGGTGCTGTAGGATAAGCACTAGACCACAAGGTCGATGGTTAAAACTCACCAGCCGCTTCTCAGAAACCCTACACAGGGTCGCTATAGGTTGGAACTGACTCAACAGCACTTAACAACAATAACAACATCTCCTTTGTTGGCAGTTGTAAGGAGGAGCTGGTTCTATCTGGGCATAGCCTTGGATTGAACAGGAAGGTTTCAGTTTTTTCATCACATATGTAAGGATAATTCATTGTAAGTATGCTTTTAAATAGCAGTCCAGAGATCTTGCCCCTGTAGAGCAATTTGAATCAGAATCACAGTTGGTGTGAGAAATATTGGATGGTTGTCCAGAGAAGTGATTGGATCCACTATCAACACTCACGGGAGCAACAGTCAAGAAATCAAACAATGTATCACATTAGACAAATCTGCTGCAAAAGGCCTCTTTCAAGTGTTTTAAAGCAAAGAGATCAGTTTGAGGACTAAGGTGCACCTGACCCAAGTCATGGTATGTTCAATAGCCTCATATGCATGTGAAAATTGGGGGAAAAAAAAGGAAAACCATAGAAGAATCATGCTCTTGAATTATGGTGTTAGAGAAGAACATCAAAAGTTCCATGGACTGCCTGAGAAGCAAATAAATCTTTGTTGGAGGGAATACAACCAGAATGCTTCCTAGAAGTCAGTATGGAAAGGTTTCATGTATCATACTTTGAACATGTTAATAGAAGGAACTATCCCTGGAGAAGGATAAATGCTTGGTAAAGTGGAGGGTCACCAAAAAAGAGGACAATCCCCATGGAGATGAATTTATATGGTGACAGTAGCACTGCATTCAAACATAGCAACAATGTGTCATTCTGTTGCACATAAGATCCCTATGAGTTGATAGCACCTAATAATAGCACCTAACAGCAACAACTATATATATGTATGTATTATATGTATTACATATATTATATATATATA
>NW_006408548.1:11706350-11716811 GCF_000296735.1 Chrysochloris asiatica | reverse complement strand
ATAGATAGATAGATATAGATATATATATGTGTGTGTATATGTAAATATATATATATAAACATTTATGGAAACTGAAATTAGAAGATATTGGAATTTTTCCACAATCTTTCTCGGATAGACAATATGTATATGTGTAAATAAAATTTTATGGTACAGTATTCATTACATAAGGAAGTCTGGTAGTGTAGTGATTATGCGTTGGGCTGCTAATCACATAGTCAGCAGTTCAAAACTACCAGGGTTTCTGTGGAGACAGATGAGGTTTTTGGCTCCCGTTATGATTTACAGCCTCAGAAACCCTATATAGGGTCACTATGAGTCAGAACCAACTCCACAGCACACCACCCCCACCACCACTCATTACATAAGTGCTCTGGTTGTACGATGGTTAAGTGCTCAGTTACCAATCAAAAGACTGGTAGTTCCAACCTGTACAGCTCTGAGGGAGCCAGACATGGTGATCTGCTTCCATAACAATTATGACCAAAAACCCTAGGGGAAAGTTCTACTCTATCTTATGGCATACCAACAACCACTTTATTGCATACAAAATATTCTATTGTCTATTCAAATCTATCGCTTCATTTTTTAAAGTGCTGTTCATGACTTAATGTATTGATTTTATAAATTGCAGTGGCTTCATATGATAAGCACAAGGTGAACCACAAGGTCACTTAAAGTCTGCCAGCCTCTTTGTGGGAGAAAGATGAGGCTGTCTGCCCCACAAAGATTGAAAAGGCTTGGAAACCCTGTACAGGGTCGCTATGAGTCAGAACTAACTTGACAACACTTAACAACAACAAAGGGAGTCCTGGTGTAGTGCTGTAGGGATAAGTACTAAAATGCTAACAGCAATGTAGTTGGTTCAAACCTACCAACTATTCCTTGGAATACAGGGCCACTATGAGTCGGATGCTCTGGTAGTATAGTGGTTACGAATCAGGCTGCTAACCTTAAGGTAGGCAGTTCAAAACTACCAGCTGTTCCACGGGAGAAAGATGAAACTTGCTGCTCCTGTAAATATTTACAGACTCAGAAACCCTGTACAGGATCACTATGAGTCGGAACTGACTCCACAGCACATAACAACAACATGAGTCATAACCCACTGGACAGTACTTAACAGAAACAATAGTAACATTTATCCCTTATTGTTGTCATTGTTAAGTGCTGTCAAGTTGGTTCTGATTCAGCAATCCTGTATAGGGTTTCCAAGACTAAATTTTTGTGGGAACAGAAACCTTCAGCCTTCTCCTGCAAAATTGCTAGTTGCCTGGAATCACTGACTTTGTGGTTCACAGTGCAATGCTTATCCTACAGATTCACCATGTCCGTTGTTTATGTATATACCCATTTCTATATACATATAAGTAGTCCTGGTGTGGCGCTGTGGCTAATGTGTCAGACTGCAAAGTCATTTGAACTTCAAGGTTGGTGGTTCAAGCTCACCAGCTAGCTGCTCGTTGGAAACCCTATACAGGGTCTCTATGGGTCAGAATCGACTTGATAGCACTTAACAACAACATATACATATAACTCAGTGGCACTTAACAACAAAAGGGAGCCCTCCTGTGGTACATGGTTAAAGCACCCAAACACTAACTGAAAGCTCAACAATTTGAAACTCAACTAGCTTCTCCACCAGAGGAAGATGGAGCAGTTTGCTCATTTAAGACTAGCCTTCCATACTCTATAGGACAGTTCTACTCTGTCCGACAGGATCGCTATGAGTCAGAATCTATTTGGTAGCAACTAGTTTTTTTGTTAGAATGTCCTAGCCTTCAGTTTGAAAAACTCAAATTTAAGCGACATTAGTATGTTACAAAAGTAGTTTAAAAAATTATCTTTGCATACTAAAGTCAGAAAAATAACATCTCTATATAACATCGTTTTAATTTCCTATGGGTCTGCTTCAGTGAATTATGAATTACTATTGGGGTCCTGCTGTGGTGTTGTAGGATAAGTACTGGACTGCTAATTGCAAGGTCAGGATTCAAACTCACCAGCTACTGCTCAGAAATCTGATATAGGGTCATTATGAGTTCAAACCAACTTGATGGCACTTAACAATGACATTTAACCCTTGCCTTTCATCAAGGGTTGAGATAAAATATAGCTATAAACATCATCTGTCAGTTTGTCATACTATGGTAGATTGTGTGTTTCTGTGATTCTGGAAGCTATGTTGCCAGTATTTTAAATACTAGAGGGTCAACCATGGTGGACAGGTTCCAGATGAGCTTCCAGGTGAAGATAGACTAGGAAGAAGGAGAGACAGACTACTTCTGAATATTTAGTCACTGAAAACCCTTTGAATAGTACTGGAACACTGTCAAACAATACCAGAATATTGACTATTGAAACATGACAAAGAGCACCAGAATATTGTCAGATATAGTGCCAGAGATGAGCCCCTCAGACTGGAAGGCACTCAAAATATCACTGAGGAAGAGCTGCCTCCTCAAAGTAGAATTTCCCGTGATGATGCAAATGAAGCAAAGCCTTTGGGGCCTTCATTATAGTCTATTGCTTCACCAAACCAATGGTTTTCCTTGTTTTACATAGTATTCTTAGGTTTGGAACTAAAATTATATAAAATCTCAAAAAGCAAAGAATTATCTTCCTACCAGTTCATAAAAAATTAAAAGGGGTGGGGGGGAGGACTTAGGTAAGGTGTTGAAAGAAATGTTCCTGAAAAGGAGGCATCTTGACTGAGAATTGAAGGAGGAAAGGAGCTATGCACGGAGTCATAGAATGTTCTTACATACATATCAAAACAATAACCACAAACGGAATGGTCCCAAGGCAAAAAAGAGCTTGATGCATTAGGCCTGTGCGACTAAGACTTAGTAACAAAGTAAGAACTGTTATGAAGTTGAAAGCATTGGCAAGAACTGAAATATGAATGGCCCCAAGGTAAGAAATCTGGATTTTACTCAGATTTTAACAGTTGCTATTGTTAAATGCCATCAAATTGATTCCCACCCATAGTGACCCTGTTTAGGGTTTCCAAGGAGCAGCTGGTGAGCTTGCAGTTCAAACGACTTTGCAGTCTTAGGCATTAGCTCACAGTGCCACACAAAAAACAGTAGGAACCTGTTTTAATTTCTTAGTGGTGCTATATCAAAAATACCGTAAGTGGGCAACTTTATAGAAAGTTTTCTCACAGTTTAGGAAGTTAGGAGTATAGATTCAGGGCATTGGTTCTAGAGCAAGGCTCTCTATGTTTGCTGTGGGAGACATCCTTATCCTTCTCAGTTCCTTGGTGATCTCCGTGTGGCATCAATCTTTCCCCAATTGTACTTCCTTGATTATGTGCCTAATTAGCTCTTTTTATACCTCAAAATTGAGTGGTTTAAAACACATCCTATACTGATAATAACCTTAACATGATATAGGAAAGAAAACCTTATTTCTAAATGGTATTACATCCACAAATATAGGGGTTAAAATTTGCAACATATATTAAATCCATAAGAGAACCCTTCAATAGTTTTGAGTAAGGGAGTAACATGGTATGATTTAGGTTGTTAAGAGATCATTCTGGTTTTTGGGCAGCCAATGGATGATAAAAGAAGCTGGAAGACCTCCCCTGAGGCTACTGCAGCAAAGCAGATGAGAGATGACTATAGTTTGGACCATGACGGAAGAAATACATGAGTTTGATATATGTTTTGGAGAATAAATTGACAAGAATTGCTGATTGGGTGAATGTGAGGGTGGTATGAAAGATGGAATCAAAGTTAACTAAGAGGTTTCAGTTATATCATCTCAATGAATGGTAATACTGTTGCTGTGGAAACAAAGCAGCTGTATGGCAGTAGGGTGGATGGTTGGTAGAGAGCATGCCATGGCTATGAGTTTAATTGTCAGTGTATTTGGCTTAAAACCTATTAGCAATCCAGTTCTGAGGAGAAGTTCTAGACTGGGAATATAAATGTGAACATCATCTAAAGATGAAAGTTTGAACAGTATAGATGGAGAAGAGAAAGACGACCTTGATACAAGATCACGGTATATCAATAATAAGAACTGGCATAAAGGAGAATGAGTCAGCAAAGAATATTAAGAAGTAACTGGAAAAAGAAGAAAAAACAGGGAGAATGTTGTTGTTAAGTGCCATCTAGTTGGTTCTGACTCATATAGTGTTTCCAAAAGCAACTAGTGGGTTTCAAAACCAGTGCTTTGTTGTAAACTTTACTGAATGATGCTGAGAAGGCGAGGATAGAGAAACAGCCATAGGACTTTGAAAACTGTAAGTTATTAGTGACCTTAAGGAGCTCTGGTAGCGTAGTGATTATGAATTGGGCTGCGAACCGCAAGGTCAGCAGTTCGAAACTACCAGTGGTTCCGCGGGAGAAAGATGAGGCGTTCTGCTCCCGTAAAGATTTACTGCCTCGGAAACCCTGTACAGGGTCGCTATGAGTCGGAACCGACTCCACGGTACTTAACAACAACAACAATTAGTGACCTTAATAGGAAGAGTTTTGGTGAGTAGTGGAATGAAAATAACTGGAAAAGGATTGAAGAGAAAATGCAAAGTGAACACATGGAGAGGCATATATTCTCAGCGAACAGCTTTGCGCAGCTACTCTGAGTTCTTTGATAATTTTAAAGCATTATGGAAATATGAATTTGGGGAATATAGTATCATGGTTTTATCTTACCAAGAAGACTCCTTTCAATTTGAAGAAGGCATCCTTTCCCTTGATTCAATCACTGCTAATGTTTCATCCAGCTCTATTTTTTTTTCTTAAATATTTTATTGTGAATTATGTGATAGTTTACATGGGAGAACATTAGTTTTACATTCATTCTATCGTATATCGTCTCATTGCCATGGTTACAATCCCCTCCATGCAATCCTTCCCCGGTACCCCCCAGGTCTTCAGCACACAGTCGCTCTCCCTCTCTGGATCTAAAGTCTCCAGCTGCTTCATCGGTCCATGTCATCATCTCTGCCTCCATTTCAGGCATCACTGATTCTCTGGGTAGGTTCCCGCTCTCTGCTCTTCTCCCTTGATGGTCCTAGGGACCTCTGCTCCTAGACTGAAAAGTTAATCACTCCCCTCCTTGCTATAAAACGTCTACCTTTACATTTCTGACCCTCACAATCTGTCCTGATAACAATTATTCACTATTGTATCACAAGAGACCCATCTGCATTTCATTGCATCAGCCCCGCCTAGACAGATTGAATACTACTCACTGGAGATTCTACCTTCCTCCAGGCCCTCTGGATCTAGGTTCCCTCTTGAAAGCTTGTAAGCCAGTCACTTCTTGCCTTTGTAGCCCCCCTCCGCCGCCCATTTTGGGTAGCCAATGTCCAAGTTGCCCATCCCTGTCTACCCTGTGTATTGAAGGGGTGGGAATAGTCCTCGCTGTAAAGATTTGTTCCCTCCTTTGAACTACTGCATTCATAGGTGTAAGTCAAGTTCATCAAATTGCATCAGATTACTCTTTTTTTCTACTTCTTTCTTCTTCTAGTTGAGGTCTGATCATCCAGCCATTGAAATCAGGTCAAGTGGGTATTACCTGCAAGTGTAGGTGTTCTTATGCATATGCCCTCTCTTCTTATCAGCTGGACGCCCAGCTGTATTTTTCAGAATGTAGATTTACAATTTGGCTGTGATCATTCTGCTTGTCAAGGTACTACAGAGTCTGAAGTTATCTCAAGATGGTATGTTGGATTCTGTACAAATTTCATTTATTTAAAACTTGGACATAATAAAAGAGTCTCTTCAGATATAACACCTCCCTCCCCTGACAGACTTGGGGAGGGAAACAAATTATACAGGACAAATGTCATTTACACTATTATAACATACTCAAGGAGTCCTGGTGAGGTGCTATAGGGTAAGTCGGTTTGAACCACAAGGTCAGTGGTTCAAACTTAGCAGCCATTTCTTGGAAACTCTATACAGGGTTGCTATGAGTTAGAGCTGACTCTACAGCACTTAACAGCAATGTATTTATATCACTCTTACCAAATTAAATCCTAACAAGGGAGAGACAATGTGCATGCATACAATAGAGAAGTTCAAAAATGGCAAATATACAGTCATTTGGAGACTATAAAAACCCACTGAAGAAGTTAAGGGAAAGCAACTTTAAATTTTAATTTAAAGAGATGGTGCGATAGTCAAGGTTTTGTGTCAGCTTAACTTGGTCAGGATTCTCAGTGGTTCAGCAGTTGAAATGTAGTTATGCACTCCATGATAAGATCTAATATGATGCAGTTACAATAACACCAATGATGTGATCTTATGTGATCAGCTCTGATCTGATGTAAGTATCCTAAGTGTTATAAGTCATCTTTTCTATTATTTTAATGAAGTCCGATATAATCTGCAGGAGTAGGTTGTATCTGGAGTCAATCTCTTTTGAGATATAAAAGGAGAGAGAAGTGAGCAGAGATAGAGAGATCCATTGCCACCAAGAAAGAAGAGCTGGGAGTGGAATGTGTCCTTTGGGCCTGCGGTCCCTGCACTGTGAGACTCTCAGATCCAAGGGAAGATCGGGGCCAAGACACATGGAGAACTCCAAAGACTGCTGGACTTAGAGATGTTGAAATGAGATAAGAAACTTTTCTTGACAGTTGGTGCTCTGAATTAGGTCTTCTAGCCTCCTAACCCGAAAGAATACATTTCTATTTGTTATAGCCATCCACTTGTGTTATTCCTGTTATAGCAGCACTAGAAAACTAAAACAAATAGCAGTATTTAAAATTCTAAAAATAAAATGGATTCTGTACATTTAAAAAGAAAACAGTACTATAACATTATACCCTTCAGGATCTAAACAACTCTTCTTTTTGTTAATAATGAGTTAATTGCAGCTCCCAGCAGAGTTGTAATGGTTAGACTTTTAATAATATCATTTTAGAAATTCATCAAGTCAGAACATTTCAATTTAGCCCAGCTGTAAAATCCATTCTAAGCTAAGAGAAAGATAACGTATCTTGAGACTCTGACTTTTCATACTATAGAATCATAGAAACTTGTAATTAGAAAGAATTCTAGAGATAACTGATCCAAGAACTCACTCAAAGAGCAGGAGTAATTCTATGTTTGATTGAAGTTGCTATTAATGGGACACTCACCACTTCATAGAGCCAATTCCACTGTGGAGCAGTTTATTACTATTTCAATTCTGTTCTCTTCACATATATCATGGCCCAGAAATGTTGGAAGGGCACAATAAAATCTATTGAAATGTTTTCTCTTTGAGAAAAATAACAATAACAAATAATTGTTACCATCTTTTGAGTGTTTACAATATAAAAATAATTTCCATAGTACCTGTAAAAATTATTTTGCTTGTTTCATCCCACTTAATATTTACAATGAAATGGGCATGGCAGAGAATATCAGCCATCATCTCTTTTGCCTTCTCTTTTGCAATAGAAGTTGTTGATGTTGTTGTAAGCTGCCACTGAGTCACTTTTAACTCACAGTGACCCTATGCACAACAAAATATAACATTGCCCATTCCTGCGACACCCTCACAATTTTTGTTATGTTTCAGTCTGTTGCTGCTACTCTTATGCCATTCCCTCTATTTAGGAGTCTTCCTTCTTTCTCAGACACTCTTTTTCTAGCAGGCATGATGTCCTTTTCTAGGCACTGGTCCCTCCTGATATCATGTCCTAAGTTTGAGAGACAAAATCTCACCATCTTGGCTTTCAAGGATCATTTTAACTGTACTTCCTCCAAGACAGACATGATTGTTCTTCTCGCAGTCCAATGTACTTTTAACATTCTTTGCTAACACCTCAATTCAAATGTATTGATTCTTCTACAGTCTTCCTTATTCATTGTCCAACTCTCACCTACTTATGTGGTGATTGAAAGTACCATGGCGTGCAGCAAGCTAACATTAGTCCTCAACTGATATCTTTCCTCTTGAACACTTTAAAGAAGTCTTTTGCAGCAGATTTGCATACTGTAGTATGTCATTTGATTTCTTGACTGCTGCTTCCATGAGTGTTGATTGTAGATCCAGACAAAATGAAGCTTTGACAACTTCAGTCTTTTCTCCATTTATTATGGTGTTATTTATTAGTGCATTTGTCAGTATTTTTGTTTTCTTTACAATGAGGTACAATCCATACTGAAGACTGTAGTTTTTTATCTTCATCAGTAAGTATTTTAAGTCCCCTTCTTTTCCAGCAACCAAGATTGTATCACCTGTATGTCACAGGTTGTTAATGAGTCTTTCTCCAATCACGATGCCATGTTCTTCACCATATAATCTAGCTTCTCAGATTATTGGGCCAGTATATAGATTGAATAAATAGGGCAAAAGGATGCAACCCTGCTGCACATCTTTCCTGATTTTAATCCATTCAGTATCCCCTTGTTCTTTTCTAATAACTGCTTCTTGGTCTAAGTACATGTTCCACATAAGCACAATTAAGTATTCTGGAATGTCCATTCTTCTCAATGTTATCCATGGTTGATGGTGGTTTTGTGCCACTGAGTTGGCTCTGACTTCTAGAAACCCTATATAGGGTTTCAGAGGATATACATATTTACAGGAGCAGAAAGCACCATCTTTCTCTGGAGGAACATCTGGTAGATTTGAATGATTGACCTTTGCAGTTAGCAGCTAAGTTCACAATTTACTACGCTACAGCGCTCCATAGTTTGTCATAATCCATATAGTTGAAGGTATTTGCATAGTCAATAAAACACAAGCAAATATCTTTCTGATATTCTCTGCTTTCAGCCATGATCCATCTGACATCAGCAGTGATATCCCTGTTCTACATTATCTAATGAATCTGACTTGAATTTCTGGCAGCTCCTTATTGATGTATGATAGCAACCATTTTTGTATTATCTTCAGCAAAATTTTACTTACATGTGACATTAATAATATTGTTCAAAGATTTCTCCGTTCTGCTGGGTCACCTCTCTTTGGAATGGACATATATATGGATCTCTTCCGATTGGTTAGCCAGGTAGCTGTCTTCTAAATTCCTTGGCATAGATGAGTGAGTATCTCCAGTGCTGCATCAGTTTGTTAAAAGATTTCAATATGTATTTGGTGAAATACTAGAGCCTTGTTTTTTGCCAGTGTCTTCAGTGTAGTTTGAATTTCTACCTTCAGTACCATCAGTTCTTAATCATATGCCACCCACTATTTTGGGACAGTAATTCTGTGTTCTTTCCATCTTCTTTTGATGGTTTTGGCATCATTCAATATTTTGCCCATGGAATCCTTCAACATTTCAAGTCAAGGCTTAATTTTTTCTTCAGTTATTTCATATTGAAAAAAGCTGAGTATGTTCTTCCCTTTTGGTTTTCTAATTCATGGTCTTTGTACATATGTTGTTTAAACAAGCTATCTGTAATGAATAAATTATTGGTCTTGCAAAATTCTTATCATGCAATATCTAGCATCATTTCTTTTACCAAGACCATATTTTCCAACTACTGATTCTTCTTTGTTTCCAATCTTCTCATTCGAATCACCAATAAGTATCAATGCATCTTCATTGTAAGTTTGATTAATTTCAGAAAAAAGAAGTTGGTATTCTTCAACTTAATCATTATTGGTTTTAGTGGTTGGTACATAAATTTGAATAATAGTTTTAGTAACTGGTCTTCCTTGTAGGTGTATTGGCATTATTCTAACACAGACAACATTGTACTTCAAGACAGATCTTGAAATGTTCTCTTTGACCATGAATGCAACGGCATTACTTTTTAATTTGCCATTCCTGGCATAGTATACCATATGATTGTCAGATTTAAAATAGCCAATACCAGTCCGTTTCAGTTTTTGAATGCCTAAGATATCAATTTTATTTGTCCCATTTCATTTTTGACAACTCACAATTTTCCTAGATTCAGACTTCATACTTTTCATGTTCTGATTACTAATGGATGTTTGCAGCTATATCTGCTCATTTTGAGTTGTGCCCCATCAACAAATGAAAGTACTGCTCCATCCATTTCATAATGGTCAACTCTACCATAAGGAGGCAGCTCTTCTGCAGTCCATTTTTTAATGTCTTCCAACCCATTGGGCTCATCTTTTGGCACTATATCTAACAATGATCTGCTGTTATTTATTATAATGTTTCTGTCTTCCGACACTATATTTGACAATGTTCCACTGCTATTCATGAGATTTCAGTGGCTTACCCTTCAGAAATAGTCCACTGCTCCTTTTTCCTAGTCTGTCTTAGTTGAAAACTGCTGAAACCTGTCCATCATGGGTGACCCTGCTGCTATTTTAAATGCCCTTTTTCATAGTTTTCAGTATCACAGCAACATGCAAGCCACTACAGTACAACAATCTGAGAGATGAGTGGTTAGAAAATGAAATACTATTCCTGTCTTTCTTGGGGCTGGGTGTGGCCATTGAGTTCAATTTTAGCCAAGAAGACATAGAAGAAAGTCAGCTAGAGGCATTTGGGGAGAGATATTTCCTCCCTTTTAAAGAGATATC
>NW_006408548.1:11697803-11706230 GCF_000296735.1 Chrysochloris asiatica | reverse complement strand
ATTTTAATTTAATATCATTTTTTTAAAGAAAATTTGAGAATCTTTCATGCATTCAAGCACATTCAGAAGTAAGGATTTTATACATCTTGATTTATGTTGCAATATTTAGCATTATCACAATTATTAATTTTGTCAACAAAATGTAAGCTATATGAAGGCAAGAAGTTTTTCCTCAATGCTGTGTCTTTAATAATTAAGTTGCAAAATCCTTGCCGCTGCTCTGAGAGTGATCACATTAGAAGGTTCTGGGTATAGTGAAAGAAAAAGTACTTGACTGCTAACCACAGCGTGGGCAGTTCAAACCCACCAGTCACTCCTCGGAAACGCTGTACAAGATCTCTATGAGTCGGAACCAACTCAATGGCACTTAAAACACCAAGACTATGGTTCTTAGTCACCCTTCAGGTTGTGAACTGAACTCACACCTGTGGTTCAGTTTGCAATTAACAGGCCTGTAATGTGAACAGTAATGCTAGGAAGATGTGCACTTCTTAGAATAATCAACAATTTGAGATCAAAAGGACAACATCCACCGAAGGATGAAGTACAGAAGGCAGGAAGAATTATGAAAGAAGGAAGAATGGAAACAGGAAACAAAAAGTAGAAGTGGGAAGACTGATGTTACATTGTAGGAATTGCAATCAATGACATGAAACAAAATGTGAAAAATTGTTGAATGGATAACTGATTTGATCTGTAAGCCTTTACCCAAATCATAATAAAAAGTAATTTAACAGAAAAGTATATAGACCTATGGATTCCTGTGTGGTGCTGTAGGATCAGCACTGGACTGAGAACCATAAGGTCAGCAGTTCAAACCCACCAGCTGTTCCTTAGAAATCCTATACAGGGTCGATATGAGTCAGAACGGACTCAACAGTACTTAATAACAACAACATAGACCTATATAGAGGGTATGTCAAGAAACAGTAGCTTCTGTAAAATAGATACTTCAGGGGAAGAAAAAGGAATAGCCAGAAATATCACCATAGAAAGCTTGTAAGTCCATCTTTTGCCAATAACTGATTGGAATACCTAAAATGGGGCTACAACTTGCCCAGTGAAGGAGACTTCCTGCAGAGCCTCTGAATTACATAAGACCATAGGCGGAATCCTGAACAGCATCCAGAATCTTTTGAGATGGGAAATCTCCTCTTGAAAGGACAAACAGACCAGCCTGGAGTGGCTAGAAGAACAGAAGATACTTCTAGAAAGAAAGACCGACAGGAAAAATACAAAACAATAACAGCAGTCCGACTGATTACTACGAGAACAAGCAAGTTGCTTGTCCAGGAGACATCAAGGCAAGTGGTCAGGTCCCCTCAAGGCAAACCCCCTTCTAAGACTAAAACTCAATGGGAACACACAAGCAGACACGTACTCTGATTGGTGACAACGTTGGTCACGGATAAGGGGAAGTGAGGGAAAAACAGCAATGAAGCTGTGAGCTAAGTCCTACCACATTCAACAGACTCCTGTGAACTTGGGTGGAGACCTGGTTAGCCAGCAGTGTGGCAAGACCTAGGGACTCCTGGGCCCAGAGTCAGTGACATAACCACAAAGAACTAGAGTGGAGAGTGAAGCATCCAGCAGATAAGAAGTGAAGGCATATGTACAAGAACACCCACACTTGCAGATAATACCCACTTGACCTGATTTCAATGGCTGGATGATCAGACCTCAACTAGAAGAAGAAAGAAGTAGAAAAAAAAGAGTAATCTGATGCAATTTGATGAACTTGACTTACACCTATGAATGCAGTAGCTCAAAGGAGGGAACAAATCTTTACAGCGAGGACCATTCCTACCCCTTCAATACACAGGGTAGACAGGGATGGGCAATTTGGACACTGGCTACCCAAAATGGGAATGGGGAGGGGCTACAAAGGCAAGAAGTGACTGGCTTACAAGCTTTCAAGAGGGAGCCTAGATCCAAAGGGAGCAGAGGAAGGTAGAATCTCCACTGAGTAGTATCCAATCTGTCTGGGTGAGGCTGATGAAAGGAAATGGAGATAAGACTCTTGTGGTACAATAGTGAAATAATTGGTATCAGGATTGACTGTGAGGGTTGGAAATGTAAAGGTAGATGTTTTGTAGCAAAAGGAGGGGAGTGGTTGACTTTGCAGGCCAGAAGCGGAGTGCCCTGGGTTCATCAACATAGAAGAGAGGAGTGTGGGACCCTATCCAGAGAAAAAGTGACGCCAGAGATGGAGGTACAGATGATGACGTGGAGAGATGGAGTGGCTGGGGACTCAAGACCCAGAGAGGGAAAGGGGTTGTGTGCTGACGACCGAGGTGCAGGCTTGCGGGTTATACCCTTTGGTTGGCTGATGATGCATGGAAGGGACTGTAACCAAGGCAATGAAATTATATACAATAGGATGAACCTAAAGCTAATGTTCTCCCATGTAAACTATCACATAATTCATAATAAACCATTAAAAAAAAATGATGGGAGCAAAAAACAATGGCACTGCCACAAGGTAACATTTAGATTTCTCACTTAAAATTCACCCAATTGAGCAATGTGTATAGATAAGGCAGTCATCTGAAAGGAATAAATAAAAGTTATTTGAACTCCAAAAAAAAAAAAAAAGAGAGAGAGACAATAGCTTCACATTTTGGTATTTTTGTTTAATAAAGGTTTCTATGATTTCATAGCAATAAAAAAAATCTTAGCAAAGTGCTTTGCATATATTTGTTGGTATGGTGATGTGCCGTGGAGACGGTTCCAACTCATAGCGACCCTGTACAGGGTTTCTGAGGCTGTAAATCTTTACTGGAGCAGAAAGCCTCATCTTTCTCCTATGGAACAGCTGGTAGTTTCAAACTGTTCGCATCCATATTTGTTGAATAAAAGAATGGAGTTTAAGGACCTCTCCCTTTTAGACAGTTTTAAAAGTTCTTAAGGTTAAATTTTTTCCTCTGTATTTGTGAATTAGAGACGTGTCCTAAAATAAGTTGCCTTACAACTTCCTTGTTAGGGGATGAATATGTTTATACATTTAATTAGTTCTCTCTGTAATCCATTATCTGGAGATTAAATATCATTTTGTGTACAGTTAATGATACTATTTCAGCCAGGCACTCATTTGGGAATTTGGGGCTCTCTAACTGCTGTTCTCCCCAGAACATATGACTGACAAATAAATGCAGATGATACATAGAATACAATTGAGATCTATGTTAGAGCCAGCAACTGAGCTGGATAAATGAATGAATACATAAAATCAAGATATATGTATTGCATTTATAATTTCTCCTTGATTATTCAGTCTTATCGCCTCTTAAATAGGCGATTATGGGAGGACCTGTTTCTAACTGTTCCTTTCTCATATTTTCACAATATTTCATCATTCTTTTTAACATATTCTGTTGACTTCCACAGTTCTCATGGAATCAAAATTAATTGCTAAGATCTGCTTCTTGTGAGAGGAGTCCTGGTGTGGTACTGTAGGGTAAGCACTTGACTGCTAACCACAAGGTGGGCAGTTAAAACCCACCAGTCACTCTTTGAAAACCCTGTACAGGGTGACTATGTATCAGAACTGATTCAATGGCACTTACTAACAACAACCACGATTCCTTGTTTCCCTAATAAAGCTTATTATTTTTTTCTTATCTAATTTTAAAGAACTTCACTAGGTCTCTGAGAGTAGATTCTGAGATTGGGAAAAGGTCAGCTCTTTACATGAGATTTTAAAATAAAAGAGTATGCAAATGTGAAACGTTATCGTCACCTTAATCAACTCACCATTTTTATTTAATTATCCTACTGCCTCTCCCATGGGAGAATCTATTCTAGTTTTCTGCTCCCTTGCTATAATATTTAAGAGAGCACTTTAGTCTAAAAAAGTCTAAATGAGACTGAGAAAAGCAAGTCTAAAGTTCTTAAAGTTGCCAAAAGAGCTTGCCAAAACTAAGACTACAAAATCGATCCTGGAAATAAAGTATTTTTAAAGAGAGTTAATATTGCTGGAAGTGTGGGCTCTTAATTGGTAAAGATTATCTCTAATAAGGAAAACTATGATATATAAGTGTTTCTGAGAACATAGAAATATTTCACTGCTCTGAATTTTATCTAATAGGCATTGTAGCATTTGCAGGTCCTCTTCATGAGTGACATTTACACTTGGTTTGCCTTCCCAGTGGAGGGGAAAATGTGTTACTCTTGACCTAGTTGAAGAAGAACTCTGAGGTTGAAGCTATACATCTAAAGTCTTAAGTTAGCAGAAACCCAGGTAACTATGGAAACAAAATGATACCACACTATTGTTAGAATATTACTGGCATAATTTATTTTTTAACACACCTTATAAGAGTTAAACATCTAAGAAAAGACAATATAATACGCTCTGAAATTGGTGTTAAGCTTCTAATATGACCCAGGTGAAGGGGATTGTCATGAGTGCCATTACTTCCACTTCTGTAAACCTGACAATTGCTCGAATCAAGTATTTACTGAACAGTGCTTATTAGAACAATTTCTAATATGGTGTCGTAGCCTGCAGAGAAATCTGGTGAGAGATTCCATGCCACCCTCAAAGATATAAAACCAAAATCAAAAAGTGCCACAAAAGTGAGCAAAATTTTCCAATGAGTGAAAAAAATGACCATATTATGTTAAATTTTAGCATGAGGTACTAAAGAGAAAAAAAAAAGTTGAGGAAAGTGCTAGCAATAGTACAATAAATTTATTTCATCTTTCAATTAGCTCTAAGTTCCAGGAGAAATATATAAATTTTCCAGACACATCTTTATATAAAAATTCACCAGCTTCTCCTTGGAAACACTATACACAGTCACTATGAGATGGAACCAACTTGAAGGCACTTAACAACAACAAAAACCATATGTAATCTCTCTTTGATCATTCAGTTCTATCTCTTTTTAAAGTAAGTGAGTATGGGAGGAATTGTTTCTAACCGAACCTTTCTCATATTTTCCCAATACTTCATCATGCTCTTTTACATAATCTGTTGATTTCCACAGTTCTCACATATATATGGCCGTTGTTGTTTAGTGCCTTCAAGTCGGTTCCGACTCATAGCAACCGTGTATAGAGTTTTCAAGGCTTTTTAAATCTTTGCAGTAGCAGAAAACCTCATCTTCCTCCCACAGAGTGGCTGGTGGGCTCGAACTGTGGACTTTGTGGTTCACAGTCCAATACTTATCATAGTGAGCCACAGAGAAAGAGAAAGACAGAGAGACTTTTGCTTTGGCACTGTAGGTTCAGCATTGGATTGTGAACCACGAGGTCAATAATTTAAACCCACCAGCTACTCCTCAGAAACCCTATACAGGGTCGCTATGAAGTTGGTGGCACTTAACAACAATGACTAATAATCATTAGTTCAGCTCTTTTAATTCCTCATTTCTTCCATTCACTTAAGCTTCTTTATGCTAAAGGACAAGTTTCAGTTTATTAATTTTAGTCTATTCTATCTTTTCTGTCATTTTAATTATTTTTTGCTTTCTTCCTATATGATGTTCTTGATGTCATCTCACAACTCTTCTGATCATCATTCATTAGTGTCTATTGGGTCAAATTTGTTCTCGAGATGTTCAGGTGGGGCATACTCAAGGTCCTATTTTGGCACTCAAGTTGTTGTAGTTTCAACTCGTAGTGACCCTGGATAGGGTTTCCGAGGAGTGGCTGATGAGTTTGAACTGCCAACCTTAATATTCAAACCAACCTTGCAGTTCAGTGCTTATCCTACAGTACCATATGAGGATTCCTAGCGTAGTGATTACGAACTGGGCTGTGAACCGCAAGGTCAACAGTTCAAAACTACCAGCTGTTCTGTGGGAGAAAGATGTGGCTTTCTGCTCCTGTAAAGATTTACAGCCTCAGAAACCCTGTACAGGGTCGCTATGAGTCAGAACCGACTCGACGGCACTCAACAACAACAACAAGACTTGTTTTAATTTTAATTGTCTTCAGCTTCAACCTGAACTTATGTATGAACAATTGATGGTCTATACTACAGTCTGTCCCTGGGCTTGTTTTTGCTGATGATAACTGAGCTTTTCTACCATGTCTTCCCATAGATGAAGTCAATCCGATTCCTTGGTATTCTATGTTGTGGGATCCATGTGTATATTCACCTTGATGTTGTTTTAAAAAGGTATTTGTAATGAGTAAGTTACTGGTCTTGCAAAATTCTATAATGTAATCTCTAGCATAGTTTCTATCACCAAGGCCATATTTTCCAACTTCTGATCCTTCTTCCTCTTTGGCTCCAAGCTTCACATTCCAATCACCAGTATTTTATCAATGCATCTTCACTGCATATTTGATCAGTTTCAGACTGAAGAAGATGGTAAAATTCTTCAGTTTCATTATCACTGGCTTTAGTGACTGGTGTACAAATTTGAATAATAGTGGTGTTAATTGGTCCTTCTTGTAGGCATATGGATATTAATCTATCACAGTCATTATGTAGTTACAAAATAGATTCTGAAATGTTCTTTCTAAATGATTAATGTAAAGCTATTCCTCTTCAATTTGTTGTTACTGGCATAGTAAACCATCACACTGTAGGATTCAAAATTGCCAATACCAGCCCATTTCAACTCACTAGTGCCTAGGATATTGGTTTTTGTGCATTCCATTTTATTTTTTACAACTTCCAATTTCCCTAGATTCATACTTCTAACATTCCATGTTCTCATTATTAATGGGTGTTTGCAAACTATTTCTTCTCATTAGAATTTTAACAATATATATATTTCCATATTCAAAAGTTTTTATTAAGTAAGAGTAATCCAGTGTTTTAAGTAAAATCATTCCTCACTTGTTTGAATGCAGATGATCAGTTTTAGAAATTTATATGTTGACAATTCTAATATAAGTTGTCCTTCTCTGTCTCTATGATCAGTGGGGCTTAGAGTGAAACAAGAAAGCAGTATATCCTCCTATTAAATGCATATTATAGTCAAAGGATTTCCCTGGACTCTGGGAATACAAAGATGAATTTAGTATGGAATATATTTTATACAAGAGAAAATGAATCGTTCAATTTAGAGAAACTTAGCTGTGGAATTAGACAGAACTGTATTTAATTTTGATTTTTTTTTTTTAATTTACTAGCTCTCTGAACTTAACAATTTATTTAACTTTTCTGGACTTCAACTTCCTCTTCTGCTAAAAAGAAAATATGAGGCCTATTTCCTGGGAGTGAGAATTAATGAACTGAGTAGGCATTGCAAAAGTGACAGATACATCAAGCTCAATCTAAAGATTCTGAAGTTTTGCAAATGTCTACGACCCCTCTTCCCTTTTCTTCCTATTCCTACCCATAGTGTAAACTGTATAGAATAGGGTGTTCCAAGCCTGGGGACCACAAAGAGAATTCAAAGACCTTTGAAATTATAAGAAAAACAAATTACACCTTTATTTTTCCTAAACTCATTGTTAAATTAAGCATTTTCCTCAGTTACATATATAGCAACAACCTATTGCTATATTAGCAATATCTGTGATTTTGTCATCAATGGAAATTACATATTTTCAAATCATATTAGTTGCTGCCACTATCTTGAAATCATGAATCCTAACACTATTAGAAATTACAACCGTTATTAGATCAGCCACTGTTGTTGTTGTTGTGTGTCACTGAGTCGGTTCTGACTCATAGTGATTCTATATAGGGTTTCCAAGAGTAGCTGTCGGGTTCGAACTGCCAAAGTTAGTGTGGTTAGCGATCTAGTTATAGCACCACATCAGGATTGAGATCAAACACTAAATCTTGTCATGCGTGCGTAAATAAAGTACATAGAAAACCATTATAAATTTGACTTTAATAATACTTTATTAACTGTATTTCAATATGAATATTTTGCATTTTCCTTTGTAATCCTAGGCTTTTTATTGTAAGCATTTAAAGGCATTATTCTGAGAAGAGGCCTATGGGTTTTACCGGACTTTCAAATGGATCCATGGGACAAAAAGAATAAGAAACTGTAGTGAAGTATTGCAACATTTCCTAAACGATGGACAACATAAGACTCTTTTCTCACTCCCCAAATTTACCCTGATGAAGTCTTGCATCAGAAAGGGCATAGGGATGGGATGGAGAGTGGAGGATGGCCCACAGTGCAACCAAAGGTAGGCTCGGTCACCATTTTGATATGGACGTTCACAGAAGCAGGGCAAGTAGCTGGTGCAGGCATCATTGAAGGCACCAAAATACTGCTGACTTTTGGGCAGATTTGCAGCTATGGTATTTGTTCACTCATCCTCCTCTTCTCTAATCCACGATTTGCAACCCTAAACCTATTGTGATTGTTGTTAGGTGCCATTGAGTCAGTACCAACCCATAGAGACCCTAAGCAAAGCAGAGCGAAACACTGCCCGATCCTGGGCCAACCTCACTATTGTTGCCACGCTTGAGTCCATCGATGCTGCCACTTAGCCAATCCATCT
>NW_006408548.1:11690562-11696773 GCF_000296735.1 Chrysochloris asiatica | reverse complement strand
ATATATATATATATCAAAAGTGATATCTAGATAGACAGTTAGATAATGATAATGTATGTGCACACACAGAGAATCATAATGTAAAGCATGCTACTTATGGTTGCTGTTGTTAAGGGCCTTCAAGTTGGTTCCAACTCATAGTGACCCTGTATGAGAAGCAGCTGGAGGGTTTGAACTGCCTACCTTGTGGCTAGCAGTCCAGTCTTATTCTACAGCACCATATCAGGACTCCTTCTTATGGTTGGTACATTTTTATGTTTGAAGGATTAGGACCTAAGGGAATTTTCTCCTTTTCCAGTTGCTGATTGTACCTAAGAGATTAAAGGCAAATCATCCACCAGAGGCCTTACCTGGTGGACAGACAATCATCAGAAGTGGTCACCTGTCATTCTGTGATAACTGGATTGTTCTGTCCTTGGGCTGTTTCCCTCCCCTCTGTCTACACTTACCAGAGGGGCACCAACCACACCTGGCATAAACCCACTGGGTGCTAACAATGTTGCCAATAGACCTGGGGAATAGGCCCTCACAGGCTAAATATTTAGACACCTGAGGAGTGAGGATCTATGAATAACAAACAAGAAACAGATCATATGAAGCAGATTTATGGAATTAATGGATCTAGAATTTTAAAGAGTATAGTAAATATTTATAAACTGATGAAGGAAGGTATTAATAATTTAAATAGCATAGTGGTTACGAATCGGGCTGCTAACCTCAAGGTCAGCAGTTCGAAACTACCAGCGGTTCCATGGGAGAAAGATGAGGCTTTCTGCTCCCGTGAAGATTTATAGCCTCAGAAACCCTGTGCAGGGCTGCTTAGAGTTGGAACTGACTCCACAGCACACAACCACCACCACCACCGTAAAGTTCTAGTCCCAGTAGTGGTGGTGGTTATGTACCATGGAGTTAATTCTCACCCATAGCAACCCTGTATAGAGTTTCTGAGGCAGTAAATCTTTATGGGAGCAGAAAGCCTCCTCTCTGACCCAGAGAGTAGCTGGTGGATGTGAACTACTGGCCTTATAGTTAGCAAACCAATGCATAACCCACTATTCCACAAGTTGTTGTCGTTATATACCTTCGATTCGGTTCTGACTCATAACAACCCTGTATAGGATTTTCAAGGAGCAGCTGGTGACTTGGAACTACCAACCTTGCAGTTCAAACCGACTTTGAGGTTGAGGAGTTATCCTATGTTGGTATACCAAGACTCCACCAAAACTTTTTAATCCCAGTTGTTGTTCAGTGACACTGAGTTGGTTCCAACTCAGCAACCTTGTACACAGTTACCAAGGGATTACTTGTGGGTTTGAACCACCAGCCTTGCAGTTAGCAGTCCAGTAGTTATCCTACAGCACCACATCAGGACTGTAAAAAGAGCTCTGGTGGCTACATGGTTAAGTGCTTGACTGCTAACCAAAAGGTCAGCAGTTCAAACCCAGCAGCTACTCTACAGGAGAAAAAAAATCTGAGGATCTGCTCCCATAAAGATTTCAGCCTAAGAAACCTGATGGGGCAGTTCTACTCTGTCATCTATGGTCACTGTGAGTCAGAATCAACTTCATGGCACACAGCAACAACAACAAAAAGTAACAAAAAGCATGCCTCTTGTCAAGAGAGACAAGTTAATCAGTCCCTGATGAAAGCTAAAATATTCATAAAGTTACAAGTAGTTCTTACAGACTAATCAAAATAAAAGAACAAAAACAAGGAAGTTCAAAGTAATAGAAATGAACCAAATATGCAACAACAAATACAGACACAGTATTTGGACATAAATCATGAAGGACCTCCTCGACTTGAGTTTTGAACCAGAACTTCAAGATGAAGAAAAATGGAGTCTGACAGAGTATAAAACAAAGACATACCAGGCAGGCAGATAATATAACTGAAATCATGCAGATAGGATTGAAAAGAGTCTACACTTGGCAACAGCAAGTAGATTACTCTGGTTTGAGTTGACAAACTATTAAAATGAATGAGGAAAAAAAAAGAGTAAATTCATGTTGGATATGGAATACAAGATTCAGGAGTTCAAATTTTATATGCTAGGCAATAGGAAGTCATGAGAGGTTGTTGAGCAATTAATTGGCAGAGTCCTGGTACAGGATAAGCACTACACTACAAGGTCAATTTAAACTGTAAGGTCAGCAGTTCAAACTCACCAACTGCTCCTCAGAAACCATACAGAGTCGCTATGAGTTAAACTGACTCGATGGCACTCAACAACAACTTTTGATATGGAGGAGGAAGAATCCACAAAATCACAGTCATAGATTTACATTTTAAACCTACCCTTATCTAATCTTCTGTTGTATGGAAATCCTAAGGCATTACCAATTCTTTGAGAGAAGACCTGATAGGACACACAGGAGTTTTAATATTTCTATGACAATATATTTGGATTTTTGCTACATTTCTTAATAGACTTCAGATTCAAAAAAAAAAAAACAACCATTCTAAAAAAAAGAGTGCTCTTAGAATACATAATATAATCATTGACATACTAAAATGTCATGGTCAAGATGTTAAGTTTGCCTAGTATTAATGCATCTTGGCAAACTGAACATTAAAAAGAGTTCCTTGTCAGTCACTTAGGTCATTGCTTGCTGAATGATCATAGGAGACTTTATATGAATTCTGAGTACAACATTTGAAGTGTGGTAACAATTTCTTTAAAAAGGCAAAATAAAAAAGTGTTGTATCTTATTAATGATAGGTATATATTTTATAATGTCTTCACAGACCCAAATTAAAAAGGACTTATATATATCACTGCTCCCGTAAGGATTTACAGCCTCAGAAACCCTGTACGGGTTGCTATGAGTCGGAACTGAGTCCACGGTATATAACAACAACAACATATATACCACTGGAGTCTTGGTGTGGTGTGCAAGATAAGGCACTGGAAGCAACGTCAGTTTGAACTACAAGGTTGGTGGTCAAACCCACCAGCCACTCCTTAGAGACCCTACACAAGGTCACTGTGAGTCAGAACCAACTCGGTGGCACTTAACAACAACAAAGTATAAATCCTACAGTGCCTGGTGTGGCATTATAGAATAACACAAGGTTGGTGGTTCAAACTCAATCTGGAAAACTCTACACAGGGTCGCGATGAGTCAGAGTTTACTCAACAGCACTTAACAACAACAACAACATATATATATGTATAAATAAATGTTTGGGAAACAGGTGATAGTGATGGCTGAACAAAATTGTGAATGTAATTGATATGACTGAATTGTACATTTAAAAATGGTTAATATTTTATTTTATAAATATTTTATCACAATACATTTTTATAAGGCAAACAAAAGCTTAATTCCTGTTTTTTCTAGTGAAAGTTCAATGTTAATATTAATTGATAAACTAGAATTGTCATTCATTTTAACCATGAACCCTCTGGAATTATTTGAATTGTGCATATGGTGGGGTCACTAGGGTGCAGGAGTGTAGACCACGCTGTCAGAGGGGAGACATCAAAATGATTGTCCATAAAATGTGTTCACAGTGTTTCACCAAACATATTATTTATAAAAATAGCTCTGTACTTCATTTTAACATCAAAAGTAAATTTTGTGAGCCCAGCATACATATATAGTTCAAGGCTAAAATTCTGTGTTAGTTTACTTTTTTAATCTTTTAATATACTCTAGTTAAAGCTATCATTATTACTCATTTACAATAATGTTTTGAATCATGTGGTTTTGTCTACATGTGCTACCACAAAAGCTACTGTTTTCGTTGCTGCTTTTGATTTAATAGTCACTAATGTTATCAAATTTTCTGGTGTTTTAGCTACAGTACTGTAGTAATTGATATTTGTGAACCTGTATCAGTAACATTTTTGAGAATGGAGTAGAAATTAAAGGAAAAGAAGGAGAAAAAGAAAGGCTTCTCAGTTGCTAATAATCTTGGATCTAACAATGTAATTCACTATAGAAACATTATATAAAACAATTTTGGTGTTTTTGTTACATGCCATTGAGTCAGTTCCAACTCATAGTGTTTTGGGGCACCACAGAATGAAACACTGCCTGACTGACTCTGCGTCATCCTCACAATCACTGATAAGCTTGAGTCCACTGCTGCTGCCGCTGTGCCAATTAATCTCACTGGTGTCTTCCTCTGTTTCACTGATCCTTCCACTTTACTAAGCATGATGTCCTTCTCCAAGGATTGGTCTCTCCTAATAATACATCCAAAGTATGAGAGATTAAGTCTGCCAACCTGGCTTTTAAGGAGCACTCTGGCTGTACTACTTAGAACACCAATTTGTTTGTTCTTCTCGAAGTCCACGGTACTTTTCATATTCTTCTACAACATCATAATTTAAATGACTTGAGTCTTCTACAGTCTTCCTTAATCATAATCCAACTTTCACATGCATATGAGGGATTAGAAATAATGTGGCATGATGGGTCAGGTACATCTCAGTCCTCAAACTAGCATCTTTGCTATTGAACACTTCAAAGAGATCTTATGCAACATATCTGCCTAATGCAATACATTGTTTGATTTCTTGACTGCTGCTTCCATGAGTACTAATGATTGTTCTGAGCAAAATAAGGTCTTTAACAACTTCATTTTCTCCATTTATGAAGATGTTTATTGGTCCAGTGATGAGGATTTTTTTTTTTTTTACACTGAGGTGCAATCTGTACTGAAGGCTGTGGTCTTTGATCTTCATCAGTAAGTATTTTAAGTCCTCTTCACTTTCAGCAAGCAGGACTGTATCATCTGCACATTGCAGGTTGTTAATGAGTCCTCCTCCAATCCTGATGCCACATTCTTCTTCATATAATCCAGTTTCTTGGATTATTTACTCAGCCTACAGATTGAATAAAATGGTGAAAGAATACAACCCTGGCACATACCTTTCCTGATTTAAAACCATTCAGTGTCCCCTGTTCTGTTCAAATGACTACCTCTTGATGTATGTACAGGTTCCTCATGAGTACCAGTAAGTGTCCCAGAATACTCATTCTCCACAATGTTGTCCTTATGTCATCATAGGCAAGCCCTTGCATAGTTAGTAAGCACAGGTAAATACCTTTCTTGTATTCCCTACTTTCAGTCAAGATCCATCTGACATCAGCAATGATATCCTTTATTCCACGTCCTCCTCTGAATCATTCCTGCCAATGTACTGTTGTAGCTGTTTTTTAAATTACCTTTAGAAAAATTTTACTAGCAAGTGATATTAGTGATATTGTACTATAATTTCTGCATTCTGTTGGGTCACCTCTCTTTGGAATGGACACAAATATGGATACCTTCCAATCAGTTAGCCAGGTAGAGCTGTCTTCCAATTTGTTGGCACAAAGGAGTGAGTGCCCCCAGTGCTGCGTCAGTGTGTTGAAATTTTTAAACTTGCATTCCATATGTCCCTAGAGCTTTGTTCTTTGCCTTCACAACACCTACTTCTTTTTGGTGGTGACTCTTGTATTCTTTCCATTTTCTTTTAATGCTCTTAGAATATTTTAATATATTTTGCCCATAGAATCATTCAATATTACAAGTGGAGGACTAATTTTTTTCTTCAGTCATGTCATCTTGAGAAATACTAAGCATATTATTCCCTTTTGCTTTTCAAACTCCAGGTCTTTGTATATTTCATTACAATACTTGATTTTGTCTTCTCAAGCTGCCCATTGAAATTTTCTGTTTAGCTCATTTATTTCCTCATTTCTTCATTTGTTTTAGAATCTCTGTGCTGGAGAGC
This sequence comes from Chrysochloris asiatica, assembly GCF_000296735.1. Classification (NCBI taxonomy): domain Eukaryota; kingdom Metazoa; phylum Chordata; class Mammalia; order Afrosoricida; family Chrysochloridae; genus Chrysochloris; species Chrysochloris asiatica. The sequence goes on along the minus strand of NW_006408548.1, from coordinate 11,691,042 downwards.
AAGTATCAGAATCTCTTCTGACATCAATTTTGTCTTTCCATTCTTTCTTGTGCTCTTAATGACTCTTTGTTTTCTTCCTGCATGATGTTCTTGATGTCATCCCACAACTCTTCTGGTCTTCAGTCTTTAGTGTCTAATACATCAACTCTGTTATTTAGATGGACTCTAAATTTAGGTGGGATACGTTCAAGGTCAAATTTTGGCTCTCATGGATTTGTATGAATTTTCTTCCATTTAATTTGAACCTGTATATAAGCAATTGAGGGTCTGTTCCACAGTGTGCCCCTGTTCTTATTTTGGTAGATGATATGGAGCTTTTCCAACATTTCTTCTTACAGAAGTAATCAATTTGATTTATGTGTGTTTCATCTGGTGAGGTTCATGTGTATAGTCATCTTTTATGTGTTTTTAAATAGGTATTTGGAATGAAAATTTGAACAGAAAATTTCAAAGATCAGCTCAAGAAGATAAAGCCAAATA
>NW_006408548.1:11667768-11687187 GCF_000296735.1 Chrysochloris asiatica | reverse complement strand
ATACACATTCTTTTCCAGTGCACATGGAACATTCTCCAGAATAGATCATGTTTTAGGCCACAAAACAAATCTACATAAATTTACAAATATCAAAATACTACAAAGCATCTTCTCCGACCACAATGCTATCAAATTAGAAATCAACAATAGGAAGACCAAGGAAACCAAGTCAAATACATGGAAACTGAATAACACCCTGCTGAAAAACAACTGGATAGTAGAAGAAATTCAACGTGAATTCACAAAATTCTTAGAAATAAATGAGAACGAAAACACAACATACCGTCACTGGAGAAGGATATCATGTTTGATAAGGCGGAGGGTCAGAGAAACAGAAGAAGACCTTCAGCGAGATGGATTGGCAAAGTGGCAGCATAAATGGGCTGAAGCGTGGCAACAATAGTGAAGTTGGCCCAGAATCGGTCAGTGTTTCGTTCTGCTGTGCATGAGACCGCTATGAGTCAGTACCGACTCGATGGCACATAAACAACAACAACAATTTGGAATGAATACATCATTGGTGTTGCAAAATTCTGTCATGTGATCTCCAGCATCATTTCAGTCACCAAGGCCATAATTTCCTACTACTGATCCTTCCTCTTTGTTTCCGTTTCATTCTAATCACCTGTAACTATCAATACATCTTGATTGCATGTTTAGTCAATTTCAGACTGAATAATATGGTAGAATTCTTCAGTCTCATCATCACTGACTTTACTGTTTGGTGTGTAGATTTGAATAAAGGTGTATTAATTGGTGTTCCTTGTCAGTGTATGAATATTATCCTATCACAGGCAACATTATACTTCAAGATAGATCTTGAAATGTTCTTCTTGATGATGAATGTGATGTCATTCCTCTTCAATTTGTCTCCCTAGCATAGTAAACCATATGATTGTCAGACTCAAAATGGCTAATACCAGTCCATTATAGATCACTAATGCCTAGGATATCTTTATGCATTCCTTTTAATTTTGACAACTTCCAATTTTCCTAGATTCATACTTCATGCCTTCCATATTCAATTATTAATGGATGTTTACAGCTGTTTCTTCTCATTTTGAGTTGTGCCCCATCAGCAAATAAATGTCCAACAGCTTTACTCCATTTGCAGCATTATGATCAACTCCACTTTGCAGAGGCAGCTGTTCACCAGTTGTATTTTGATTGCTTTCCAATCTGAAGGGGTTCATTATCTGACACTATATCTGACAATATTCTTGTGCTATTCATAATTTTTCAATATTCAGTACACTGGTGCTATCTGACAATGTTCCACTGCTGTTCATAAAGTGTCAGTGGCTAAACATTCAGAAGCACCTCTACTTATTCCAGTCTTAGTATTTTAGCTCAGTTGAAACCTGTCCACCATGTGCATGTACCCTGCTGGTATTTAAAAGACCTGTAGCATAGCTTCCAGCATCACAGCAACATACAAGCCACCATAGTACAACAAACTGACAGATGAGTATTTGACAGTTTTGTTAGTATTCATACAATCTCAGGAATATTACATTTAAGCACTTTATAACTATATTTAGCAATATGATGATGATGATTCTATGATTCAAATTGATAATAAACATCACTAAGAATTCTGTATGGTTTGATACACGAGGAGCTTACCGCTCTGGGTAACACCAGCTGCAGTGATACTATTGTGTATATATATTTTTAGAGTTCTGGTGTGGCACTGGTCTGCCAACCACAAGGTTGGTGGTTCGAACCCACCAGTCACTCATTGGAAACCCTATACAGGGTTTGACTCAGAACTTACTCGATAACAAACAACAACAAGATCCATATATATTTGTAATTGCAGTGTGTACTTGAAAAATGTCTAAAGATTTCAATAGATTCTCAAAGGGGTCTATAAGTGTTCTCAGAAATATATGAAAAGTTACTGTACAACGATTTTGGTTAGTCTTCTTTCTACAAGCTATTTTCTCTCTTTCAAATGAGTAACAATAACCACTAAGCAATGTGTAAAAAGTTAAAATAAATAAAAATGGACTTATATAATTAGTCATTACTTTTCTTTTCCTCTTCATCCCCTAAGTAGTAGGTATATACCTTGTTGCTATTGTTAAGTGCTGTCTAGACAGTTCCGATTCATAGCAACCCTGTATATGGTTTCTGAGGAGTGACTGGTGAGTTTTAACTACCAACCTGTGGTTCAAACCAACCTTTCAGTCCAGTGCTTATCCAACAGTACCATACCAGGACTCCAATATACATATTATGATTGTATATTTTCCAGATTTTGGTTAAAATTTTTAAAAATAGCAACTTTATTTGTCTAGTTAGATGCCACATTGAGCACTAAGGTGCATGTGACCTAATCCATGTTACATATGCACAAGAAAGTTGGACAGCAAATAAGAGAAACCAAAGAAGAATTAATGTTTTGCATTAATTGTGTTGGTGAAGAATATTGAACATGCCCTAGAGTGCCAGAAGAGCAAGCAAGTACGTCCTGGAAAAAGTACAGCAGCCAGAATGCTCCATAGAAATGAGGAGGGTGAGACTTGGTCTCACATACTTTGGTCATGCTATCAGGAGGAACCAGTCCCTGGAGAAGGACAACATGTTTGGTAAAGAAGAAGGTCAGCGAGGAAGACCTCAATAATATGGATTGACCCAGCGGCTGCAACAATGGCTCAAACACAGCAATGATTGTGAGGATTGCACAGCACCAGGCCAGGTTGTGTTCTGTTAGCCGTAGGGTCTCAATGATCAGAACCACCTGGATGACTCCTAACACCATACATACATTGGTGGTGGTGGTGGTTATGTGCCCTTATGAGTCAGTTCCGACTCATAGCGAACATACATACATACATCCTGTAAATTCAGAGTTTGATAAGAATTTGGTATTAAATAGCTTGAATTTTTTTTTCATGGAAAAGTATTTATCTTATTTTATGTTTTATTATATGTCGTTGCTGTTAAGTGCTGTAAAGTCGATTCATTAAGTATATACAAATAGTTTTAGATATCAGAGTTCTAAAAGTTTCTAAAAAAATACAGTAGTCTCTTGTTGCCTTTTCCCAATTCCTCATTTCTGTGCCCAGCATAAATTTTTAGTTTTTTATTGTTGATGTCTCCTCTAGAATTTCCTGCTATATTCTAAAAGAATATACACATTCAGTTTCTCTAGTTTCTACCTAGAAAGCAGAATCTGTTGAGGATATCAACGTCATTTTATTCCTTCTTATTTTCATGTGACCTGTTTTTTTCCCACAAGAATATTTTAAGATTTTCTTTCAGCTTATATACTAAAATGTCATAATTATGTGTCCTGGTATAGATGTGTTTCATGTGTTGTACTGAACACCTATATCTTTTAGTTTGGGGAAATATTCTTGTATTTAATCCTCACCATTTTCTCCAGTCTTCCCCCCACCCCTTTTGGGAACTTCCATTTATCAAATATTAACCTCTAAATTTTTTAGCTTTTTTTCCTCTTGTCCATCTCTTTTTCCTTTTATACAGTTTTCAGGAAGGTTTTCTCGATTTTATTTTCCAAAGCTTCCATTGAATGTTTTATATTTATTTTCATATGTTTAAGTTCCTTTTTTAATAGTCTTATTGTTCCTTTTATGGCATCCTGTTGTTCTATTTGTGTACTATTTCTCTTATTTCACTGATGTTTCCCTTGACATTTTTTTCTTGTACTTTCTCTGCTTTTTTCCTGAGTTCTGCTTTCTCTCTTTGCTTGCTTGCTCTTCTTTCTTGCTGGACAGTGTCCTGAAATATCTGATTATCCTTGTCCTTTCATGTTCAAGAGTGTGACGCTAAGAAATTGGCATCTGTCTATTTGTGCCAGTGTGAGGGTTGTATGCTGGTGGGCTATGCCGCAAAGTTAGGGAGAGGCCAAGTGGCTTTTTACATGTGGATCCTCCCTATCTCAGTATCAGTAAGTCTTTCCCCTGGGCTGCTTTATTTTCTCCACAGAAGGTTAATTTCAATCTCTTCTCTGGGAGAAGAGAGGATGGCTTAGGAGAAGAAATAGCAAGACTTCTAGTGTTCTAGAACTGGGAGGGGACAAGAGCTTTGAGGTTCTAACCATTCAGAATATACCTATTCATGTGATAACATTATTTCAGTATGTTATCCCTGGTGTAGCAGAGGGTAAGTGCCTGACTGTGGAACTGAAAATTTAGCTGTTTGAACCCAGCCAATAGTTCCATGGAAGAAAAACCTATCTGGTTGTTTCTATAAAAATTACAACCAAGAAAACGCTCTGAGACACTTCTGTTTTGTCACATGGGGTCACTATGAGTCAAACCCAACTTGATGACACTCAACCACATCCCTCCCACTTTCATCTATTCCTGGTATCTATCCCCAATTGAGAAGCTACAGTTTAGCCAATCTAGAGAATAACATTCAGTTTCCTACTTGGATAGAGTAAAGAAACACTTTGTACAAGTTAGAAGTGAAGAGTAATGGTCCCTCTGCAGATCCTCTCCAATTTCTAAATCTTTTCCCGGTTCTGTGGAGTCCTGGTGTGGTGTGGCAGGATAATGCAATGGACAGAAAGGTCAGTTTGAACCACAGGTCAGTGATTCAAACTCACCAGCTGCTCCTCAGAAATCCTTTCCAGGGTTGCTATGAGTCAGAACTGACTGGATAGCACTTAACAACAGCAATATGGTAGCATATGAGTTAAGCATTGGGCTGCTAACTGCAAGGTTGGTGGCCCAAACCCACCAACAGCTCTGAGAGAGAAAGATGAAGCTGTCTGCTCCCAGAAACTCAAAGGAAGAGTTCTATTCTGTCTTATATAAGGCCACCCTGAGTAGAAATGGACTTGATGGTAGTTGAGTTTGGTTTGGTTTTATAGAGCAGAAATGATTTCTTCTGCTTGTCACCGTTCATATGCACAAATACACATAAAATATATAAAAACACACATTCAACCACTTAGATGCAAACTTCCTCTTGTCTGCTATATCATTCATAATGTCTCCACTTTTTTCTGTATTTATATTTTATTTTAATTAAATATCTCCTAGTTTCATTGATAATGAAACTTGTTTTTGTTTCTTATTCCTGTTATTTTGTTGGGATAATTTTTTAAGGCAAGTGCTTAAATGATGTCTTTATTAAGTTAGCTTTAAACAATAACTTCCTGGAAAGTGAATGAAGAATAGATTTTTTTTGTGATTGATGAGGACTTCTTAAGTTTTAGAACAGCCCTGTTCAATAAAAACATATTGGATCTTCTAGGAGCAGAGGTCCCTAGGACCATCAAGGGAGAAGAGCAGAGAGCGGGACCCTACCCAGAGAAGCAGTGATGCCTGAAATGGAGCCAGAGATGATAATATGGAGCGATGGAGCAGCTGGAGACTTTAGATCCAGAGAGGGAGAGCGACTGTGTGCTGAAGGCCTGGGGGGTATGGGGGAAGGATTGCATTGAGGGGACTGTAACCATGGCAATGAGACGATAAACAATAGAATGAATGTAAAACTAATGTTCTCCCATGTAAACTATCACATAATTCACAATAAAACATTAAAAAAAACATATTGGATCTTTTTGTTAAATGCTGTTGAGTGGATTCTAATTCAAGAGACCCTAAAAGCGAGTGGTGGGTTTAAATTTAGCAATCCAGTGGTCATCCTACAGCACCACACTAGGGCTCTATGAGAACATGTTGTTTATTGTTAAGTGCCGTCAAGTCGGTTCCAACCCATAGCGATCCTGTATAGAGGTTCCAAAGAGCAACTGGTAAGCTTGAACCACCGACAGTGAGGCTCAAATGACTTTGCAGTCCAGTGCATTAGCCCACAGCACCACAACAGGACTCCATGGAACCAGTTTATTCTGACACTGTCTAATATGGTAAACACTAGTCACATTATAGAGCTCTGGTAGCATATAGTGGTTATGAATTGAGCTACAAACCTCAAGGTCAGCAATTCGAAACTACCAGCTATTCCACCCACGGGAGAAAGATGAGGCTTTCTACTCCTGTAAAGATTTACAACCTCAGAAACCCTGTACAGGGTTGCTATGAGTCGGAACCGATTCCACGGCACAGAGCCACCACCAGCCACATTGTAGGAGTCCTGGTGTGGTGCTGCAGGTTAATGGGCTGGACTGCAAGGTCGGTGGTTCAAGCTCACCACCTGCTCCTCAGAGTCACTATAGGTTGGAACCAACTCGATGGCACTTAACAACAACAAGTGACACTGTGGAATCCTGGTGTGGTGCTGTAGGATCAGCACTGAACTGTTAACCACAAGGTTAGCAGTTCATATTTACCATGTACTCCTTGGAAACCTTACACAGGATCACTCTGTGTTGGAACTAATTCTATGACACTTAACAATAAGAAAGTCACACTGTAAGCAGCCCTATTAGCATAGTGGGTTATGAGCTGGGCTGTTAACCACAAGGTCAATAGCTTGAACCGATCAGCCTATTCACCAGAGAAAGACAAAGCTTTGTGCTTCCGTAAAGATTTACAGTCTCAAACACCCTACACAGATTTCTATGGCTCAGGACCGACACCACTACTAACATCAGTCACATTGTGGCTACTGATCACAGAACTTCAAATCAGGTCATTCCAGCTTAAGTCCTGCTAAGAATTGCCCTTCCCACCCCAGAATCTACATTGTAACAACATCCCAATACATAAGGTTCACCTGGAGATCTATAAGAATCACCTGGAGTGTGGGGCTTGAACTGGATTAAATTGCTTTAAAGCCCCAACTGAGCACTTGAAATGTAGCTAGTACAACTAATGAATTACATTTTTCAATTTTGTTGTTATTGTTAGGTGCCATCAAGTCAGTACCGAGGCATAGCAACCTTACTAGTACGAAACACTGACTGGTCCTGTGCCAACCTTAAACCAACTGCTGCTGCCACTGTATCTGTCCATCTCGTTCAGGGTCTCCCTCTTTTTCGCTCACCCTCTACTTTACCAAGCATGATGTCCTTCTCCAGGAACTGGTCCATCCTGACAATATGTCCGAAGTATGAGAGACACAGTCTGGCCATCGAGGTTTCTAAGGAGCATTCTGGTTGTACTTCTTTCAACACAGATTTGTTTGTGTTTGTGGCACTTTTTAGTACTTTTAGTATTCTTCTCCAACGCAATTCCAATGCTTCCATTCTTCTTCGGACTTCCTTATTCATTATACAGCTTTCACATACATATGAGGTGACTGAAAATAACATGGTTTGGGCCAGGTACACCTTATTCCTCATACTGTCATCTTCACTCTTGAACACTCTAAAGAGGTCTAATGCAATACATCTTTGATTTATTGACTGCTGCTTCCATGAGTGTTGATGATGGATTCAAACAAAATGAAGTCTTCAAAAACTTTAATATCTTCTCCATTTATCATGATTTTATTTATTGGTTCAGTGTGAGGTTTTTGGTTTGTTTGTTTGTTTTTTTACATTAAGGTGCAACCCATTTTTAAGGGTGTAATCCTTGATGTTCATCAGGAAGTATTTTAACTCATCTTTGCTTTCAGCAAGCAAGATTGTATTTTAATTAACATAAACTATAGTTAAATAGGCACATGTGACTAGTGGTTAACTTATTGGACAGTAATTTTAATTTAATTTAATTTTTTAACTTTTTATTGTGAATTGGGTGAAGTTTTAAGAGAGAAGATCACCAATTTTTCCATTCAATAATTCATACACATTTTATTTCATCTCATTGATTACAATTGCTGAATGTAACATCACTTATTTCACTTCCTCCCTGTGATTCCTGTTTCCATTCCTCCTTCTTTCTGAATCCTTATGCACTTTATCCTTGGGTAATTGCTCCCCTTTTGAGTCTAAGGTGTGCATACCTCACAAGTGTTATTGTTCCCCTTATGTTGTTAAGTACTGTGGAGTCCGTTCCAGTTCATAGTGATCCTGTATAGGGTTTCCAAGGCTGTAAATCTTTACAGGAGCAGAACACCTCATCTTTCTCCCACAGAACTTCTGGGAGTTTCAAAATGCCGGCCTTGAGGTTAACAGCCCGATTCATAACCACTATGCTACCAGAGCTCCTTGTTCCCCTTATAGACCTGTCTATTTGGCTCAATATTTGTGGAGGTGAGTTCATTTCCAAATCTAAAGGGTGACTAAAAGCGATAGTCTCAGGGATTCCATTAGTCTCTATCTGACCAGAAAGCCTGGTCACTTTTATTATTCTGAGTTTTGTTCCATAATTGGTTCTCCCACTGTAGCCAGGATCTTCTAATATGATCCCTTTCAGAACAGTTGGTCATGGTAGGCAGGCACCATCTAGCTCTTTTGGTCTCAGGGTCCATTAGACTAATTGTTTCATGTCTTAAATTTGTATCACTCTTCTTCCTCTGGGCAGGGAGAGACCAATAGTTATACCTTAAAAGGTCATTCATGAGCTTTATAGACCTCAGTCACCCCTCATCATATTAGGAGGTAGACAGACCATTGTCTTTGTGGTCTATGTTATGCCAATTGACCTTGGCATTCCCCAAAACTATGGTCTGAACCTCATAGGTCCAGCAACTCATCCCCACAAGGTATTTGGTTATGTCTAAGAAGTTTTCATTTGGGTTATATGAAGAAAAATATGACATCAGGATTGGAGGAAGACTCATTAACAACCTGCGATATGCAGATGATACAACCTTGCTTGCTGAAAGTGAAGACGACTTGAAACATTTACTGATGAAGATCAAAGAGCACAGCCTTCAGTATGGATTACATCTCAATGTCAAGAAAACAAAAATGCTCACCACTGGACCAATAAACAACATTCTTATCAACAGAGAAAAGATTGAAGTTGTCACGGACTTCATTATTCTTACATCAACTATCAATATTCACAGAAGCAGCAGTCAAGAAATCAAATGACGTATTGCATCAGGCAAAATCTGCTGCACAAGACCTTTTTAAAATATTGAAGAGCAAAGATGTCAGTTTGAGGACTAAGGTGTGCCTGACCCAAGCCATGGTATTTTCAATAATCTCATATGCATGAGAAAGCTGGACAGTAAGTAAGGAAGACCATAGAAGAATTGATGTGTTAAAGTTATGGTGTTGGAGGAGAATATTGAAAGTGCCATGGGCTGCCAAAAGAATGAATAGATCTGTGTTGGAAGAAGTGCAGCCAGAGTGCTCCTTGGAGGTTGGTATGGCCAAATTTCATGTCTTATGCTTTGGACATATTGTTAGACGGGACCAGTCAATGGAGAAGGATATCGTGTTTGGTATGGTGGAGGGTCAGAGAAAAAGAGGAAGACCCCCAGAGAGATGGATTGCCAAGTGACAGCATCAGTGGGCTCAAGGATAGTAACAATTGTGAGGTTGGCCCAGGACTGGGCAGTGTTTCGATCTGTTGTACATAGGGTCACTTCTATGAGCCGGTACTGACTCGATGGCACCTAACAACAACAACAACAAGCTACAATGTTAAAACTATAAAGCTGAATACTCGCTAGTGTCTGCAACTGGGAATATTATCCAATACAGTACATGAACTTTGGTTTCATTTTTTAAAAACTACTATTCTGTGGTTGTAGGTGGTTATGTGCCATTGAGTTGGTTCCTATTCATGGCAACCTTATATGTGGTTCCTGAGGCTGCAAATCTTTACAGGAGCAGAAAGCCTCATCTCTCTCCCATGGAGCAACTGGTGGATTTGAACTGTTGACCTTGTAGTTTGCAGCCCAATTCATGACCCACTATGCTACCAGGGGCTCCTTATTATTTTTTAATAAAGAATAATAATTGGGTAGACTAAATAGTTACTCCACAATCCCAGACATCTGCAAAATATATCTTACCCCTGGGTCCTTGTGCAGTGAATGTGATATGCAAATCTAACACACTTTTAAAACCCAAGTGTTCTCCATATACTCAAGGGTCCTGATGACTTTAATAAGAGTGAAACATTGTGCTTAAAGCAAACTGATTGACCTTGACAACAGAAGTGTAAACAAGGGTCTAATGAATATTAATTTTTCTACTTTCCTGCATTAGCTATAGCTGTTGACTGATTAGCTCTGACACCTACATGGTCAAGTTAACAAGCACATTTGTAAGATATTTTCCATTGTTTGTGAAATCAAAATTTCTGAACCTTGTTAGGTTATTAACAGTATTCTATCATTTTTTATTAGAAATATACTAGTTTACCATTAAAACAATCTTATTAGGTCCCAGATTATAGAAGATATATATTTTGAAATGGGTACATATAGTTCCAATAACTTAAGTTGGAGTTTCAAAAGTTAAATAAAAATGTAATAGTATTCCATTATTACACTTACCTATAAATCAAACACCAGCATATTGATACAAGGGAAGTTTTGATATGTCCAGAGCTACCATATTGAACTAAGTGCCACTTCTCATTGTGCCCTTGCCATCTGTATAATGACATCAAAGGAAGGAAAGCAAGAGCAGATGGCACCAATGGCATAAAAGAGCAGAAGTCACAGCCACAGCGTGCTGCTGAGTAATGAAGGTGAGATGATGCACAGGCAGAGAGCAGAAGAAAATGAAGAAGGATCATGCTGGTGCTATGAGCTGCTTAGCTTCCACCATCATTGCAAGAGCACCAGGCCCTCCGAACCTCCCTTATTATAGAAAATAGTCTGCCATGACGTCAAACATGTGCTTCTAGCAAGGACAGTCATGTTTTTGCATGACCCCAACCTTCCTGGCCATAGCTGTTTATTGCAGAAAATCAGCACTTGATCCAAGCTGGGCCCATGTAGCTGAGAATTTGACTTGGGTAATAGAGGTATTTTCTCCCTAATGGTCTTGAGAGCTACAAGAAGAAAACTTTTGAGCTGTCAATAATTATATCTCCAGCCATGAAACAAAATAGGTCAACATTTAGAGAGAATGATAGGGACCTGAAGTGAGAAACAAAGGTAGGAAATAATTCCGATGGGTTTCAGAGAGCCAAATATCTATAAGAGAATAGATATGGATTTAAAAGATGCCTTACTGCTCCCTACATATGTTGGTAAAGGTACACATTTTTACAACCGCACAGTGAAACTGTGTGAGTACGCTAGTATCCAATTTAGCAGCCATAGCCAAGACTAACCAGAGCAACACCTCAACCACTTGCTTCCCTTATCTAAGACTGTAAGGCAAGCCAGGTTGTTTAATTTTTGGTGATAGTGTTAAGTGCTGTCAAGTCGATTCTGACCCATAACAACCCTGTATATGGTTTTCAAGGAGCAGCTGGTGAACTTGAACCACCGACCTTACAGTTCAAATTACTTTGCAGTCTGATGCATTAGCCCACAGTGCCACACCAGGACTCCTAGGCTGTCTGATTAATAGTCACTGTTTCTAAATAAGGAAGGCCATCTTGCTTCTGTCCAGAGATCCCTGCCCCTTCTCCCAATTTACTGCATTTAGTAAACTTACTCAGGATATTTAAATGTTTCCCTCTGTCAATCCTCTAAATCTAATGGAAGTCATAACACTATACAAATTTATCCTTAGAGATCACAGCACTGGGCTTGTCTGCTGCAGACATAATACAGGTTACCTCTGCAGAGAGAAATGATTAGGGAAAGAGATAGTGGGCAAAGGGGAAGTTCAATGAAGTTACACGGATGGAGTCCTGATGTAATGCTGTGGGTTAATGTGCTGGACTGAAAGGTCAGTTTGAACTGCAATGCTGGTGGTTCAAACTCACTAGCTGCTCCTCAGAAACCCTAAACAGGGTGGCTATGGGTCAGAATCAACCCTAAACAAGGTGACAAAGCACTTATCAATAACAACAACAAATTAGTTTATAGTAATGATAATGACACTGTAATGATGATAATAATTGGTAGGTTTTCTTCAAATTCTATATATCTATGAGTTCATTTAATCCTGACAACTACCATACAGATTGTGGTCCCGACTCAGTGACCCTATGAAGGGTTTCCAAAGAGCAGCTGATGGGCTTGAACTGTCGACCTTGTGGTTCTCAGTCCAGTTCTGATCCTATAGCACCACACCAGGAGTCTACCTTATAGGTAGGCACTAGAATTTTATAGGTAAAGAAGGTGAGGTACAGATAGATTAAATTGTTCAAAGCCACATGGCTAATAATTGACTGTTTCCAGATGCTAAGCAGATAATGTAGGTTCTGTATTTGTAACCAATATACCTGTGGTAGTTAAGATTTTGTGTTAACTTGGCTGGGCCAGATTTCTCAGTGGTTTCACAGTGAAGATGCAGTTATCCCCTCCAGGATAAATCTAGCATGATGCAATCATTCCATGATGTGAACTGATGTGGTCCACTCCAACCTGATGTAATCATCCTAAATGTTATAAATCCTCACTTCTATGATGTTAATGAGGCCAGCCGCTAGCTACAGGATTAGGTTGTATCTTGATTCAATCTCTTTTGATCAGAGCTCAGAGGGACCTACCACTACTAAGATAGAAGAGCTAGAAGTGGTGTACATCCTTTGGATCTGGGGGTCCCTTCATTGTGAAGTTCCTAGATAGAGGTGAAGATTGATGCCAAGACTTCAGGAAATCTCCAAGGACTCTGAGCCTACAGATTCTGAAAGGAGACAAGAACCATTCCTGAGAGCTAACAAAGACAAAGCCTTTCCCTAGAGTCAGCACTCTGAATTTAGATTTCTACCTTCTAAACTGTGAGAGAATAAATTCCTGGTTGTTAAAGCCATCCACTTGTGGTATTTCTGTTATAAGAGCACTAGTTAGCTACAATACCCCACATGTTTGGTTTTTCTCCCAATAGACATCGTTTGCAAACTGAAAAAGTGCCATTCATTTTCAAGATACCACAGTTCAAACTCTCTTTGGACCTTTCTACACTGTCACACAGGAATGTTCTGCATCGCAAGCAGGCGCTTCCTACCTAATTGGTAATTGGGTTGCTCCGTTCTGTGGTGATCCACAGGAAGGATAAGCATTTGTAGAGAATTTGCACATTCCACCACCACCACCCTATCCCAGCACAGTATACAGTTTGAGAAGGTATACGTTATATAAACAAATGTGAAGCTGTCTTGAGTATAATGAGGTTAGTGTGTAACTGGTATCTGTAATGAATGTACAAAGTATGCGTCATGAGCATTTTCTCATGGTACAGTGACTACAGGATCAGTACTTTCTGTGTAGAAAATTATATTGTCTGGGAATAGTCATGCCTATGGAACACCAATATGGATTGGGAGCATGAGATTGTGAAAAGGCATCAAAATTAGGATCATGAGTCTGAGATTTTGGGATAAGAGGTAGTTTATCAAGGTAAAGAAGGTTTTAATCCCAAATGTACCTTAAATTGTGTGACCTTAGCAAGTCTGTTAACCTCTTTGACTTTTCATTTTCTTTCAAATAGACTCAGATTTTTAAATTATGATATTCCATGATTATAAATTGATGTTGTTGGTCACTTTTATATTTTTTATTAAAAGTGAAGTTTCCTAATCATTTAAAAATTGAAATTTCCCTTCTTTTAGACAGACATATAACACTCCCTCAGGGAGACCGGCTGCCGATAGTTACTTAAATGTATTCTTTAATCTAAATGAAAATCAAATATACACATCCAAAAAGGCAGTAGTAGCTGTTGGGGGTTACCCATGAGACAAGGATTTTAGCCTTGTTATTAACACACAATGGATGTCAGCTTTCAGCTCACAAACTGAAAGCAACATTTACTATTCATAGCTTCAAGCCAGTGCTTTCTGACAAGGATTCTAGAAGACACCAAAATAGACAAATATATAAATTAAATTCTGCCTGAAGACAGCTCATTTGGGAATGGTATGGCCTAAATCTAAAAAGTTTTTTTTTTATCCTTCCAGATGACTAGGAGTAAAAGAAATGATAGTTTTCAAAGCTTCTGGACAGAGTAAAGAAACATAAGAGAACTTTAGGCGTGACAAAAAACGTCCTATTTATTTATTGCGGTGATCATTAAAAGAAATTTAAATCAAACTACTTGGTGTTAAGTGGGTTCCCATTCATAGCTATCCCAGGTGTTTCAGAAGAAAAGTGCGTCATAAGGTTTTCAAGTCAGCTTTCCAGGTCTTTCTTCCAAAGCACTGAGTACCACTCTTTTGATTAGTAGGCCAGTGCTTAATCATTTGCACTCAGGTTGTTGTTGACAAGTGCCTATATAGGCTTTGCAAGGCTGTAAAACTTTGCGAGAGCAGAAAGCCTCATCTTTCTCCCTGACCTTGTCATTCATAGTTTAGTGCTTTTCCTACAGTGCCACCGGGACGAAAGCTGTTGTAGTTGGTAGTAAGTGCTGTTGAGTCAGTTCTGACTCAGAGCAACCTCGTTTAGGGTTTCTGAGGCACAGCTGGTGGGTTTGAACCACCGACCTATAGCATTACACTAGGACTCCAAGACTCAAGTTACTGTTGTTAAGTACCACTGAGTCAATTCTGACCCATGACAACCCTGTATACTGTATCCAAGTAGTGGCTGGTGGGATTAAACTGCCAACTTTGTAGTTAGCTGTCCAGTGCTGATGCTACAGTGCCACACCAGGACTCAGATGATGGTGGTGGTGGTTAAATAGGTGTATATACTTGTCAAAACTCACTAAATTGTACAATTAATTTATATCCAGTTGTATATGGAAACAACAACTCAATGGGGTTGTTTTTTGTTTTGTTTTTTAATTCATGGGGACATTGTTAGCAGCCACAAAAGAATTCTTCCTAGTAGCACAAATCAATTTCCAAAAGGTTTAACCCTAAAATGAGCTTACTTTTCATCTTAGAAATTTTACTTCAGTAATTTTTCATGTAGTAGTCCTCCTTATCCATGACTTCACTTGAGCAGTTTCTGTTACCCATGGTCAACCATTGTCAGAAAATGTCAAATGAGTAACATAATGAAATCTCAATAATCTGCTCTGTCCCACCTGGGACATGAATCACTCCATTGCTCTGCATATCCATGCTATACATACTATCTGCTCATTGGTTAGTGTTGGTAATCGTTTCCTGTGCCTAATTTATAAATTAAACTTTATCACAGCTATTTATGTATAGGATAAAATATAGTGTACATTGTTGTTGTAGTTGTTAAGTGCCATCGAGTTGATTCCAACCCTGTGTAGGGTTTCCGAGAAGTGCCTGGTGAGCTTGAACTGCCAACCCTGCTGTTAAAACCAACCTTGCAGTCCAGTGCATTAACCCACAGAGTCACTGGACTGCATAGTATACAAAGGGTTCACTATTATCTGTGGTTCCTGGGCATCTTGGAACATATCCCCCTTGGATAATGGATGACTAATGTATAAAGATGGTATTGTTGGTGTTGTTAAGTGCCATCAAGTCGTTTCCAACCCACACCAACCCTATATAGGGTTTCCAAGGAGTGATTGGTGAGCTTGAACTGCCAACTTTGCAGCTCAAATGGCTTCACAATCTGGCTCATTAATCCACAGTGTGACACCAGGACTCCAAAAATGGTATTGGTAAAGAATATTGATGATATATATCACGGTCTGCCGGAAGAACCAACAAATCTGTTTTTTGAAGAGTATAGCTAGATTACTTTTTGGAAGCAATGATAGTGAGAGATTGTTTCACATGTCATACTTTGAACATGTTATCATGGGGGACCAGTCCTTGGAGAAGGATATGATGCTTGGAAAAGAAGAGGGTCAACAAAAAAGAGGAAGACCGTAAGAAAAGATGGACTGACACAGTGGTTATGATGATGGGCTCCAACACAGCAATGACTGTGAGGAAGGGTGCAAGACCAGGCAGTGTTGAGTTTTACTGTACTGCTGTGAGTCAGAACCAGCTCAATGGCACCTAACAACTGTGTAAGGAAATACCAATTGATGAGGACTAAACTTTATCTTCAAGGATGTTTATTGCAATGTTGCTTATAATAGCAAACATAAGGATAAAACACAAATGTCCAAGGATGGGGTCTGGCAGCCTGGTGAGCCAGTTAAGAGCAGGGTCTCTAAAGCCAGGATGCCAGTTTAAATCCCAATTTGTTTACTTAGTAGCTGGAGACCTCAGGCAAATTTCTTAATCTCTCTTGACTTTGTTTCCTCATCTATAAAATGGAGTTAATCCTCGTGAGGTTGAGGATTAAATAAATTGTTACTTACAACATACTTAAAACAGTGCCTGACACATGTTGTTTTTGTTGTTAAGTGCCATTCATTCAATTCCAACTCATAGCAGCTCTGTATAAGGTTTCCAAGAAGTGATTGGTGAGTTTGAACTGCCAACCTTGTAACTCAAACTGACCTTGCGGTTGAGCGCTTATCCTTCAGCCCCATACCAGAACTCTGCCCAGAACATAATAAATGATAAATATGCAATCACTGACATGAACAAAGTGTTATTCTACAATTATTAACAGAGTTTGGACCTAAAAATAGTTAATTTGAATGGGATTTTTCTTTTTATAAGAGCAATAACTTTATACTTGTAGAACTTTCTTCTATAGCACTATAGGTAAACAGTACCTAAATGTATATTTGTAGAAGTTTCTTCTAAGCACTATAGGTTCATAGTGCCTAACCAATTAGGGTCACCCACAGGCTCCTAAGAAATGTTGGTGTTGCTGTTAGGTGCCATTCAGTCCGTTCAGACTCACAGAGACCCTATGCACTACAGAATGAAACACTGCCCTGTCTAGCACCATCCTCACAATTGTTGTTTGAGCCCACTGCTGTTGCCACTGTGGAAATCCATCTCTTTAGGGGGTCTTCCTTCCTTTACTGATTCTCCATTTTACCAAGCATGTCCTTCTCCAGGAACTGGTTTCTACTGATAACATGTTCAAAGTATGAGAGATGAAGTCTCACCATCCTGATTTTCAAGGAGCATTCTGGGTGCTCTTCCTCCAGGACAGACTTGGTTTTTCTGGCAGTCTGTAGTTTTAACATTCTTTTCAAACACCTCATTTCCATTGCATCTATTCTACTAAGATTTTCCTTTTTCATTGTCTAACTTGCATATGCATATGTTATTAAGTGCCGTCAAGTAGATTCCATCCCATAGCGACCCTGTATAAGGTTTCCGAGGAGCAGCTGGTGAGCTTGAACCCCTGACCTTGCAGTTCAAATGGCTTTGCAGTCTGGTGCATTAACCCACAGCACCACACCACATATATGAGGTGATTGAAAATACATCTTTGCTTTTTAACACATTAAAAAGGTCTTTTGCAGCAGAATTGCTTAATGCAATATGTCTTTTGATTTCTTTATTACTGTTTACATGAGTGTCTATTGTGAATCCAAGCAAAATGAAGTCCCTGAGAACTTAAATCTTTTCTCCATTTATCATGATGGTATTTAGTAGTTCCGTTGTGAAGATTTTCACTTTCTTCACACTGAAGTGCAATCCACACTGAAGACTGTAGTCTTTATCTTCATTAGTAAGTATTTTAGGTTCTGTTCACTTCCAGCAAGCAAAGTTATATCATCTGCATATGGCAGGCTGTTAATAAGTCTTCCTCCAATCCTGATGCCATGTTCTTCACACAATCCAGCTTCTCGGATGATTTACTCAGAATACAGATTGAATTCTGCAGCTGGTGAGCCTGAACCACTGACCTTGTGGTTCAAACTGACTTTGCAGTTCAGCACATTAACCCACAGCACCACACCAGAACTCCCTACTTTTGGATATGCTTGGAAATGACTATATTAAAAGCACACTAATTTCTCCTGATTCCTAATGTAGGTTTTTTTATTCTTTATTCCTTTTACACTATTCCTTGTTTAGGAATGGATGATTTCAATTTAATCATAGGCTAAGATTTCTTACAACTGAATCAAAACAAGGTAATAGAATATGGTGGCGGAGTAAAGTATATTAAACCTAAAACTCTCTTAGCTTCCAAGTAATAATATATTACTACATAATTACTTGTATCCTCACTTTTGTTTGAATTCAAATGAAGCTGCATTTCTTCAATTTGCTGCCACTGGGTAATAGTGTGTGATGAATGTCAAACATAATTAAAACATAGCGAAGCACTGGGAGAGACATTGTCAAGAGCCAGTGAATACAGGGCTGCTCTTCAGCCAACAGAAAACCGTGCCACAGGCAGCTGAACAGATGCTGCATTTGACTCAAAGAGATTTATAGAGAAGGCAAGCAATTTCATAATACAATATAACCCTGTTCATTCCATCTCCTGACACTTACTACCTGTATTATTCAAAGTCTCTTACCTCTTTTTCTTGCCTCCAGACTGTTTCTCTCTAATACTTTGTTTTCCTAAAACTTTCCCAATTCAGACAGGGCTCTTACCTACTCAGTCCTGCCCCCAGTGTGCTCAGGTAAAGCACCTTCCTTCCTTTATCCTGGCATTAAAGCCTTCCACCATCTGGCTCTCACCTTTGCTCCTGTCCCTGGCTCCATATCCTCTTTCCTGCATTCTGTATCCTTGGTGGCACAGTGGCTACTCGTTTCCTGAGTGCAAGCTCTTCTTTTAGAATTTGTCACCTAGCTACAGCCACTACTGCCACCCATACTTCCCTAGTTAATCTAAAGCCCACAAAAAAATTGTTGTTTTTTTTAAACAAACATCCTCATTGCATACGTTATGTCACACCAAATGTCAAAATCCCTCGTGAATGACAGGGCTTCAAAACTTCATGGAAAAATTCCATTACCTTTAATCCCACTTTTTCTATGAATTTTTTGAAGTCCTCGTGTACTTATACATAGAGAAATATTCAACTTTCTCCTTCAAATTCCAAAACCATCTTTCAGGTTCTTCTCATTGATAACATTTTCTTTGTATTCTTTTCTTACTTTTTTTTTTCCTAGTCAAGCTCCCATTTCTCCTTGTACTTGCCACCTGCATAGATTCTTCATTCTTTGTAATAATTGCTCGTCAATATGTGTGTCCCCAGCTAAACCATAAATATTACACAACAGGGACTACCTTTATCATTTTCATAGTGCTTAGAGTGAAGATACTACAAATATTTTCAATAAATGAACAGAGTAAATCTTGTTCCATACTTTATTGCTATCCAGTTCTAATATTTCATTTCCTTCTTATATTATTGCTTCATAGGTCAGTAATCATTTTTTTCTTCCTTTCTACATAAAAAAAATACATTTCTTAAATCTGTGGTTTCCTGACATAAAACTTTTCAGAGTATTATGAACTCTAACAATTCTAAAATATCTGAGTAGAGTACCTGCTTTACCAAACATGTCCTTATCAAAGCTCCAGAAGAGGAGTTTTGTAAAATAACTGAGGGCTGTTATTAAGTGCTGTCAGTTCGGACTTATAGTGACCCTGTGTAACATTTCCAAGAAGCAGCTGGCGGGTTTAAACCTCCCACCATGTGGGTAGCAGTCCACTGCTTATCCTATAGTGCCACACCAGGACTCTATGTTTTGGGGTTGTGATTGTTGTTGAGTGTCATTGAGTCAGTTCGAACCCATAGCGATCCAGTAT
>NW_006408548.1:11656876-11667618 GCF_000296735.1 Chrysochloris asiatica | reverse complement strand
CTGTACAGGGTTTCCGAGGAGCAACTAGTAGGTTTGAACTGCTGACCTTGTGGTTCATAGCCCAGTGCTTATCCTATAGCGCTACACCAGCAGTAGGTTGGTTGATTGGTTGGTTATGTGCCATGGAGTCATCTCCGAGTCATAGAAACCCTGTATAGGGTTTCCAAGGCTGTAAATTTTTACAGGAATAGATTGTTGTTGTTGTTTTTATGTGCCATCGAGTCAGCTCCGCCCATAGAGACCCTGTATAGGGTTTCCAAGGAGCAGCTGGTAGGTTTGAAACACCGACCTTGCAGTTCAAACTGACTTTGCAGTCCAGTGATTAGGCCACAGGGCCATACCAGAACAAGAATAAATAGAGGGAACTAAATCTAATCCTGGAGCATTAAATGTTTTATGAAACAGGCAAATGATAGCCTAAGGGTCAAATCCAGCTGGTGGAACAGCTTTTGTAAAGTTTGATTGCAACACAGCCACACCCACTCATTTACATATCGACATCTGCTTTGGTACTACAGTGACACAGCAGAGTAGTTACAACACAAACCATTTGCTCCACACACTGTAAAATATTTACCATCTGGCTCTTTACAGAAAAAAACTTTCTGACCCCTGATATAACAGATTGGTTTTTTTAAGAAAATGATTCAGAAAGTGATTCGAATCCCACTAGACAACTATTTCTAGAGCACAGATTCTGAGCTTTAAAACGAAACTTCCAATTTCTAGTGGACTTACAGAGAAACCAAACTTGTTCCTCTCAAGTCAATTTTGATTCCTGGCAACTCCATGTGTTGGGGGCAGAACTGCTGCATAAGATTTTCTTGATGTGATCTTTATAGAAGCAGCTCACTGGGCTTTTCTTCCAGGGTGCTTATTAAGTGCTGGCGCAATGGTTCTGACTCACAGCGACCCTGTATAGGATTTCCAAGGAAGAGCTGATGGGTTTGAGCCATTGACTTTGTGGTTAGCAGTCAAGTGCTTATCCTACAGCACCACACTAGGACTCCACTGGATGGGTTCAAACTTCCCACCTTTACACTAATGTTATTATTTAAAAAGCTGTGGAGTTGGTTCTGACTCACAGGGACCTTGGATAGGGTTGAGGAATGGCTAGTGGATTTGAACCACTGACTTTGCAGTTAGTAATCTAGTGCTTATTCTACAGAGTCACAACAGGACTCCTTTAGATTACTTGTTGTAAAGTGTCATCTAGTCAGTTTGGACTCATAGCATACAAACAGTTTCCAAGGCTTTAAATCATTATGTGACTAGAAAGTCTCATCTTTCTCCCACAAAGTGGCTGTGGGCTCCGACTGCTGACCTTGTGGTGTGCATTCCAGCCTTTATCCTATGGAACCACTAAACTTTAGTTTCTGTTGTTGTTGTTAGGTGCCATTGAGTCAGTTGTGACTCATTGTAACTCTGTACAGGGTTTCCGAGGAGAACACTTTATCTGCAATGTAGGACTTTGTAAGAATGATAGATAACGACAGAGTAGGTGCTCTGTAAATAAATGATTATTGTATAGTTGGTAGGCTTGAATTGCCAACCTTGTAGTTCACAGTTCAGTGCTGATCCTATAGTGCCATAAAAGGAGTCCTAGTATGGAGGGAATCATTTGCCCCAACCAGGGACTCTAAACTCCACATAGGAAAGATATATGCCTAAAGAAAAATCTCTACTACTATTACTACTTGCTGTTGTTTAAGTGCCATCGAATTGGTTCCAACTCATAGTGACCCTGTTTAGACTTTCCAAGAAGCAGCTGGTGAATTTGAACCAACGACGTTATGGTTCAAACTGACCTCATAGTCCAGTGCTTTATCCCACAGTGCCACACCAGGACTCCCCTTTTATTACTACTAACAGCAATAACAACAGAGATGCTCTGTCTAGAGTTTGGAAAAACTCATGAAAAAAGCATCCAAAAGAAATCTTTCCAAAACACAAATCACAGTCAAGTGAGTAACATCTGAATTACCTGACTGCTTCTTTTTGATGTTAAACTAGTGTTTTGTTTTGTTTTGTTTTTCAGTGATATATTGGCTGATGCTCAAAGTCATAATTAAATTGTGAACTAGAGGAACCTATAGACTGGACAGAGAATGGTAAGTGTGGAGGGGCATACACTGGATGATCTGGACCAGTTCGTTCACCAACAACGCTGGGTTCTGATATCTCACACGTGAGGTGAGGAAAATAATATATAGAAGTTGAAATAAAAAGTAATCGAGAGTATTTGGCATAGTAAGATAAATATATTTTTAGATAGACTGAGTAGTAGAACACTTTTATCTATCATGAAGGATTTTGTAAGAATCATAGTTAATGACAGAGTAGGTGCTCTGTAAATAAGTGACTGTTTTTATAGTAAGAGTGCATACAGATGTTCATATAAGCCAGACCAGTATCCATGGAGTCATTTCCAACTCATGGTGACCCCTTGTGTGTGACAATAGAATTGTGCTCCATAGTGCTTCCAATGACTGATTTTTTTTAGAAGTAGATCACCAAGGCTTTCTTCAAAGGCACCTGTAGGTGGACTAGAACTGCCAACTCTTTGGGTAATGGCACAGTGTACCAACTCTTTGCCTCACCCAAGAACTCCATATGTCTATGCATGGAGTTTCTATTTCTCAATTAGTTATAGATGTTTTCTTAAGCATGAGAGATGGCCACCAAATAGTTACCTCACAGAGATGACACAGTTTTATTATTTGTTAGCATTAATTACCATGACATCCTTTTTGTGAAACTGTCCTAGTGTTTCTGAATCGTTATTTTTATGCCATCCTAATGTACACTGGAAGGAGCTCTACTAGCATAGTGATTATGAATCGGGCTGCGAACCTTAAGGTCAGCAGTTTGAAATTACCAGCTGTTCCGCGGGAGAAAGATGAGGCTTTCTGCTCCCGTAAAGATTTACAGCCACGGAAACCCTGTACAGGGTCGCTATAAGTCAGAAACGACTCCACGGCACATAACAACAACAACAATGTACACCGGAAGGAGCTCTGGTAGCGTAGTGGTTATGAATCGGGCTGCAAACCTTAAGGTCAACAGTTCGAAACTACCAGCTGTTCTGCAGGAGATAGATGAGGCTTTCTGTAAAGATTTTCTGTAAAGATTTACAGCCTCGGAAACCCTGTACAGGGTCACAATGAGTCACGGCACATAACCACCACCAATGTAGACCAGAGTCCTGGTGTGGCAATGTGGGTTAGTGCGCTGTACTGCAAAGTCCATTTGAATCACAAGGTTGATAGTTCAAGCTTATCAGCTGCTCTTCAGAAATCCTATACAAGGAACTATGGGTTGGAACCAACTCAATGGCACTTAGCAACAACAACAGTGTACATGATCTAAAAATGGGTACTATCTAAAAATGTACACTATCTAAAAATGGTAGGGTGACTGCAAGGTCAGTTTGAACTGCAACGTTGGCAATTCAAACCCACCAGCTACTCCTCAGAAACCCTATACAGGGTCGCTATGTGTTGGAACTGACTCGATGACACTTAACAACAATAACAATGACCTGAAAGGAGTCCTGGTATGGCACTGCGCTGTACTATAAGTCAGTTTGAACTATAGGTTGGCAGTTCAAGCTATGTGTCAGAACTGCCTTGAAGGCATGTAACAACACCAAAAATGACCTGGAAAGGAAGACTGGTGGTACAGTGGTGAAAAGTTCAGTGATTTGAACCCACCACTTGTTCTGCAGGGAAAGCTGTGGCAATCAGCTTTGGTAAATAGGATTTTGTTGTTGCTGTTAAGTGGCACTGAATCAGTTCCTACTCCAAGTGACCCTGTAAAGGGTTTCTGAGGAACAGCTGGTGAGTCTGAACTGCTGATGTCATGGTTCGAAGTCCAGTGCTGATCCTACAACACCACACCAGGATGACAGCCTGGAAAACCCTATGGATTATTTATATGAAATATTTACCTCTATTCAAAAAACACTATTTACCTCTATTTTAAAAACATGGAAAATTAAAAGATAATGGAGTTTTACCACAAACATAAGGTTTCCTCGTACTCTATCCTATAGGGTCCCCAAGAGTCAGAATCAACTTAATGGCCATAGGTTTGTATTTTGATTTTGTGTTATTTTTATTGTGAATTGAGTGAAGGCTTACAGAGCAGATCATCAGTTCTACATTCAACAAATCATAGACTTTGCTTTATTACATGGTTGCACTTCCCTCCATGTACCAACAGTTAATAGTGTTTACCTGTATTCATTTTAGCTATTGCATCTCTTCCTTCTACCTTCATCTTTCCTCTACTAACTTTCCTCTTGCTATATATTGTCTGCCCTGTCACCCATGTATATGTCTACTCTCTAGCCCACAATAAAGTTTCCCTCCCACCCCTCCCCCTTATTGGTGTGACGCTGCAGTTTAATGCACTGGACTGCAAGGTCAGTTTGAACTGCAAAGTCGGTGGTTCAAGCTCACCAGCCACTTCTCAGAGACCCTATACAGGGTCGCTATGATACGGAACCGACTCAAGGGCATTTAAAAACAGCACCCCTCTCCTGTAGCCATCATAGATTGTTTCTTTTATCAAGAAACCCTTAAAAAACACACACACACACACACAAAAAACCCCGACAACAATCTTTCTATAACTTTGGTCTCATACAATGTTTGTCCTTTTGTGACTGAGTGACTTCACTCAGCATAATGTCCTCCAGGCTCAACCATGTTGTGAGGTGCGTCACAGAGTCATCGTTATTTTTCAATGTTTTGCAGTGTTCCACTGTGTGTCTGTACCAAAGTTGGTTAAACCATCCTTCTATTGTTGGACATCTAGGCTGTCTCCATATTTTGATGTATCTTGTAGATAGCATATTGAAGGATCCTGTTTTCTTACCTTTTCTGCACTTTTTGTCTCTTGACTGGTACATTAATTCATTCACATTCAGCTTGACTTATCAACAACTATGAATTGATTGCTGTCATTTTTCTGTATGTGGTTTTTGTGGTGCTGCTGGATTCTTTGTTTCACATAATTTTCTATACTGAGTTCATTTTATTTGTGGCTTTTCTTGTCATTTTCATTTCTTTTGGGTTAATGTTTACTAAATCTTTCTGATTGTCTTCTTTTTTTATTTTGATGTGCAGGTGTATTATTTTTCTTTGAGATTATCCTGTAATTTATTAACTTTTTACTGCTTAAACCATCTGTTTTATCTTGAGATCTACTCGACTTCCTTGCCATTTGGAAGTTCTGTAATGACAGCATTTTCTCTTTTTGCTTTGTAGTTGACAGCACTATACATTGATATCTCTGGTTCCCTATTTTCAGTCTTGTAGACAGATTTGTGGAGTCCTGGTGTGATGCTGTACATTAATGTGCTGGACTGCAAAGTCAATTTGAACCACAAAGTCACCAATTCAAGTTCACCAGCTTCTTCTCAGAAATCCAATACAGGGTCACTATAAGTAGGAATTGACTCTACCGCACTTAAGAACAACAATAGGTTTATTTTACTTTAATATTTCTATATCTGGATTGAATTCTGGTTGGTGTTCTTGTGTATGTTAACCTATGGTTGTTGTCTGCTGGTGTTGGTTCTCAGTCCAAAAAAAAAGTTGGTCTGGTCATTGTAAATTCCTTCAATTTCTGCTTATCAGGAGATGTCTTAATTTCAACACTGTATTTGAGGGACAGCTTTGTTGAGTATTTGATTCTTGGTTGGCATTTTTATTTTTTTTAAGTTTTTATTGTGAATTATGTGATAGCTTACATGAGAGAACATTAGCTTTACATTCATACTATCTAATTTCTTTTCATTGCAAGATTACAATCTCCTGCCTGCATCATCAAACAACCAAAAGGTGCACCCCACAATGCTGCCCCCCAGTGGTCAACACATAGCCCCTCTTCCTACCTGAGTCTAAAGTCCCCAGCAGCTCCATCTATCCACATCATTGTCTCTGCCTCCATCTCTGGTGTCACTGCTTCTCTGTATAGGGTCCCACACTTTACTTCTCTCCCTTGATGGTTCTAAGGACCTCCGCTCCTGGACTGCAGAATCAACCACTCCCCTCCTTTTGTTACAAAAATGTCTACCTTTATCTTTCCAACACCCACAGTCAGTCCTGATAGCAATCATTCACTATTGAACCACAAGAGTCTTATCCCCATCTCCTTTTCTCAGTTGGTTGGCAATTTTTGACATTTAGAGTTTTGTTTATTGTCATCCCATCATATTCTTGCCTGCATGGTTTCTGCTGAGAAATTAGAAATTTGTCATTTTGGTTATTCTTGAGATTGAGCTGCTCTTGGGATTCCTTCCTTGTCTTTGATTTTTTAAAGTTTGATTATGATATGTCTTTGTGATTTTCTTTTGGGATCTATCCTGTTTGGGGTTTGTTCAGCTTCTTATATGTTTATCTTCTTATCTTTCATGATGCTACAGAAGTTTTCTTCTAACAATTTTTCAACAGTTTTCTCTGTGCTTGTCTCTTCCTGTTCTGAAATTTCAATCACCTATAAGTTGTTTCTCCTTATGGTGTCCCACATAACTATTAGGCTTTATTTGGATTTTTTCATTCATTTTCTGATTATTCTTCTAGTATACTTGTAGTGAGAGATTTATCTTCAAGTTCACTAATTTGGGCTTCCATTGCTTCACATCTCCTTTGCTCTTTGAATGTATTGTCCGTTTCTGAAATATTAATATTAATCTTCTGAATTTCTATTTTCAGGTTTGTATTATTTCAAAATTTACTATTTTTGTCTGTTTCTCTGTATGTGTGTGTTTTCCTGAATTCTTCTTAAGTTTTTGTCTTCTCTATACTTTCCTTGATCTTTCTATTGATCCTTTGAAGGTACCTAATCATCATTTAAAAAAATTTTTTTTCAGTCATTATATTTTCTTCCTCAGAAACTTTTTCTGGCTTTGCATCTTGATCATTTGTTTGAGCCATTCTCTCGTTTCTTCATGTGAGCTAAAATTGTCTGTTGTCTCCAGGACATTGTGGGATTGTCCTATTTGTGAAACCAAACAGTGCAGTTGTTGAACTCAGTGGAAATAAATCTCCGGTGAGCTCCTGTAGTTCAAGGAACTCACAAGGTGGTTGTGGAAGAGATGTGACAGCAGAGTTCCTGGCCCTAGATGGAGTTCCTACTGGCCTCAGTGTTATCTATGTTCTCGGCACTCAATCTAGAATTAAATTGTGGGGGGCTATCATATAGCTGTTTTCAGTGTCTATTAGGACCACAGGAAAGCTAAGGGCAGCATGATTGGTTAAATGCTGGTCTGGTGGTTCTGTGGGTTTTGTAGGTCTAGAGTTGAGTCCACCTGAATTTAGGCAGCAAAGCAGCAAAGCAAAACGGTGCAAGCAGCCCCCACCTCATATTAGAATAACTCCCAATCATGTGGTTCCATACTCCCAGAAAGTAGGGTTTGTGCTGGGGGTAGGTGAGGGTGGGATCTGGCCACACCTCTGGTCACCAGGAGAGTGGGGGAAAAAGAAGATATCACAGCTTTTCTGTCACCTGTGTGAAACTGCTCTGCCAGGCCTCCCTCTGCTCCAAAGCTGCCCATCAGATGGTTGAGCTGTGTCTGGCCAGTCGTTCACAATCAGTTTCCCTCTTTAACCAATCTTGCTAGGCCTCTCATCCCAGCAAGCACTCCTTCTACCTCTCTAATCTTTCTTCTGAAGTTCACAGTGCCAGAATTTTCAATTGTGTCTATTTTATTTTGTCTCTCATATCTTGGTTGTAGAGGATCCATGTAGTGCATCTTCCTAGTCCACCATCTTGCCAGAAGTCTGGTAACAGGTTTTAAAGCCTGGAAATATTATCAGATTCTTCCCGCATATCCAAAGTCACAGAGGAACATTCTGGCTCTGTGGAATTAGATGATCAGATGGCATCACCTACTCCACATCCTTTAAGATAATTTGTTATCTGCTCTGTTTAACGATGACTTCCCTAAGGAGACCAAGGAATTGTACATATATGGCATTCTTTCTTGACCTCCTATAGGGAGTATGCTTTCATTTGCTTAGTTAATAAATATTTGTAAAGAACATACAGGTATTCTAGGATTTGAATGCATAATAATGAACACTAGTATTGCTTAAGTTAATATTAGCTGTGCCCTGGCTAAAGTGGTTAAAACAAAAAGATCAGTGGTTTGCAAGAAAGATGTGGCAGTCTGTTTCCATAAATATTTAAGCCTTGGAAACCTAAAGGGTTCTACTTTAGCCTATGGAGTTTTTATGAGTCAGAATCAACAAGCTGATAATGGATTTTTTGTTTGCAATGAATAAAACCCAAACACATTGGTTAAAACAACAATGTGTTTCTTGCATATGAATATTCAGTTAATGGGAAAGGAGAGAGTGTCCTCTGTTCTTGGTTTTTTTCAGAAACCACTGTGATGAAGGTGCTTCCATTTTCTACAAATGAATTCCTAAAGAGTCCCTGAGTTTTGATATCTAGCTAGCAGATGATGATAAGAAAGCATGGAGAATGGGCTGGGTAATTTTGGGCCAGGTGGTTTAATGGGGCCTAGTGGGGTAGTGTAGAGGTTACGAATCAGGCTGTGAACCTTAAGGTCAGCAGTTTGAAACTACCAACCACTCCATGGGAGAAAAATGAGGCTTTCTGCTCCTGTAAAGATTTACAGCCTCGGAAACCCTGTAAAGGGTCGCTATGGGTCGGAACAGACTCGACGGCACTTAATAACAACAGTGGGGTATTCTTTATTTCCATCCACAAGCTATTGATGAAAACTCATTCACATGACTCCCACCTGATACAAGGTATGTTGAGAAATGCATTCATAGCTGGCATCCACTTCCCAGCAATGATTCTATGCTGTGGAAAGGAACATGATCTTTTTTTGTCAGACAGCTGATCCTTGTACCACACTTCCCTATAAAGGTGAGACAGCCATTAACAATTACATGAACATATATTTGTGTGGGATCCCAGTTCTGAAAAAGCAAGCTTGGTAAAGATGGTGCAAACGTTCACATTTTCTATCCCAAAAGGGCTCACTGGAAAATTTTAACAAGCCATATTGAGGCCTGTGAGTGGAACCCATAGGTATTTTTACAGCAAAAAGCAAGCTATATAAAGGTTAATATAAGTTTTTTTTTTTAACTGTAACTTTGTTCTGCTACTTTTATGAGATCATTTCCTTGTTTCTCTTGAGACTTTTCTTTCTTGAATTTATTACTATAATCTCAGGGTGTGCTAAAAGTAACAAATAAATAAATATCTGCTGGAGACTTGCTTGATGAACATCTGTCATGGTGTTTAATTATATGTTAACAGCAACTATAAAAGATGCATTAATGACTTTGCAATCTTGAACAGTTCATCATGAAATTGTGTTGATCATGTAGTATTATGAAATTTTGCCAGAAATGGAAAAAAAAAATTTTTTTCCAACTATCACAGGAACTCTGGGTCCTAATTAAGCAATCAGATTCTACAAAGTGTGTATTAAAAGATCACATACCTCCAGGGCATTGAAAAGCTGAAGTCTGTTCTCTGAAAGTAAGTTACTATTTGTAGTGTCATAATGTCACCATTTAAAATGTCCTTAATGCTAGTTAAATGTATCTCAAGTGGGAAATAGAGGAAGTTTTAATTCTTTCATTGTAGGTCAGTCAGTCTAAAAGGCATGCATTACCTTCTTGGTCCGTGCATAATTTCATTGTGTGACACAATGTTTATCTGGTTTTTCCTAACAATGTTGTTGTTCATGTGCCCTCCAGTTGATGTCAACTTGTAGTGACTATATGTTACGGTAAAACTGCCCCATAGGATTTCCAAGGGTATAATCTTGCTCCTCATAAACACTGTACAAGATCACTATGAGTCAGAATCGACTTGATAGCACTTAACAACAATCTTTATGGAAGCAGCCCTGAAGGCACAGTAGTTAAAGTGCTAGACTGCTAATCAGAAGGTCAGCAGTTCAAACCCACTAGATGCGCCACAGGAAAAAGATGTGGCTTTCTGGCAGCTCCCTGTCAATATACAGCTACAACTGTTTTTGAATTATCTTCAGCAAAAATTTTACCTGCATCTGATGTTAATGATATTGTTTGATGATTTCTGTATTCCATTGAATCACCTCTATTTGTTGTGGGTACAAATATGGATCTCTTCATATGGGTTGGCCAGGCAGTTGTCTTTGAAATTTCTTGGCATAGATGAGTAAGCACCTCCAGCATTGCATCAGTTTTTTTCATTTTTATTCCATCATTTTCAATTTATATTCCGTCAATTCCTGGAGCCTTGATTTTTGCCAAGGCTTTCAATACAGCTTAGACTTCTTCCTTCAGTACCATTAGTTCTTGGTACCTCTTGAAAGGACTGAGCATGAACCAATCCTTTTTGGTACTGTAACTCCATGTATTTCTTCCATCTTCTCTTGTTTTGTTGTTATTAGGTGCACATTACTCCACCACACCAGGTCTCCTCTTGTATAGTTCAATATTTTCCCCATAGGATCCTTCAATCCTTGAGGCTAGAATTTTTTGTTCAGTTCTTTGAACCTGAGAAATATGGATCATGTTCTTCCTTTTTGATTTTCTAACTTGAGGTCTTTGCACATTTCATTATAATATTTGAGTTTGACTTCTCCAGCAGCCCACTGAAATTTTCTGTTCAGCTATATTACTCCCTCATTTGTTCCAACTGTTTTAGCATCTCTATATTGCATAGCAAGTTTCAGAATCTCTTCTGACATCCACTTTGGT
>NW_006408548.1:11631257-11655811 GCF_000296735.1 Chrysochloris asiatica | reverse complement strand
TTGATGATCTATTCCATAGTCTGCCCTAGGCTTTATTTTGGTTGATGCTACTGAGTTTCTCCAACTTCTCTTCCCATACATATAGTCAATTACTGTGTTTTCCGAGGTGAGGTCTACACATACAGTTGCCATTTATGTTGTTGAAAAAAGGTATTTGCAATGAATAAGTCATTGGTCTTGCAAAATTCTCTCATATGATCTCCAGCATCATTTCTATCACCAAGATCATATTTTCCAACTACTAATCTTTCCAGCGGTTCGAAACTACCAGCTGCTCCGCGGGAGAAAGATCAGGCTTTCTACTCCCGTAAAGATTTACACCCTTGGAAACCCTGTACAGGGTCGCTATAGGTCAGAACCGACTCTAAGGCACTTAACAACAACAATTTTTCCTCTATTTCCAACTTTCACATTCTAAACATCATTAATTATCAGTGCATCTTGATTGTATGTTTGATCAAGCTAACAGTACAACTGTGTAATTATATTTTTGATGTCACTTTTTTTGTCACATTATACTAGGTAAAGCTACTTGTTAACTACATTGATGAAAGACTAAAATATTTAAAAAGAATATTACATTTATTGAAGGACAGTGGATTTCAACAGGAGCAATAATATGCTGTAAGGTTGTATAGAAAACTGTGGCTACCTTTTTGGTTGTCTTAAATATCAGAAGGTATTCCTGGAACTTGTGGACAGTGTCTAGAGATATGAAATGCCCTGTGATGTGCAGAATAGTCCCACATTACAAAAAGTTGTCCAGCAAACCACATAGCTTTAACCTTACCTCAGACATTCATGAAGACGAAATACTTTCATTAGAACTTAGCTCTGTCTTATATATCAGCACAAAGTATGTTTTTGGTAAAATTTTAATATTTACTGACTTTTCCAAGCATGTAACTATCATGTAAATAGAAAGAATATTGCCCTTTCTTTTTGCTCAGAGCTTTACAAAGAGCTATTTCTGGTCATTACAGCATTGCTGGTTATAACATTTGAATTACCAATGTCATACAGTCGTCACTGGGGAGCAAGTGGTTATATAGAATATGTACTGGACTGTAACCCACTAGGTCCACAGCTTAAGCCTGCTAGCCATTTCATGGGAAGAAGATGAGACTTTCTGCTCCCACCAAGATTTACAGCCTCAGAAATCCTATACAGAGTTGCTATGAGTAGGGACCACCTCAATAGTACTTAACAACAGTCATTATTATAATCCTTGCATTTGTATGAATTCTGATTTTAAGCAAATATGACTAGTTTTTAAGTTTTCTTATATAGCCCATACCTAGGATTTCATGTATATTTTTTCATTATCGGATACTTTCCTTTGATTGCTCCTCTATTTATAGGTCGGTTTTTTAACCCATGAATTTCAGAAGTCTGTTACAAAATCTTCATGACATTGAGTTTGAGAGGGTTGAGAACCATTGTTGTAGCACATTTTAGGTTTTCAAGATTGCAGTAAGGTTATTAGAATGTTGTTGCTGTTAGGTTCTACAGAGTCAGTTCTGACTCATATCATCGATATGTGTAACAGAACAAAACACTGCCAGTTCCTTTACCATCTTCACAATTGTTATGTCTGAGTCTAGTGTTGCAGGCACTTTGTCAATTCATCTTGCTGAGGGTATTCCTCTTCTTCGCTGACCTTCTACTTTACCAAGCCTGGTTCCTCCTGATGACAGGTCCAAAGAACATGAGATGAAGTTTAACCATCCTCATTTCTAAAGTGCATTCTGGCTGTACTTCTTCCAAGATAGTAGTTTCTTCTTCTGGCAGTTTATGGTACTTTCAATATTCTTAACAAATACTGTAATTCAAATATATTAATTCTTATCTGGTCTTCCTTATTCATGGTCCCTCTTTCACATGCATTTCAGGCAACTGAAAATAGCATGGCCTACGGTCAGGCATACCTTAGTCCTTAAAATGATATCTTTGCTCTTTATCACTTAAAGAAGTCTTTCATAGCAGGTTTGCCCAGTGTGATAAGTCATTTTATTTCTTGACTGCTGTTTTCATGAGCATTGATTGTGAATACAAGTAAAATGAAATCCTTGACATTTTTAATATTTTCTCAATTTATCATTATGTTATTTATTGGTCAAGTTGTGAGGATGTTTATTTTCATTACATTGAGGTCTAAACCATACTTGAAGAAAAACAATGACACCAACCATCCCTACTCCAGCACACTCTATCTATTCAATTGGGTTTGATAATTCATTGCAATGGCCACACAGAACTCAAACACCATACTCAAAGTTATGGACTTTGCTAGGTTAGTTAACCTGTTACAATGCAGAATCAGAAAATATTCAAGGAACAGTTCTTCCTGTTAGGACAGTGTCTCCTTACCCACGTCCAGAGATAGGTTTCTCTCTGCCAGAACAATTTTACTAAGCTCTGTTAGGGTTATTGAAAAATGCTCGCAAGATGCACTGCTCTACCTTATGCCTCAATCTGAAGGCACTTGGCTCAAGATCCATGAGTCAGAAAACTTAGCTCCCCAAATTTATGCCTGATGGTACCTCCCTCTGCTAGCAAACCTCCTACTTAATGTCACACATCTTCATTTGCGCCACATGCTGGGAAGTCCACTTCTCTGTCTTTGCTGTTTTTGTTCCTCTGCCACTCTTCTGGTGTCATAGCTTTCTGTACCTTGGTTGAGGTGGCTTAATGTGCCATGATATCTGGGTCCAAAGGATATGCTCCACTCCTGGCTTTTATATGATGGCAGTGAGATCTCCCTCCTGCTTGTAAGATGACTCACTCTAAACCTGCATTTGAATCTCAAGGTTAACAATCACTCACAACTGAATCATCATCCTATCAGCATCTTCTCCCATCTTTTCTTACTAAGACCCATCAGGAAAAAGTTGTTTGGAGGGAGTTACAAAGACTATGGATAGAAGAGCCATATGAAGTAATGGATTAGACTTTATTATTGAAGGCTACAGTCTTTGATCTTCATCAGCAAATGTCTCAGTCCTCTTCACTTTCAACAATTATAATCATTGCTATCACTTATTGGAAGTCCTGGTGTGGTGCTGTAGGATAAGTGCAGCATCACAAGGTAGGTTTGAACAACAAGGATGGTGGTTCAAACTCACCTGTCACTCCTCGGAAACTCTATATAGGGTCGCTATGAGTTGGAACAAACTCTACAGTGCTTAAGACAAACAATAACAACAACGATTTATTGGCTACTTACTATGTACCAAGCAGTATGCTACATACTTTAAAAACACCTTTCTATATAACTCTCACAATAAATATATATATAAGCAGGGCTTTATTTTTAATCTCTATTTTACAAGTGAGACATTTGAGGTATACAGAGGTTAAGTGATTTGGCCAATATAGAATTAATAAATAATGTGACTTCATTTAAACATCACTCTGTCTAACTCAAATCCAGGGGCTTGATTGTTACATTAAACCACCATTCTGGAAAAGATTGCTGTATTAGCTCAGGAAGCAAACCAAAGCATACAATAATTGTACATCTGAAGTACTGCTGCTTCCAATACTGCAAAGTCAGTCTGCTCATCTCACAAAAAGAGACAAACCACCCAAAAGAATGCTTTTCAAACTTTAATGAGAATATTTACCTGGAAATCTTATTAAAATGAAGATTCAGAGGTTGCTACTACTGGCCCACAGACCACTTTGGAAAAGAAATTTGTTGTTGCTGTTGTTGGAAATACACACAGCAGAACGTATCAATGCAGAAAGATCTGCGTGTCTAATTCAGTGATACTGATTATCCTCTAAGTAGTGCCTGCATTCCCACCCTCCTTTTTGAATTATGACTTCACCAGTAACATAAACTCACCATCTGCAGTTTCCTACTTAACCTTTCAAGCTGCTGTTGAGGCTGGAAGGACGCCTAAAAATATTGTCCTGAGATAATCTTTAAACCTTAAACATCGCCTGAGATTTTCTTTAAACCAAACTTAAGCTAAATTAGGAAAGAATGTCTGCCCTGAGCACTGTGCTTTTAAAAAGAACTATTTATGTGGGAAGGAGCTCTGGTAGTGTGGTGGGTTACAAGCTGGACTGCTAACTACAAGGTCAGCAGTTTCATTCTACCAGTCGCTCCTCGGGAGAAAGATGATACTTTCTGCTCCCATAAAGATTTACACCCTTGGAAACCCTACACAGAGTTTTTTAAAGTTGTAACTGACTCGATAGTACACAATCACCACCACCACCACCACCACCACTATTCATATGAGATCAGATTGACCACAGACTACTTTCTGAGAAGTAAAAACTTAAAGATGAATTTTCACATATCAGTATAATCCAGATATGGAAAGTTGTTGGTTTTATACATTTTAACAGTAGACAAATGCAAATAGATAATTAATATGCAACATTCCTAATTTTTCCATACACGAAAATCTGCAAAAATATAAGAACAAATCAACTAACAACAACTTTGGTACTATACGTAGCCTTGTATAAGAAATTTTGGTTCATAGAGTATGAACAGTCCCATGGTTTTCAAACATAAGATGTAAAAGATGAATATGAGAAAACACCACAACAAATAAGAGAAGTTAGTGTATATAAAATATGGATAACAGTTAGAAACCTCATCAAAATCCCAAAGCAGATTGAGATCCAGAAATTAATATTTTAGACAGAAAAGTACATATAACTATATATTAAATGTACATAGTATACACTGGCATGCATAATTTTTTTTAATTAAAGAGATATATATTAACGTCTTGATTTATGGAGTGATTATATTGAAACAACTGATTAGTTCTAGTTTATATGAAAATACGTTTACCCTAAAGCTAGACTGTAGAAAAATGTGTACAAGAGGGACTTCAAAAGTTTGTGGGAAAATGGAATTAAAAGACAATAAAATTTTCCATGAGCATTTTGAGGCCTCTTCATACATTGACACAGTTCTGGTTGCAATATAAGTAAATGTACTAATTTTGCAGAACAATCAGGCAAATTTTATTAAAAACCATGAAAATATTCATATTCTATGGCCAAAAATTTCTATTATACTAAAAGAGTTTTAGTATCAAAGAAGTTATCCTGAGAAAGCAATTCACAAAATAAAAAGTTATCTAGAATTCAAACAAGTTTGACAATTATTTATTGAGTTCCTACTGTTGCCTACATCTGAAGCATTGTTTTAGGTGTCTGAAGTATATCAGTGAGTGAAAAGCATGACAATAAATGACAAATGTAATTTTTAAAATTATAGTATGTGAGAATGTGATAGATGCTATAGTAAAAAAAACGAAAGGCAGAAAATGTAGAGCAGAATAAGGAGGGTCAGAGTTTAGGGTGAGAGTCTTAGTGTAGCACTGTGGGCTAATTGCACTGGACTACCAAGCACGTTTGAACCCCAAGGTCAGTGGTTCAAGCTCACCAGTCACTCCTCAGAAACTCTATACAGGGTCACTGTGAGTTAGAACCAACTCAACGACAACAACAACAATAACAAACAGGAATAATCTTGAAACTCTACTTTGTGTACAACATGGAGTCATTGTCTGGTCCCGAGCAGAAGAGTTCAACAGAACATTGAAAAAATAATAACAGCCTCAATACTCAACAGATTTTTTTTTTTAAGACTCTGAAGATAAAAATTCTATGTAAGAGTTGTTGTTAAGTGCCGTCGAGTTGGTTCTAACTTATGGTGATCCTGTATAGGGTTTCCAAGGAGAGGCTGGTGAGCTTGAACCACCAACCCTGCAGCTGAAACTAACCTTGAAGTCCAGTGCATTAACCCACAGTGCCACACCAGGACTCCTTATTGGTGACAAAATATAAAATAAAAGATAAAAATATCCTTTATGCATTAAAATTATGTAATATTATAGGATAATGACAAAATTCCTTACAATCTTTTATTAGTACTCTATTAAAGTAGGAGATAAATTAATGAGAAAAAGTAGAAAGTAAATTTTCCCATATATGGTACCTGACGAAGCGACAAAATAAAGAAAAAAAGAAATGGTAAAGAAATCTTAAGATCATCCAATTAAGTCCTCTAACTAGTATGGTGTTATCCATATGGGACAGCATCATATCAAGGTTACCCTGACATGTCTTCATACAGTCCTCTTTACATAATCTAGAAGCATATAGAGTTAGGTCCACTTTATAGCAAAATTACTTTCTGAAGGTCATACGAGATCATTTCTCCTTGGACTCCTTTGTTCACCCTTAAATTATGCAGAAATAGATAAGTTTCCTTTTAATTCTGAAATTCTAAGACTATTCAGTATTTTTACAATTAAATTAGGCTCAAACCTTTGACCTATATTACTTTGGCTTTTAAAACAAGGCTCAGACACATCAGAGCTGACGGAAATAAGGCCCTATAGAATTAACAACAAACTTCAAATATAGCTTCCTCTCCTCCTCCCACTTTTAAAGTAAAAATTCACCTCCAAGGTCAAAATATCCTCCATTCAGCTCTTCTCCATGAATAACTTCTTCATGTACTCATATAAAACCTTTGACCCATAAGAAGCCAGCAACATTCATAATTATGTCTCAAAAACAAGTCTTTATATGATATCCACTCTATAATGGATTCAGAGCATGAATAAAACATCTTAATTTTCAAGTATTTCTTTTTAAATTAATTTTTGAAAGAAAAATATCTTGTAAAGAAAGGAAATCTTTTTTTAAGGCTTGACGCTCTTACATAGAAGGATATAGTTTTCATGGTTTGTCTTGTTAAAAATGTTCTAGTACCCATCTGATGCACACTTATTTATGGATTTTAGACTAAAAGCTCTTTTTTTTTGCCAGTTTTCTTCACAAGCACTTATCTCGACATCCTCATTAGGTGGTTTTTCTCTTTTCTTTTTTGTTGAGGCCTAGCCATGCCCTTGGTACTCTCTTTTGTTCCATGCTGCAAAAGGAATGGTTTTAAAGGCTCCCTCTCCATCAGTCCCACCTTTTTTTTTTTTTTTCCTTCTTCTTTGTAATTAGCCTTATTTGAGGACCAGAAAAGCAAAAGACTGGAAAGAAATACAAAAACTGTTGAACAAAAGATACGGTGTTCTTTACCCCAACCATATGCTGTACAGCTCATGTACAACCTGGGTCAGATGACTCGCATATATGCCTTTAAAATGAAAAGAGAAAGAAAAAGGAAAAGTACTGACTTACATGGCAGCTGCATTGGTAGAAACAGGCTGGGAGTAAATGTCACTGTGAAAGGAGAATAATACATTTTACCTTCATTGCAAAAGTAATTCACTTTAAAGCCAAAGACCGTGCTGTAACTAGATACTGATAACAATGCTAACAGATAGCCTTTTGAAATAATTTCTTAATATTAATTTGCTTTAAATGGAATTGGAGAAAGTCTCTTTTTTAAAACCTTAATCATGTTGCTTTGTTATTCAAACTGCATACATCTGGAATTGTTGTTATTTCCTTTAAAATAGGTTCATTAGAAAGATTTGGCTACAGTAATGATTAATGAAATATTTTTTCTGCTTTCTACTGTTTTTAGTTTACTAATTAAAAGCATGTATTTCTATGGAAGAGACTTGGTGTGGCACTGTTGGATAAGCTCTAGACTGCTAACCACACACAAGGTTAGTGGTTCAAAACCACCAGTCATTCCTTGAAAACCCAATATAGGGTCACTATAAGTTGCAACCGACTCTATAGCATTTAACAACAATAATATCTATAGAAAGGGTCAATGTTGCTGTTGTTCGTCTTCTTAGAAAGTATTGTCAAGTCAGTATCATCTCATAGCGACCCTGTATAATGTTTCTGAGGAGCAACTGGTGTGTTTGAATCACAGAACTTGCTGTTAGCAGTCCAGTGCTTATCCCACAGCACTACATTCTAAAACTAGAAGCACAACTCTGTTTTAAAATATTAAAAAGTCATAAATACTACTGGTCTTCAGGGCCTGGAATAGTGTTCTTCCCTTGTTAAAAAAAAAAATTGTGTGCCAACAAAATTTTATGAGATTAATCCTCAAGGCAGCTTTACTGAGTCAAAAGTTACAGCTTATGAAGACTAAGGAACCCAAAGGTATCCCTTACCCACCCTACTCCAGCAAATAAACATTTTAAGTCTATCAGAAGCTAGGTTTTGTTTGTTACTGTGTTTTATTTATTTTCAGCTTTGATTGAGCAAATATCAATTAATAAAGAAACATTCTAATTAGATAACATAAAGAGAGTTCAGAAAAGGCATGGAGGAAGTTTAGGAAAATCAACAAGAGCTAATGTTGGGAGTAGCCGCAGCGTTGGAAAGATAGCAGAGGAAGAGCCAAGAAAAAAGATTCTGTTGGTTCCAGAAAATCTCCTGAAAAAGATGAAGGCTTATCAGGCTCTTAAAGCCACCCAAAAAAAGCAGGCACTTTTGGAAAGGAAGAAGCAGAAGAAAGGGAAAGTTCTCAGGTTTAAGCAACTGGAATCGTTCCTACTTGATTCCCAGAGACAGCAAGGTGACAGGGTGCGCATAAAACAACTAGAAGTGAAAGCTCATGCCTCGGAAGTGCCAGATGAACATTCCCAGGCCTTTGCAGTACGAATCCAAAGGATTAGCACAGTGAGTTTTCTGGCACAAGACATAGTCTAAAGAAGATTTTCAGTGGTGTCTTTGTCAAAGTGACCCCCCCCCCAAACCATAAAAATGTTGTGTACAGCAGAACATTATGTGACATGGGACTTCTAAATCTAAAGTCTGTCCAGGAACTCATCCTGAAACATGGATAAGCCAACGTCAAGAATAAGACCAGCCCACTGACAGACAACAAACACAGTGATTGAAGAGCACTTGGGGACGTTTAGTGTCATTAGTGTGGAAGATCTCTTTCATGAAATTGCCTTCCTGGGGAAATATTTCCAGGTGGTCTCACAGTTCTTGTGACCTTTCCATTTCTCTGTTGCCAATCACACTACCAAGAATAAAGTGGGTTTTCTCAAGGAGATGGGCTCACCTGGCTATCATGGTGAGTGCATTAATCAACTCATCAGGCAGCTGAACTAGACCCATAATGT
Source organism: Chrysochloris asiatica (assembly GCF_000296735.1). NCBI lineage: Eukaryota > Metazoa > Chordata > Mammalia > Afrosoricida > Chrysochloridae > Chrysochloris > Chrysochloris asiatica. The sequence continues at coordinate 11,646,776 of NW_006408548.1, read as the reverse complement.
CTGAAAGCATAGTGTATTGGTGGAGGTATGTGTTTCTCTTTTCTGAATTATCATCGAGTGTTTTCAAAGAGATTGTCTTCTGCTGTCTTATGAAATTGGAGGGGAAAGGACAGCAGGTGGGGTGCATAGTAGGCACTTCCCATATTAAAGCTCAGTCCCAAAGAAAATTCCAGAGTTTTACACTTGGACACCACCTTCTTTGGAATCAGCAAAGGATTGCCATTATTTGCCATTGAAGAAAGAGACCTACTTTGTCAATCCTGGGATTTAATGTCAGTGAATACCAAAGCATGTGTACAAGACTCTCCCAAGACCCATGCAGCAGTGGACCAAGCTCAGGGACATATTTGACCTGGGGTTCCTAAGTTCTTTCTAGTGGAAAGAACTTGAAATATAATTAGAAGCACACACACAAAGAGCTAATGCTGGTAGACGTTTCCATTCCTAGACCTGAAGGAACAAAAGGAAGGAAAGTTTATCAGTAGCTATGTGAAATGAACTCTGCTTTTTAGAAGAGATTTGTACCCAACCCATCATGACCCAACAATGTGGAGGTGGAGAAATAACTATCCCAATTCCTTTATCTTCCAGTCTTTTAGCATTCTATAGATTCTTCCCATTAGCCAAATTCAAATGAAAGTCCAAAGCAAAGGTCAACTGCTGATGCTATCCAAAGATATTAGCCTACCCAGACCCAGAACAGGGTGGAAAGGATATCAGGAGGGCCAAATGGTAGGCATTAATTTTTTTTTTAATTACCAGGCAAGTAAGTTTTTCTGTTCATTGTTCTCACTGCACAGACAGCCATCTATTTCCCCTGAGCTTTCTTTTCCCTTTTACAAAAAATCTGTTTACTGGGTGGCTTTTAGTAAATAAAGCCCCTAGGTTACACAAATGTATTTAACTAGTCCTGGTGTGGTTCAGTAGGGGAAGCACTTAATTGTTAACTGCAAGATCAATGGTTCAAGCCCACCAGCCACTCCTCAGAAACCCTATACAGAGTTGCTATGAGTTGGAACCAACTAGATTGCACACAAAAACAACAATAATATATTTAGATGGTAAGGATCCTGGTGATGCTGTAGGATAAGCACTAGACTGCTAACCACAATGGCAGCAGTTCAAACCCATTAACTGCTCCATGGAAGAAAAATGAGACTTTCTGCTCCCATATTTACAGCCTCAGAAATTCTATACATTGTCACTATGAGTCAGAATCCACTTGCTGGAAGTGGGTTTATATAGTAACATAGTTCTGGTGTGCCATGTTAGGTTAAGCATTGAACTGCTAATTAAAAGGTTAGCGTTTCAAATCTACCAGCCACTCCCCGGAAACCCTATAAGGAATCACTATGCGTTGGAATCGGACAATCTCTTTAATATCTCAAGCGAGTAAAGTTTTGCTAAAGGTAATATAATCATACATTGACAGAGAACTTCCAGAGGTTCAAGCTGGATTCAGAAGAGGCTGTGGAACGAGAGATATCATTGCTGATGTCCGATGGATCTTTGCTGAAAGTAGAGAATATCAGAAGGATGTTTACCTGTGCTTTATTGACTACACAAAGGCTTTCGATTGTATGGATCATGACAAGCCATGGACAACATTGAGAAGTATGAGTATTCCAGAACACTTCATTGTACTTCTAAGAAATCTGTACTTAGACCAAGAAGCAGTTGTTCAAACAGATCATGGGAACACTGAGTGTTTTAAAATAGGAAAGGTGTGAGACAGGGTTGTATTCTTTCACCATACTTATTCAACCTGTATGCTGAGCAAATAATATGAGAAGCTGGGTTCTATGAAGAAAAACGTGGCGTCAGGATTGGAGGAAGACTCATTAACAACCTGTGATATGCAGATGATACAATCTTGATCACTGAAAGTGAAGAGGACTTGAAACATTTACTTATGAAGATCAAAGAGCACAGTCTTCGATATGGATTGCATTTCAATGTCAAGAAAACAAAAATCCTCACCACTGGACCAATAAACAGCATTCTTATCAATGGAGAAAAGATTGAAGTTGTCAAGGACTTTCATTCTTCTTGGATCAACTATCAACACTAACGGAAGCAGCAGTCAAGAGATCAGACGAGGTATTGCATTGGGCAAATCTGCTGCACAGGAACTTTTTAAAGGGTTGAAGAGCAGAGATGTCAGCTTGAGGACTAAGGTGCGCCTGACCCAGGCCATTGTGTTTTCAATAGCCTCGTATGGATGCGAAAGCTGGACAGTGAATAAGGAACATCGTAGAAGAATTGATGCCTTTGAGTTGTGGTGTTGGAGGAGAATACTGAGAGTGCCATGGACTGCCAAAAGAACCAATAAATCTGTTTTGGAAGAAGTGCAGCCATAGTGCTCCTTGGAGGCCAGAATGGCTAAGCTTCGTCTCTCATACTTTGGACATATTGTCCGGAGGAAACAATCGTTGGAGAAGGATGTCATGCTGGGTAAGGTGGAAGGTCAGAGAAAAAGAGGAAGACCTCTAACGAGATGGATTGGCCAGGTGGCATCATTGATGGACTCAAGTGTGGCAGCGGTGGTGAGGTTGGCCCAGAATCGGACATTGTTTTGTTCTGCTGTGCATGGGGTCGCTATGAGTCGGTTCCGACTCGATGGCACCTGACAACAACAACAATGCGTTGGAATTGACTTGTCCAATATTTAACAAAAACAGCTCTTAAAATTATTGTGAGCTTTTCTTAGTAGCATAGTGAAGTTAACTGTTCAACTCACTCACAAATTTGAAATGAGTTCATTCTATTCATTAAAGGATCAGATATGAGATTTCAGAAAGTTCATGGAGTAATTCCATTCCCTTTCATTTCCATTTCCCAAGAACTTTTTGAAGCTTCCTCCTACATGTACTTAATCAGCTAATATATCTTTAAATATTTTAGTAAAAAGAATTAAATACAAATTACAGCTCACTATGAAACCACAGGAGAATTTACAATAGTAATACAGTGGATTATGTGGATTTAATGTAATATCTGACTACACACAAATTAACAGTTACATTGATTTGAATATCTAAAAGAAACAGGAAATTTAATAGTTAATGTGATAAGGCATTTTTGTAGTGCTACATGAAATAATCTTAAATTTCATATTCTGAGGGCTCTAAATCTTTCTCCCCTGCCTTCTCCAAACCTCTCAGCCACATACCAACTAGTGAGTGCCACACAGAACTAGAGGAAAAAGAAATAATTAAGTGGGTTAAAGTTGGCTGGGGAGAAAAGATGTCCATTTAGGATAATTAGTAACATAATAGTGTCTCAATAGTCTAATTTCTTCAGAAATGACAGAAGAGAAAAGATTGTCAATTCCTGAGTATAAACCAAATATAGCCTTTGAAAGACTTGAATTAATCTTCAAAAACAATGTTTTTACTGTGTTAGTTTGAAAACCTCTGGTACAGCACTGTATAAGATCAACAGTTCAAATCCACCAGCAGCTCTCAGAAACCCTACACAGGATCACTATAAATTGGAAGCAACTCAAAAGCACACAGTAACAAAAATAACAGTTAAAATAGATAGTGGCTAGAATGTTCACCTTTGGCAATGATCAATTTTATACAAATAAATTTCTCCCTGATGTAAAAAGAAATCCTCAAATTCTTCCTAGGCCCCAGCACTTACATACCCTGCTTGAATTTTTCAGATTTTGATTTATTTTTTTATTTTTTTTAGGGTCACATTATTACATTGTTTGAGTTTTAGGCTCTCTTTGATAAAATTATGTACTAAAATCTAGTTTCCTAGAGCAACAAAGAAGTGTTATAACAAGTTCTCTGACACATACACTGATCTTGGGCAACCTGTAAAAACAGTAAGTGGCATGTAACCTAGAGCAGCAGTGGCCTGAGCTAATTCTACCTCTGAGTTTGTGAGCATTCTGTTAAGATCCACAATAAAAACTTAAAGCAAAAAAGAACTGTCATTCAAGGATCATTCCCACCCTGTTTGTACACAAGGTTGGCAGGGATAGGTTACTTAGACATTGGCTATCTAAAATGGGGGGACTATAAAGGCACGAAGCGACTAGCTCACAAGTTTTCAAAAGGGAGCTTAGTTTCAGAGGGTGTAGGGGAAGGTAGAATCTCCACTGAGTGGTTTTCAGACTGTTTACATGGGACTGGTGAAAGGAGATGGTGATAAGACTCTTGTGGTTCAATAGTGAATAACTGTTATCAGGACTGATTCCAATTGTTGGAAATGTAAAGGTAGACATTTTATAACAAAAAGAAAGGAGTGGTTACTCTTGCAGTACAGGAGCAGAGGACCCTGGGATCATCACGAGAGAAGTGTGGAGTGTGGGACCCTATCCAGAGAAGCAGTGACGCCAAAGATGGAGGCAGAGATGATGACGTGGAGAGATGGAGCAGCTGGGGACTCTAGACTCATGGATGGTAAGGGGCTGTGTGCTGGTGGCCTGAGGGCAGGCTTGTAGTGTATACCCTTTGGTTGTTTGAATGATTATATATTCCTGAGTGCTTCGGTGTACATTAAAAAAAAAAAAAAACCCACACACAGAGGGAATAGAAGCAAATATTGTTGAAAGATGATGCATGGAGGGTATTGTTATCATTGCAATGAAATGAAATTCAATAGGATGAGTGTAAAGCTGATGTTCTCCCATGTAAACTATTACTCAACTCACAATAAAAATTAAAAATAAAAATAAAAATAAAAGACTCAACTAGAGTTAAGACTCCTGCCCTAGATCACAGCTTTCCACAAATCAAGTGCTTTGGAATTTAGGCTCTAATGCGCTTCCAAGGTACCTCTGGGCTGGCTTGAGCCTCCACGCCTTTGGTTACCAACTGTTTGTGTCCTCTCAAAATGAACTGTAAATCCTAACCATTGTACCTGTGGATCTAATCCAATTTGGGGAAAGGACTTATTCTGATCAGTGTAGGATGTTGTGTCTTAAACCAATCATTTTTCAGACTTCTAGTCTCCTAAACTGTTAGAAGATACATTTGTGTTCATTAAAGTCATACAGTTTAAAGTCATGCTGTTAACCAACAAATATCCTCTGTCATCAAAACAATGCAAAACTAGATGGATTTCAGCATTAATGTTTCTAAAACTTGACCTCCTTTTGGATAGATTCTGGTATTTTTTCACAATTTCTAACTTTTTCCTTATTACCAAATTACTGTTTGAAAAGTAGAGAAACACAAAGAAAAATCCCTTTTTGTCTTCTATAAAATAAAAAAACAAAACACACAAAAAAAACTGTCATTGTGATGTACTGTTGAATCAGTTCCAGCTCATAGCGAACCCATAAAGGGTTTTTTTAGGAGCAACTTATGGGTTTGAACTGCAGTCCTTGGGGCAGTCCAGTGTTGATCCTACAGTACCATACCAGGAGTCCTATAAACAACTAGCCATAGATAAATAATCTGGTGGATGTTTTTTGGACTCATATACTCATAAATATTTCACACCTTTCTCTTTTCACTAGTAGTCAGTTTTGCTCCACTGTATTAATTATTTCTTTTTCTTTATGACATACAAACACACAAATACCGCATCTGCTGCCTCTTCTTATGCCCTCACCCTATGTTCGGCATGTCTTTATTTTTGTCTATGATTCAGGGCCGGGTTCAAATGGCATCTTAATTGACTTGATTACTAAGAGAATTGCTTGTATTTCTTAGGAAATAGAAGTAAACAGTCTTCCTGAAGTCTTTATAGTTATCTTCTTTTAAATGTCATTTATAATTTTATATTTTGTGCTTTACTAACTTATGATATCTTATAAGTAACATATAAATTTCTTGAAGATGTTGAATTGGTCAGATGACTTCTGGTTGCAAAGTATAAAATCATCACATAAGTCAACCATGATAATTTGTTGACTCCAAAAGCTGGGAAATCTAGTGAGCTTTCAGACATTGCTGGTTCCAGAAGCTCAGTCTCTTCTCTGTCTCAGCTCTGTTGATCTCATCTTGGCTTTACTCTTCTCACAGGCTTTTTTCACATCTTTTTCATTTAACAAGTCCTTTCAAATGAGCACTCTTTCTTGATAAATACAGCAGAAAAGTCCCTAGGAAGACTCTTACTGGTTTGTTACTGATGTTAGTTGCCATCACGTTGGTTCAAACACATAGCAACTGAATGAAACACTGAATAGTCCTGTGCCATAATTAAAATGTTTGATTGGTATTGGTCTTAGGTAATTTGTCTGTCCTGAACCTATCACTGTGACCAGAAGGAAGGAACATGTTTAATTGGCAGGACTGTGTCATGTGCCAAATCCTGTGGTTGAGTCTAGACAAGAGAAGAAAACAAAAGTAAATGCAGGATGGATAGGGCTTTACCCTAGTGGCTTTACCCTAGTGATGGAATCCTAATGATTCATCCTTGGGTACCCCATAGTTCTTAGATGATGCATTGCATATTGCAGGTACTCAATACATATTCACGGAATGAAATATTAATGAGATAAGTAAGGTGGAAAAGATGAACAAATTTCACCTGAATTTAGAAACTATATAAATGGCAGGGGGCAGAGTGGAGGAATCAATGGATCAACCTAGTGCCCAGAAAAAAAAAAATTCAGGTTACATTAAAAAAAAACTTCAAGAAATTTCAAATCATCCAGGAGAGAAAAAAAACTATTCAATTAACAATTTGGGACAATTAGCTATCTGCATTGGGGGGGGGGGGGGGGCGGTTAGGCTTACCTCATACCATTCACAAAAACAAATTCCAGACCAATATTTAAATCTATTTTTTAACTGTAAAAGTCCTAGAAGATGATATAGTGAAATAGTTTAATAAACTTACTCTGGGGAAGATTATTATAAAGTTTAATTAATAAATGCAGGAATCATAAAGGAAAACTTGTAATATCTGAGTGTACTCGATTAATAATTTGTATGCATTAAAAGACACTATAGACAAAGCTGTTGGAGTCCTGGTGTGGCGCTGTAGGATAAGCACTGGATTGCAAGGTCTGTTTGAGCTGCATGGTTGGCCGTTCAAGTCTACCAGCCACTCCTTAGAAAGCCCACGCAGGGTTGCTATGAGTCAGAACTGACTTGACAGCACTTAACAACAACAACAAAATGTAAACAAGGTTAGCGTGAATCAATTGATGGGAAAAATATTTTAAACACTTATCCAAGGGAATAGTATTCTTACACATAAATAGTAGGGAGCTTGAGTAGCATAGTGGTTATGAGTCAGGCTGCTAATCTCAGTGTCAGCAGTTCGAAACTACCAGCTGTTCCATGGGAGAAAGATGAGGCTTTCTGCTCCCAAAAAGATTTACAGCCTTGGAAACCCTATACAGGGTGGCGATGACTCCAAAACCAAGTCCACGGCACATAAACACCACCACCACATAAATAATATTTACAAATAAATGAGAAAAGCAAACAACCCAACTGAAAATGATCCCAGAAGAAATATGAGTACTAGAATAGCTTAAACTTGTATAAGATACTTAATGTCATTAATACTCTTAGTGGTGCAAACAGTTAAGTGCGTCCCTGCTAATTGAAAGATTATCACTTTTAATACACCCAGTGCATCCATGGGAGAAAGACTTGCCAGTTTGCTTGAGTAAAGGTTACTATTGTTGTTGGTTCCCTTTGAGTTCATTTCAATTCATGGTGACCTGGTAACAGAGAAGAACTTCCCCCCAGGGTTTTCGTGGCTTTACCCTTTACAGCCACCACTTGTCTGTCATTTTGCCATGCCATGGTTATTGTGATAGTGGAACTTATACCACCAGTATTTCAAATGGTGGATAGGTTTCAGTGGAACTTCCAGAATAATACAAACTAGGAAAAAGGAAAAGACAGTCTATTTCTGAAATATTAGTTATTGAAAACCTTATAAATAGCAGTGGAACTGCCACTGTCTGACATAAAGGCCAGAAGATGAGCCCCTCAGGTTTAAAGGCATTCAAAAAGCTGATTCCTCAAAGTAGAGATGACTTTAATAATGTTGGTGGAGCAAGTTTTCAGGACCTTCATTTGTTGATGTGGCTTGACTCAAATTTTTAAGAAACAGCTGCAAACACCCACTAACAATCAGCATGCATAAAGCATGAATCTAACAAAATCAGAAGTCATCAAAAATGAAATGGAACATATAAAGATTAATTATCCTAGGCATTTTGTAAGCTAAAATTGACTGGTATTGACCATTTTGAATCAAACAGTCATGGTTTGCTATGCCAGGAATGGCAAACTGAAGAGGAATGATTTCATATTCCTCATTAAAAAGAGAATTTCAAGATCTATTCTGAAGTACAATCCTGTCAGCAATTGAATATCCATATGCCTATGAGATACGCCAGTTAATTTTATTATTATTCAAATTTATGTACCAATGACAAATGGCAAAGATAAAGACATTGAAGATTTTTACCAACTCCTCCAGTCTAAAATTGATCAAGCAAGCAATCAAGATGTATTGATAATCACTGGTGAGTGGAATGTGAATTTTGAAATCAAAGAGGAAGGATCAATAGTTGCAAAATATGGTCTTAATGGTAGAAACCATGCTGGAGATCACATGATAGAAGTTTGCAAGACCAATGACTTATTTATTCACTGCAAATACTTTTTTTCAGCAACATAAAGAGGAACTATAACAACTGACCTTACCAGATGGAATGCACAAGAATCAAATCAATTGCTGTTGCTGTTAGGTTCCATCAAGTTGTTTCCGACCCATAGTGATTCTATATATATACAACAGAACAAAACACTGCCTAGTTCTGCATCATCTTCAGTTGCTGCTGTGCTTGAGCCCATTGCTGCTGCCACTGTGCCAATCCATCTCATTGGTGGTTTCCATCTTTTTTGATGACCCTCCACTTAGTTGTTGTTAAGTACTGTCGAGTTGGTTCTGACTCATAGTGACCCTGTATAGGGTTTCCAAGGAGCTGGTGGGTTTAAACCACCAACCTTGTGGTTCAAACTGACCTTGAGGACAAGTGCTTTATCCTATGGTACCATACCAGGACTCCACTTTACCAAGTATGATGGAATGGTCCCTCCTGTTATATGTCAGAAATATCGGAGAAGTCTGCTCATCTTGGCATCTAAGGAGCATTCTGGTTATAATTCTTCCAACACAGACTGGCTGCTTCTTTTGGCAGTCCATGGTATTTTTAATATTCTCCAAAACCATAACTCAAATGCATCAATTTGTCTATGATCTTCCTTATTCACTGTCCAACTTCCACATGCATATGAGGTTATTGAAAATACCACGGCTTGGGTCAGGTGCACTTTAGTCCTCAAACTGACACCTTTGTTTTCAACACTTTAAATAGGTTTTGTGCAGCAGATATGTCTAATGCAATACGTCATTTGATTTCTTGACTAGTGTTTTCATGAGTGTTGATGGCGAATCCAAGCAAAAACAAAAGGTGACAACTAAAATTTTCACTATTTAAAACAGTTCCCATTGCCTTTGAGTTACAGCTAGCTGAGGTTAAGTGTAGTCTTAGTTTTGGCAACATCCTAACTCGAGGTAGCCAGGGTTCCCGTTTTCTCTAGAACCACATGTAAGTCTCTCTGTGCCAGGCAGAATGTGACCTACTATTTCAATGCAGAAATTAAAGAGATCAAACAACAGCTGACTGCACACTATGAGATCTACTAAAATCTGACAGCAGGTGTGTTCACCAAGTTTGACCATAATGATGGCAATAAGACTTTGTTAAAGAGACAAGAAAGCAGATAGCTGGCAGCAGGCACTGAGAAAAATCAAGACAGTTTTAAACAAGTACCATATGTGGTGACTCATTAGATGTAGAGAGCTAATAAGAGGCTGAAGATTTTTAGCTTAGCACTGATGCTGTGGACAGCAGGATATCGTAACATCTAGAAATTGAGAATGAATCTGGAGGTGGTGATAAACCCTGTGCTGATGCCTGATGTGTGGAACTGTTATATTTTTAGGATAAAGGCAAAGATGCAAACGTCCAAGAGAGTGCCAAAGTAAAGTAAATAGATGGAAGAATCAGCACATTTGTGCATTAATCCATTCACTAAGCAGATAGTGACAGATAGTATGCAAGGTTTCAGAATTCAGAAGTCAACAAAAAAGGCAGAGTCCCTTCCTGATGAAGTTGAGCATCTAATAGGAAAGAAAAAATTGAACAGATTATGATTACAAAGTGAGTTGGAGGCTATGATAATAAATGTTGTTGTTAGGTGCTATGAAGTTTGTTCTGACTCATAGTGACCCTATTTACAACAGAACAAAACACTGCCCAGTCCTACAATGGATATGTTTGAACTCATTGTTGAAATTACTGTCTCAATCTATCTGGTTGAGGGTCTTCCTCTTTCTCACTGACCCTCTACTGTACCAAGCATGATGTCCATTTCCAGAGACTAGTCCTTCCTGATTAAATATCCAAAGACCATGTGACTTGCTTCTAGGAGAATTCTGGCTGTACTTCCTCCATGACATTTGTTTGCTCTTCTGGAAGTCCCTGGTTATTTTCAATATTCTTTACCAACACCTTAATTCTAACACACCAAGTCTTCGCTGGTCTTTCTTATTCATTGTCCAGCTTGCACAAGTTATGAGTCAAATGAAAATTCCTTGGCTATGTTCAGGCACACCTTGGTCCTCAAAGTGACATATTTGCTCTTTAACACTTTAAAGAGGTCTTGTGCAGAATATTTGCCTAATGGATTGTATCCTTTGATATCTTCACTGCTGCTTTCATGAGTGTTGATTGTGGATCCAAGTAAAATGAAATCATTGACAACTTCAATCTTGTCTCCATTTATCATGATATTGTCTATTGCTCCAGTTGTAAGGGTTTCTGTTTTCTTTATGTTATTGTTGTTAGGTGCCATCCAGTTGTAAGAGTTTCTGTTTTCTTTATGTTGTTGTTGTTGGGTACCAACTCATAGCGACCTTATGCACAGCAGAACAAAACATTGCCAGATCCTGGGCCAACCTCACTACTGTTGCCACGCTTGAGTCCATCGATGCTGCCTCTTGGCCAATCCATCTCATTGGGGGTCTTCCTCTCTTTCTCCGACCCTCCCACTTAACAAACATGATATCTTTCTTTATACTGAGCTGTAATTCATACAGAAAGCTGTGTTCTTTTATCTTCATCAGTAAGCACTTCAAGTCCTCTTCACTGTCAGCAAGCAAAGTTGTGTGATCTGTGTATCAAAAATTATTCATAAGACTTCCTCCAATGCATGTTGTTTAAACAATTTAGATTTTTTTTTTTTAAGATAAAGGTTAGCTTTTTTTTTGACAGATGAATTTTAACTTCATTATTGTAGTAGACTTGAAACAGATCCCTGAGTGTGACCCTTTACCACCTCAAAAAGAATCATCTGAAGAGGGGGGAGGTGTTAAAAGACAGATTCTCCCCAGTCCCAGACTGGGTTTGGCTATTACAGGCTTTGGGATGGGACCTAAGGTTCTGCTTTTATTTTATTTCACTTTTTGAAAACCTTTAATTGTGAATTTAAGGTTTTCAGAGCAGATCATCAGTTCTACATACAACAAATCATATACTTCATTTTATTACAATTATTGAAATCCCTACTGTGTCCCGTAAGTTAACAGTATTTACCTCTATTCATTTTAATTCCTGCATTCCTCCCTGAGTCTCCTACTACCTTCTACTTTCTCTGACAACCTCCCTCTTGTTGTCTATTGCTTGCCCCATCACCCATGTTTACATGTGTCTACCCTCTAGCCCATGAATAATTTTTCCTTCCCCCCCACCCCTGGTAACCATCTTAGAAGGTTTTTGTTTTGTTTTTTTTCTTCAAGAAAACTTTTAAACCTTTTACAACCGTGGTCTTATATAATATTTGTCATTTTATGATTAACTAACTTCACTTAGCATAATGTCCTCCAGGGTCATCCATATTGTAAAGTGTTTCAAAGATTCATCATTATTCTTCAATATTGGGTAGTGTTCTATTGCATATATGTACCAAAGTTTGTTTATCCATTCTTCTGTTGGTAGCATTTAGGCTGTCTCCATATTTTTGCTATTGTAAATAATGCTATGGTGAACATGTGTATGCATATACCTATTCATACCACAGCTCTTATTTATTGAGAATATATTCCAAGAAGAGGGATTGCTGGGTCATTCGGTATTTCTATTTCCAAATATGAGAGAAAGCATCATACCTTTCTCCACAGTGGTTGTACCATTTTACAAGAGCACCAGTAGTTTAGAAGGTTCCCAGTCTCTCCACATCCTTGCCAGCATTTGTTGTTTGCTATTTTTCTCAGCTTTACTATTAATGCTGATATCTGTCATAAAGATGGTATCTCATAGTTGTTGTTGATTTGTATCTCTCTTGTGGAGCTGTGGGCTAATGCGGCAGACTGAAAAGTCATTTGAACTGCAAGGTCAGTGGTTGAAGCTCATCAGTTGCTCCTCAGAAACCCTATACAGGGTCACTATGGATCGGAATCAACTCAATGGCACTTAACAACAAAAACAAATGGCTAACAGTGGGTTTAACCAAAAGAATAAAAAGAGAAACCGACTGGGAAAAAAAATTTAGCAATGACATATCAGACAAAACACTACTGTTTAAAATTTATAGAATACTTCAACACCTCAACAAGAAGACAAATAATCCAATTAAACACGAGCAGAATAGATACTTCACCAAAGAAGACATTCAGGCAGCCAACAAATGTACATAGTTCAGTTTCTTGGATTATTTGTTCAGCATATAGATTGAATTTAGTTGTTGCTATTGTTAAGTGCCATCAAGTCAGTTCTGAATCATAGTGACCTTGTATAGGTTTCCAAGGAGAATCTGGTGGGTTTGAACCATCAATCTTATAGGTAGAAGTTCAGTGCTTATTCTACAGCACCATACCAGGACTCAATACGTTAAATAAGTATGGTTAAAGGATGTAACTCCAATGCACAGCTTTGATTCTAAGCCATGCAGTATCCTCTTGCTCTGTTCCAACAACTGCCTCTTGGTCTATGTACAGGTTCCACATAAGCACAATTAAGTGTTCCGGAATTCCCATTATTCTAAATATTATCTATATTGTGTTATGATCAACATAGTCAAATGTCTTTACAAATAAAACACAGGTAAACATCTTTCTGGTATTCTCTTTTTTGAGCCAAGATCCATGGGATGTCAGCAATGATATTCTCTAGTTCCATTCCCTCTTCTAAATCAGACCTGAATTTCTGGCAGATCCCTGTGGATGTACTGCTGAAACCATGTTTTAATTATTTTCAGCAGAGTTCTACCTGCATGTGATATTAATGATATTGTTAGATGATTGTTGCATTCTGTTGGTTCACCTTTCTTTAGAAGGGGCGCAAATATGGATACTTTCCGATCCATTAGTTAGATAACTGTTTTCCAAATTTCTTGATACACTAGTGAGCACCTCCAGCTCTGCATTAGTTTGTTGAAACATTTCGATTTGTATGCCACCAACTCCTGGGGACTTGTTTTATGCCAATGCCTTCAGTGCAACTTGAACGTCTTCCTTTAATAATTTTGTTCTTGATTATATGCTACTTCTTGGAATGGTTGAAGTTGATCGATTTTGTGGTGTATTCCTTCCATAGTTTTTGAAGCTTATAGCACCATTCAATATTTTCCCTTAGAATCCTTCTATATTTCAACTTGAGGCTTGAATTTTTTCATCAGTTCTTTCAGCTTGAGAAATGCTATGCATGTTCTTCCCATGACGTTATACATGATATAAGAGGGTCATGGTCTAGAGAAGTTAAAGAAATACGAGAGGAGATCCAGGCCCAGAATAAGAAGAATGGATAATCCAGACAAAGACAGAGAGAGTAAATCCCATAACTAAAGAAATAAGCATGAAAGAAAATCAGAAATGGCAGGAGCTGAAGGGTGATTAAAGGTGAGAGATGGTGATAGAGAGGTGGGCAGAGACCAGATGCAGATACTCTATGCAAAAACAGACTTATTTTTACAAGAATGAAACTTATTTTAATAGCCACTGATCTGTAAATCCAACCAGCTAGTCAACATTTCAATTTTGAGAAACTACTCCGTACTACAAGGCAATGCTCTTGGTCTCAAGGACCTTATGTATTAGTGGAGGGTGTCAGACACACACACAAAAAATCCATAAATATGGCACATAAGCACCACCAAAGGGCTAAGAAGATAAAATATGGTGAGATGGAAGAAGAGAATGAGTGAGTGAAAGGGTAAGGGAAACTTCAACTCCAGTGGTCAAGAAAGATTTCTTGTAGTAAGAAATAGTTAAATTGATGTCTAACCACTGAGGGAGGTATGTGAAGAGATAAAAGAGATTTCAAACAAAAGGAACAGCAAGTGCAAACACCTAGAGGCAGAAACAAGGCAGTATTTGCTCAGGGCCCAGAAAGTAGGCCAGTGTGGCCAAAGAGTCAATGAGAGGAACTTTACAAGAGATAATGTCAGAGATGTGAGTAGAGGACACATCAGGTAGAACCTTCAAATAAAAGTGGTTATATGTCCCACTTGGCCCAAGATAATTCCAGAAATGGTTCTTAAGCAGGAGATTTGGTAGTGCAACAGTTAAGCACTCAGCAGACAACTGAAAGGTTGGCGGTTCAAACTCACCCAGCTGTTCTTCTGGAAAAAGACCTGGCAATCTCCTCTCATAATGTCTTATTGTTGTTAAGTGCTGTCAAGTTGGTTCTGACCCACAGTGACCCTGTATAGAGCTTCCAAGGAGCAGCTGGTGAGCTTGAACCGCTGACCTTGTGGTTCAAATTGACATGTCAGTCCAGTGCATTAACCCACAGTGCCACATCACGACTCCCTCAAAAGGTCTACAACCCCTCAAAATCCCTATGGGGTAGTACAACTCTGTCACATGGTATTGCTATAAGTTGGAACCTACTCAACAGCACTCAACTACAACTGCTCTTTAACACAGTTTAACTAGTAATAATGTCCTCCTTGGGAGCAAGGTGGCTCCAAACAACAAGCACTGGATGGCAAACTACAAGGTCTGCAGTTCAAGCCCGCCAGTTGCTCTGTGGAAGAAATATGAGGCTTTCTGCTCCCACAAAGATTTAAAGTCTCAGAAGCCCTGTACATGATCACTATTAGTTGGATCACTCAATAACAATAACAACAAATGCCCTGCTGGGTTCTCAAAACTTTATTTGGTATAGCAGTATGCTTACATGTTTCATTTTGGATGAAAGCCAGTGGGAATTTTCAAGCCAGGGATGTGAACAAGTTTGATACAGTCCAGTCATGGCAGAAACACAGGAATCAGAACAAACCTGAATTTGTAAAAATATGGGTATATCAGAACAATAACCAGAATGGGGGAAAAGTGTGGATCAAAGCCCTGGAATAGGAGACTTAGAAGGCACAGCAAGCCCATTCGGGAGCTGGATGCTGGAGACTGAATTCTGGCCAGGACTTCAATCAAAACTGTGTTGTCCCCAGACTTGCAGATAGTACCCATTTGACCTAGCCCAGATGGCTTGGTAATCAGAACTCAACTAAAGGAAGATAA
>NW_006408548.1:11626296-11627384 GCF_000296735.1 Chrysochloris asiatica | reverse complement strand
ATATATATGAGTTAGCTCAGTGGTTCTCATATTCTGAAGCAGATTTCATACCCACACTGGATTAGCAATCAATATCTTTAATATGTTCAACAAAGATTTTGCTGCATAGCCAGTTATGAAGAAGTCTGCCAGGTATGAAGAAGTCTGCCATTGATAAAGACCAAATCTTAGAATGTGTCACAGAATTTCTAAATTCTGTAATTGTGGTCTTAGCTATATATTCTTTTTAACCATAGCCTTAAGCAAGATTTCATTAACATGATAGTGGTCAATGATATTTAAATATTGGCTCTGCTCCTTACTTTGGAGTTTTGGGCATACTATATTGCCTATCCAAATGTCAAAACGGAATTAGAATATTGGCCCTTTATAGTTTTTGTCATAATGTCTTCATCTTGACATTATGTATTGGTATAGATCATCATAAAAGGCACTTATCAAGTACCACCTATTATGATTTATTTAGGTCTGGATATGATTTTTTCATGACTATATTTTTATTAAATGACTAAATATCAAATATAAATACATATAAGTAGTAAACATAAGTAAATAAATAACAAACATTAAATTCTAAATAATGCACTATATGTTTTAGCAATAAAAATTAAGATTCTTTATGTATGATACTCATAACAAAAAATAGTTACTCAACATTGTAAACATTGAACAATATGTTTGGTATCAAATCACTCAAGAACCGATGAATATTAATATGGTATTCTGTGAGTTTTTACACAATGATGATAACTTTAATAAATTTGATTTTTTTTTTTTAAAGGGATGGGGGAATGATGGTCATAGGATTTTATGATTCCATAGTGAGTAATGGTTAGCAGGAATAATTGTGATGGTCACAACTGTAATTGTAGAAGATGTGTAACTAAAAGAGAGTAGGTAATCTTTCATTTGACGAAGAGAGAACCCCAGGGCCATCAAGAAGGAAGATCATGAGTGGAGTGTAAGGTCCTACCTAGAAAAGCAGTGACAGCAAAGGTGATAGAAGAGTCGATGGCAGGGAGAGACAGAGCAGCTGAGGACTCTAGGCCCATGGACTGAGAAAGGCTGTGTGCCTGAGGGCAAGGAGG
>NW_006408548.1:11624154-11625831 GCF_000296735.1 Chrysochloris asiatica | reverse complement strand
CACCCACATTTTACAAATTCATGTTCATTCAGTTTTACTTTCTCGGTCATGACTAAACTGGGAAGAATAGGTTCAAAGAATTGTTTAAAGCAGAGGAATGTCATAATCTGATTCATGCCTTAAAAGGATGCTCTGGCTTCAATTTGAAGATGTTCTATAAGGAGAAAGAATAGAGGGTAGCATCCTGTTTAAAGTTCGGGTAACTAAACAATTTCTTTGGTTTCTTGGAGCATTCCAGACTCTTAGAATTTGGAAAGAATCTTGGAATTTGGGGCTATTCTACTATATCATATAGGAAGAGTTCAGCAATAAGGAATGTCTACAAAAGTTTTTAAACTGGAATAAAAGTAAGCTTTTATAAACAAAACTGTCACTGAATAAAGAGGAGGATATCGAGAGGTTCAAAGAGCCCATTCTCTGAAGGAAGACAGAGTCGTATGAAAACTGACACTTTACGAACTTTGGTATCTTAGGAACTTACTTAACTTGCATTTGCCATCCTCAAAACAGCAATAATAATAACTAGCTGACTGCTTTAAAAGTACTTAAAATACAGTATTTAAAGCACATACTGATGAATAGTAGCTGGATACTTGTTGTTATTAAATGCCAAAGACTCTGTTCCAACTCATCACATCCCTATAAAGAGTTTCTGAGGTTTTAAATCTTTGCAGGAGCAGAAAGCATCTTTCTCCCATGAATCAGTTTGTGAGCTCGAATCACCGACTTTGTGGTTTGCAGTACAGTGCTACCAGCGCACTCCCAGCTGGATACAATTAAGTAAAAAATAATGATTCTTTAATAGAATTTGAAAATGCAAGTCAGACTGACAAAGTGATTTTCAAATTAATCTCAACATCACTTTTTTTAGGTCATGCTAAAACTGTTGAAAGTAACACATTCTTTCCTGAGAACAATGCACACAGTGGTATGTACACCAAATTTTGTAAACATTTTTTGAAGGAAAATTCTGAAAAGAGTTTTGCAAAACTGTTGAGTGGCTCCTTTTAAAGTAGAGAACTGAGCTGGGAATTGCTCAGTTTCAACACAGAGCGACCCTATGCATAACAGAATGAAACACTGCACCATCCTCACAATTTTTGCTAAACTGGAGTCCATTGTTGTTGTCACTGTGTCAATCTATCTTGCTGCAGGTCTTCCTCAGTTTTGCTAACCCTCCACTTTACCAAGCATAATGTCCTTCTCCAGGAACTTGTTCCTCCTGATGTTATGTCTGAAGAATGAGAGACGAAGTCTTGCCATCCTTGCCTCCACAGAATCTTCTGGCTGCACTATTTCCAAGACAGATTTGTTTGTTCTTCTGGAAATCTATGGCATTTAAAATATTTTTCTATAACACCACAATCCAAACGCATATACTTTAGTCGTTAAACTGACATCTTTACTCTGGAACATTTCAAGAGGTCTTTTGCAGCAGATTTGCGTAATGCAATATGGTGTTGGATTTCATGACCGCCGTTTCTCTGAGTGTTAATTGTGGATACAAGCAAAATGAAGTCCTTGACAATGTCAATCCCATCTCCATTTATCATGATGTTATCTACTAGGCCAATTGTGAGGATTTTCTTTTCCTTTATGTTGGTTTTTGATCCTCATCAATAAGTATGTTAAGTTCTCTTCTTTTCCAATAAGCGAGGTTGTATTATCTATATGTTA
>NW_006408548.1:11613115-11614804 GCF_000296735.1 Chrysochloris asiatica | reverse complement strand
TTAGATTTTAAATGGTCAATACCAGACCATTTCAGCTTACTAATACCTAGGAATTCAATCTTCTTGTGTTTCATTTCACTTTTTACAGTGCCCAATTTTCCTTGATTCATACTTTGCACATTCCATGCTCTGATTATAAATGGATGTTTACAGCTGTTTCTTCTTATATTGATTTGTGCCCCAAATAGGAGGCAGCTCTTCCCCATAGCATTTTGAGTGTATTCCAACCTGAGGGGCTCATCTTCTGGCACTATTTCTGACAATAGCCCCATCTTATTCATAATGATTTCATTTTCCAGTACTACATCTGACTTTATCCCACTATTATTCATAAAATTTTCAGTGGCTAAACATTCAGTAGTAATCTGTCTCTCCTTCTTCCTAGTCTTTCTCAGTTGGAAGTTTAGTTGAAACCTGCGTACCATGGGTGACCCTACTGGTATTTAAAATACTGGTGAAATAGGATCCAGCATCACAGTAACATGCAAGCCACCACAGTATAACAAACTGACAGAAGATTGGTGGTTCCACACATTTGGTACAGTCCAATTAAAGGCGTCCTGTGGTGACACTGTAGGATAAGCAGTGGACTGTTAACTGCAAGTCAGTACTTCAAACCTACCAACCCCTCCTTGGAAAGCCTGTACAGGGTACCTATGAGTTGGAACCAACTTGAGGGCATTTAACAACAACAACAACAGTTGCAGGATAATTGTAAGGTAAGAAATCTTGACTTCTCACTATCCCCACAGGAAAAATTATTTGTCACTAAGTAAACAGAGCCACAATGCAAAATTCTACTTTTTTCTCTTTTCAGAATCAAATTTATGCCATCAAAAAAAAAAGTGTGAATCTTGAAGATGGCAGGTACCCATTCCTAAATATAGAGCTATAAATCAAAGCAGCTGACCCAGGCATGTCTGAAATGTAAAATACAATGTTACTTACACAGCTTAAATGTAGACTATACTGCATTCTTTATGAGTCTCTGAGACTTACTTAAAATGTTTTACTGTTTATCATTTGTACATTAACTCTGGTAACACATTTTTTGTGTACTGACTGTATAGTTGGCTGTGTTACCTAGTGTTGCTCCGCTTTGCACATGCTCTGCTTTATTTTCAAACAAATCAAAAATATTCTCAAACACACACATTTATGCTCTCTTTTCAAGGTAACAATGTTGAAAATGATGTTATTAAAATGCATGATTAAAAAATATATAGTTATTGCTAAAATAATATGGGATTTGTGCACATTATGGAAGCAGAACACTATTTTAAATCATTTATTTGTTCCTTCAATAAATATTTGTTGAATAGCTATTAAGTTTTAGAGCACTGAACTGTAAGGTAGATTTATGACCAGAAGTTTGGTTTGTACATTTTCTTCTATAACCTATGATGAAACCAGATAACAATGAATTATTTAAAAATACAGACCAAAAAAACAGTTGAATTGAGTCATTTCTAACTTTTGTCACCTCCATGTGTATCAGAATACAACTGTGCTCCATAGAACTTTCAGTGGCTGGTTTTTCAGAAGTTCATCACTAGAACTTTCTTCTGAGATATCTTTGGGTAAATTTAAACTATCAACGTTTCTATTAGCAGCTAAGAGCTTAATCTTTGCGCTACCCATGTATCCTAAGTTATTAATTGTTGTTGCTAAGTGCCGTCGAGTCGGTTC
>NW_006408548.1:11605935-11613015 GCF_000296735.1 Chrysochloris asiatica | reverse complement strand
GTTGTCACTGTGTCAATCTATCTTGCTGCAGGTCTTCCTCAGTTTTGCTAACCCTCCACTTTACCAAGCATAATGTCCTTCTCCAGGAACTTGTTCCTCCTGATGTTATGTCTGAAGAATGAGAGACGAAGTCTTGCCATCCTTGCCTCCACAGAATCTTCTGGCTGCACTATTTCCAAGACAGATTTGTTTGTTCTTCTGGAAATCTATGGCATTTAAAATATTTTTCTATAACACCACAATCCAAACGCATATACTTTAGTCGTTAAACTGACATCTTTACTCTGGAACATTTCAAGAGGTCTTTTGCAGCAGATTTGCGTAATGCAATATGGTGTTGGATTTCATGACCGCCGTTTCTCTGAGTGTTAATTGTGGATACAAGCAAAATGAAGTCCTTGACAATGTCAATCCCATCTCCATTTATCATGATGTTATCTACTAGGCCAATTGTGAGGATTTTCTTTTCCTTTATGTTGGTTTTTGATCCTCATCAATAAGTATGTTAAGTTCTCTTCTTTTCCAATAAGCGAGGTTGTATTATCTATATGTTATAGGTTGCTAATCAGTCTTCCTCCAATCCTAATGTCACGTTCTCATATTATTTGCTCAGCATACAGATTGAATGTATATGCTAAAAGGATACAAGTCCTTTTCTGATTTAAACCATTTAGTATCCCCTTGTTCTATTCAAATATCTGTCTCTTGTTCTGTGTACAGGTTCCTCATGAGCACAGTTAAGTGTTATGGAATACCCATTCTTCACAACATTATCCACAGTTTGATATGCTCTACACAGTTAAAAGTCATTGCATAGTCAATAAAGCACAAGTAAACATCTTTCTGGTATTCTCTGATTTCAACCAAGATACATCTGATATCAGCAATGATATCCCTCATTCTACATCTTTTTAGGAATCTGGCAGTTCCCTATCAATGTACTGCTACAACCATTTTTGTATTATTATTTTCATCAAAATTTACTTGTACATGATATGAACGATCTTGTTTGATGATTTCCACATTTCTTCATGGCACCTTTCCTTGGAATGGGCACAGATATGGATCTCTTCCCAAACAGTTGATCAGGTAGCTGTCTTTCAAATACCTTGGCATAGATGTGTGCATGCCTCCAATGCTTCATCAGTTTGTTAAAAGATTTCAATTTGTAATCTGTCAATTCTGGGAGCTTTGTTTTTCACAAATGCCTTGAGTGAAGCTTGGACTTCTTCCTTTAGTACCTACTGTTGTTAATCTTATGCTATATCTCAAAAAGTTTGAACATTGACTATTTCTTTTTGGCATAGTACTCTTTGTATTCCTTCCATCTTTTTCTGATGCTTTCAGCATCATTCAGTATTTTGTCCATAGAATCCTTCAATACTGTATTTCAAGGCTTGAATGTTTTCTTCAGTTCTGTCAGCTTCAGAAATACTGAGGGTGTTATTTCTCATTATAATTTTACTTTGTCTTTTCAAGCTGTGCTTTGAAATTTTCTGTTCAGCTCTTTTACTTCCTCATTTATACCATTATCTTTAGCTTGTCTATGCACAAAAGCAAGTTTCAGGGTCTCTTCTGACATCCATTTTTGTCTTTTCTCTTTTTTTCTGTCTTTTTACTGACCTTTTGGTTTATGCCCCCTGATCTATGTACAGGTTCCTCATGAGCACAATTAAGTGTTATGTATTAAAATTATTAAAATGAGGAGAAACATTTAAGGCAGATGATGTTCCCGATGCCATTCCACAACTCTTCTAGTCTTCAGTTATGAATGTCTAATGAATCAAATCTGTTCTTAAAATAGTCTCTAAGTTCAGGTGGGATATGTTCAAGGTCATATTTTGAATCTTGTGAACTTAGTTTAATTTTCCTCAACTTCAGCCTGAACTTGCATATGAGCAGTTAGCCGTCTATTATACAGTCTGTCCCTGGCCTTGTTTTGGTTGATGATGTTGAGCTCTCTACCAGCTCTTCCCACAGATGTAGTTAATTTGATTCCTTTGTATTCCATCTGGTGAAGTCCATGTGTATAGATGCTTTTTGTTGTTTAAAAATGGTATTTTCAATGAACAAATCATTGGTTTTTCAAAATCCTATCACGTGTGTTCCAGCCTCATTTCTATCATCAAGGTCTTATTTCCCAATTACTGTTCCTTCCTCTTTGTTTCCAGCTTTCCAATTCCAATCACCAATAATTATCAGTGCATTTTGATTGAATATTTGATCAATTTCAAACTGAAGACGTTGTTAGTGTTGTTGATTTCCAGTGCCTTCAAGGTGGTTCCAATTCATGGCTACCCTGTATAGGGTTTCTGAGGTTTAAATTTTTGCAGGAGCAGAAAGATTCATCTTTCTCCCATGAAGCAGCTGGTGGGTTCAAACTGTCAACCTTGTAGTTCTCAATCCTGTTCTTTTCCAACAGAGCTTTTGCATTCCCCAAAGAAGCTGGTGAAATTCTTCAATTTCATCATCCTTGGCATTAGTGGTTGGTGTGTAAATTTGAATAATAGTGGTATTAACTGGTCTTCCTTATAGACACATGAATATTATCTTATCACAGACATATGTACATTATTCTATCACAGACATATTAATATTATTCTATAAATATTATGAATATTCATAGACATATGACTATTATCCTATGAATATTATCCTATCACAGACATATGAATATTATCTCATCACAAAAGCTTCAAGGTATCTTTTAAAATGTTCTTTTTGAAGATGAATGGTATGTCATTTCTCTTAATTAGCCATTCCTGACACTTAGCCTTGGCCTCCAAGGAGCACTCTGGCTGTACTTCTTCCAAAACAGATCTGTTGGTTCTTTTGGCAGCCCATGGCACTTTCAATATTCTCCTCCATCACCGTAACTCAAAAGCATCAATTCTTCTATGGTCTTTCTTATTCACTGTCCAGCTTTCGCATACATATGAGGTTATATACTTCGAACATATTGTCAGGAGGGACCTGTTGCTGGAGAAGGCTATCATTTTTGGAAAGGTGAAAGGTCAGAGAAAAAGAGGAACACCCCCAGAGAGATGGATTGGCAAAGTGGCAGCATTGATGGACTCAAGCATGGCAACAGTAGTGAGGTTGGCCCAGGATCAGTCAGTGTTTTGTTCTGTTGTACATTGCTATGAGTTGGTATTGACTCGATGGTACCTAACAACAACAACAACAAAAGGAGTTCTGGTAGCGTAGTGGTTACAAATCAGGCTGTTAACTTCAAGGTCAGCAGTTTGAAACTACCAGCTGTTCCATGGGAGAAAGATGAGACTTTCTGTTCCAGTGAAAATTTACAGCCTCAGAAACCCTATGCAGGGTCACTGTGATGCGGAACTGACTCCCTGGCCCATAATCACCACCAAAAGGAAATAATTAAGAAGCTATTATAGACTCTGAAATGAATCATCTTTTATTTCCTTTGGGCAGTGTTTCGTTCTGCTGTGCATAAGGTCACTATGAGTCAGTACCAACTCAATGGCACCTAACAACAACAAAGAAAATTCCACTTAAACTTTTCCAGCTAAAAATATGTATGTGCATATATATATATGTGTGTGTGTGTGTGTATTTCATTTTCTGACTTGTTAAAAAAATACATTCAGCATTATAAAAAACGAGAAATTTTAAATGAAGAAGAATCTGCTGCAGACCTCTCTACAGGCCCATCCTTGTCACCACTTGTTCTCAAAGTTGACATCTGAATCTCAAGGGTTATGTCATGCACATGAAATTTATCACCAAATTCTCTACATCATTGTTGAAAGAAACTTAGAAACTATTCAGGCACATGGTGTAATGACTATTGCACTGTAGTTTTAAAAGTCTGAAGATGAAATTACAAATTTAAACAGTTACTGTTAGTAGCAAAGCCTGCTGCATTTTGTAGCAGATGCTATCAGCATCCTACCCCTATCCTATGGGTTCTGTTCCTGCAACTCTGCCAGAGGAGTTTCTTTAGGCTTGAAGGTACCATAAGCTGGAAGTGCTGAGGTACCTACACCACTGAAAACAGGCCTAGCCAAAGGCAGATGGAATTTGACAGATGAATACTCCAGCTTCCTCAAAACTTTTTGAAGATAACTCTGAGAAGTATCTGCAACGACTCCCAGCATTCCCCAGCTGGTTTAAGCTTCAGTTGCTCATTCTACCCTTTGTTAGTTGCCTTCCTTTCCTTATCTCACTTACCCACTTTCCTAGTGTCTCATGGCTTTAACTCCTAAGTAAACAACTTACACATTACTTTAGGTTCTGTTCTTGTGATAATTCAAACTAAAACCATATATTCACAACAACTATTCTCTTCTTCCTGGTAATATGACTACAGATTTGCTGAAACTCCTGTCTCCTCTTAATGGCCATGTGTCTCCAGGTAGGCTGGCCCATTCCCACCCCAACAAAGGAATCCTGTTTTATCTGTGTCAATCATGATGTTCCCATATTCAGGGCACAAACAGGTGGCTCAATTATGGCCATTGAGATGTGAAGGAAAATTAGCTAGGATGTTTTGGATACGCAGGAAGCACCAATTTATTTTAAGCCATTGAATTTTGTGATGACCAGATGTGATGCTTGAACTGTGGCAGACATCTTGCCACAATGAGTGGGTATAGTAGGAAGACAGAGGTATCATAGCATAGGGCAGAGCCTTGAGCAACCCCAAGAAGCAAAGTCAGAGCCCTAATTATATTGTATCTGGGGAAGCAACTTCATCTTTGGAATTCTTATTGTTTAAAATAATTGTGTAAGGATTTTCTGTTACTCCAGGCAGAAAGCATCTTATTGTTAAAATTTTTACGAGTGGAAAAAAACTCCACAATCTTTAGAACATCAGGAAGCTAGATACAGATACTAAAAAAGAAATCAAGACAAACATGTCAAGAAATATATGGAATCATGTTCATGAATAATAATGATAAACAATCTAGAATGTACAAACTCCAGAAAAATAAAGGCACCAAGAGTGGAGAACCTGTCAGCTTGCCTTCCTTTTTCCCTACTTCCTTCAATTATTGAGCATACATTCTATACTAGGTACTTCAAGGAATTGGGCATACCATGAAGAACAGAGCAAACATATGGCCATGGCCATTGGGGATCTTGTATCCTAGAGAGTCACTGACAAGTAGAGCCAGGGGTACATTATAGAACAAAAAGAGTAATAGACACCCAGATGAGCCCAGATTAAACTCTCTCAGGCTGCTATTTCTGCTGTTCTTCTCCACTTCATGTGGTTAATTCCATACCAGGTCTCAAAGGAACTAGAATGACTTCTGAGTCCAAATACAAATATTATTGACTAAGCTAGCCCCAAAGAAAGATAACCTCATCAGATGACCAGAGTGGAAATCTTGTGAACAGGCAAATATTTGTAAAAAACAGTCCTCTGGAAGAGAAAAAACACATCTATTTAAAAAGGATGGAGATGGGGCTTTGTAAAATGATTTTTTTTCTCCTATGATAAACAATTACCTAAATTGGAAATACCTAGAAATAAAGTGTAATAAGTCCATGCTTATGGGAAAAACCAACAAAACTCTGATGACCACCATAGTACATACTAAAGGATAGCCACTCAGATGCCACACATTTGTTGTTGTTGCTGTTATTAGGTGCTATTGAATCAGGTTCTGACTCACAGCAACCCTATGAAAAACAAAGCTAAATACTGCCCAGTCCTGCCCCATTCTCACAATTGTTGTTACACTTGAGCCTATTGCTGGTTTCACCATGATGAATCTATCTCATTGGGGACTTCCTCTTTTCCACTGACCCTCCACTTTACCAAGTGCAATATTCTTCTCTAGGGATTGGTACCTCCTGATAGTATGTCCAAAGTATGAAAACAAAGTCTTGCCATCCTGGCTTCAAAGGAACTTTCTAGCTGTACTTCTTCCAACACAGATTTGTTTGCTCTTCTGGCAGTTCATGGTATTTTAATATTATTATCCAACACCATAAGTCAAATGCATCAATTCTTCTATGCTCTTCCTTATTTATTGGGCAACTTCCACATGTATGTGAGGTGATTTAAAATACCATGGCATAGGTCGGGCACACTTTAGTCCTGAAACTGATATCTTTGCTCTTGAACACTCTGAGGAGGTTGTGTGCCACAGATTTGCCTAATACAATATGTCATTTGATTTCTTGACTGCTGCTTCCATGAGTGCTGATGTTGTTGTTGTTAAGTACTGTACGGTGGAGTCAGTTCTGGTTCATAGTGACCCTGCACAGGGTTTCTGAGGCTGTAAATCTTTACAGGAGCAGAAAGCCCCATCTTTCTCTCACGGAACAGCTGGTAGTTTCGAACTGCCAACCTTGAGGTGAGCAGCCCAATTCGTAACCACTATGCTACCAGAGCTCCTTATAAGCGTTGATAGTGAAACCAAACAAAATAAAATCATTGACAACTTCAACTTTTTCTCCATTTTTCATGATGTTACTTATGGGTTCAGTTGTGAACATTTTTTTTTTCTTCTTTATATTGAGTTAAAACCCAAACTGAAGACTATGGTCTTTGATCTTTATCGGTAAGTATTTTAATTCCTCGACATTTTTCAGCAAGCAAGATTGTATTATCTACATATTGAAGGTTATTAATCGGTCTTCGTCCAATCCTTATGCCATGCCCTTCTTCACATAATCCAGCTTTTCAAATTATTTGCTCAGCACACAGATTGAATATGTTTTGTGAAAGAATATAACTCTGGCACACACCTTTCCTGGTTTTAAACTATTCCGTGTCCCCTTGTTCTGTTTGAACAACTGCCTCTTGGTCTATGTACTGGTTCCTCATGAGCACAATTAAGTGTTCTGGAATACACATTCTTTGCAATGTTATCCATAGCTTGTCATAATCCACATTTTGAAAGCTTTTGTGTAGTCAAAAAAGCCCAAGTTAACATCTTTCTGGTGTTCTCTTTCAACCAAGATCCATCTGACATCAGGAATGATATCCCTAATTCCATATCCTCATTTAAATCCAGTTTGAACCTCTGGTAGTTCCCTGTTGATGCACTATTGCAATTGTTTTTTTAAATTCTCTTCAGCAAAACTTTACTTGCATGT
>NW_006408548.1:11594088-11602500 GCF_000296735.1 Chrysochloris asiatica | reverse complement strand
ATAGCGACCCTGTACAGGGTTTCCGAGGCTGTAAATCTTTACGGGAGCAGAACGCCTCATCTTTCTCCCACGGAGCAGCTGGTAGTTTCGAACTGCTGGCCTTAAGGTTCGCAGCCCAATTCGTAACCACTACGCTACCAGAGCTCCTAGCAATGTCTAAATAATGAATGGAAGAACAAGGGTTAAACTTTGATAAGCCATTAAAACCAAGTTTTCTGGGCCAAGACAGAATTGGGGTAAGACCAGATCCAGATACTGAGATTCTTAGAATGGGAGCTATAAGATTAAAAAGATCAGGGAAGAGTAAGAAGACCATGGGAAAATCTGAGACCAATAACCTCAGAAGCCTACAAGGAAAGCGATCTCTAGTCAGTACTGGTTAGTGTGGGCAAAGTGTCATTGACTGAGAACTATTTTGAAGACCCTGAGCTCCATCCATCGGTCCCAAATGAACTGAAAGACACACTTTAGAAGCACTGTGTGTTTGTTATTAGGTGTCACCCAGTTAGTTCCAACTCATAAAGACCCTATGCACAATAAAACACTACACGGTCCTGTTGCTCTGGTAGCATAGTGGTTATGAGTCAGGCTGCCAACCTCAAGGTCAGCAGTTCAAAACTACCAGTAGTTCCGAGGGAGAAAGATAAGGCGTTCTGCTCCCATAAAGATTTACAGACTCGGAAACCCTGTGCAGGGTCACTATGAGTCAGAACTGACTCCACAATACTTAACAACAACAAGTCCTGTTGCTATATTTGAGCACATTGTTGCAGCTACATCAATCCACCTCATTGGGGTTCTTCTTCTTTTTCATTGATCCTCTACTTTACTAAGCATGGTATCTTTTTCCAGGGATTGATCCCTCCTGAGAACATATATCAAAATATGTGAAGGAAACACTTGCCATTCTTATTTCCAAGGAACATTCTGACTGTATTTCATCTAAGACAGACCTGTTTGTTCTTCTGGCAATCCATGGTACTTTCACTGGTGTCATTGTGGTTAAGTTCCATCTAATGGGTTCTGACTCATTAACTACCCAGTGTAGGGCTTCCAAGAAGTGGCTGGTACATTTGACCCACCAACCTTGCAGTTAGAAGTTCAGTGCTTATCCTACAGTGTCACACCAGGACTCCAGTACTTTCAATATCCTTTGCCAATTTCATGTCCCCATTATTAATGGATGTTTGCAGCTGTTTCTTCTCATTTTGAGTTGTGCCCCATCAGCAAATGAAGGTCCCAAAAGCTTTGCTCCATCTACATCATCAAGGTCAACTCTACTTTGAAGATTCAGCTTGTTCCAAGCTGTCTTTTGAGTGACTTCCAACTTGAGTGATGGGCCATCTACTAGTACTGTATCAGACAGTGTATTGCGGCTATCCATAAGATCTCTCAGAAGTGGACTGCTGAAACCTGTCCATCATGGGTGACTCTACTATATTGGAAATACCAGTAGCATAGTTTCCAGTATCACAACAACACACAAACCACTACAGCATGATCAGACTCTGGAAATGGACTTAAATTATCTAATTTCAGAAGATCCAGAAATGTGTATTAGAAGATCAATGAATCATTTATGGGAGGGAATGTTCGTAATCTTATGACACCCTTCACAATCACGAAGGACTTATAAAACACATCTGGAGTATTCTTGCAAAGATTGGACGGTTGTTAAGTGCCGAGTCAGTCCCAACTCATAGTGACCCTGCATAGGGTCTCCAAGGAGTGGCTGATAAGTTTAAACTGCCAACCTTGTAGTTCAAACTGACCTTGCAGTACAGTTCTTCTCCTACAGTGTCACACGGGGACTTGGATTAAGAACAATGAAAGTTGAAGTGTCTTAAAATGACTTTTATCCAGGCGCTGGCAAAGACTGGTTTTCAGATTGATTCCAAGTCATCTAAACTTCCATGACGTGCCAGGCAGATGAGAAAGAAAGAGCTTTGAATGAAACTGCATTTCTAAGAGCCATGAATGAGCACTGAAACTGAATGGAGTTGACCCAGAAGTATATACAGCAATTAAAGATGGGAGTTGCTCACAATCGTCAGAGTTAAAAGGCAAAGGGAGAGAATAGTTTGGGGCAGTTAGGAAGTAGAGTCTGGGGAGGGTCTCACGATGCTGGGTTAGAGTTAAAGACAAACCTTTCCTGAACAAACTTATGGACCTCATCTCTAAGTGCAAAGGGATATGTCAAGGCTGCCAAAGGGGCCAGCAAATGATAGAATTCATAAGAATTCCACTGAATAGAAACTAAATACTCTTGCAAATTACTGAATAAAACCTAACAGATTTGCTGTCTTGTTTTTCTGAACTCTATGAAAATTGCCACTTTTCTCTTTGAACTTATTAGACCTATTAAGCATTAGTGACAATACTGAACTATCAAAAATGAGAACTTGACAAGTTATTTGATTTGTATTACAATACAAAACAAAAAAGAAAACAAACCCACGATGTCAAGTTGATTCCAACTTACAACAACCCAATAGGATAAAATGGAAGTGCTTTATTGGGTTTCTGAATCTCTAAATCTTTACGGGAGTAGACAACCTCATCTTTCTCCCATGGAGTAGCTGGTGGGTTCAAACTGCCAACAACCAATTTGCTGTTGTTCAGTGCCATTGAGTTGGTTCCAACTCTTGGCAACTCTGTATAGGGTTTCCAAGGAGCAGCTGGTGGGTCTGAATTGCTGACCTTTTGGTTCGCAGTCCAGTGCTTATCCTACAACAACACGTAGTGATGCCAATATCCCATGTCCTCTTCACACTCTCAGTCCTGTGCATTCCTGGAACTTTCTACCTTGACCACTTGAGTTTCACAGCATGAGGGCTTTCTCTGATTAAAGAGCAGGTGTGATACTGACTTCTCCTCTTCAGGCAGCCCTCAACCAAGGACACACAGTTGCTGGAGTATAAGTAACCACTCCACCCTCTTCAGCTTTTGGGGGATGGAGTGGAAGATGATTTTTCTATGCCATTTCCCATAAGTCTCCAATGGAATTGGGCCTCAGTTGCCTACAGTGGTAACTTGTCCATTAACTCACCCTTCCTTGTTTCCCTTCCCCATTTCCTTATGGTCATTCCTGAAAGCCACTCCCAAATAAGGCACTTATACTCAAATCCTTGACTAAATGTCTGCTTCTGTGGAAACAACCCAAGACAGTATAAATTCAAATAAATTTTAACTATCTACTAATTAGTGTTCTAGTCCTTCTTGGAAAAATTGTCATTCCAGACTAATTTCAAACACGCTTGTATGCCTTAGCATATTTCAACCAAGAAATCACAGTAACACAGTAGAGTATTTATCTTGACTAAAATAGTCCTGTATCTGTGCTTGAGTGTCATCCTCTGTCATATCAGCATGACAGCACTAAGTGTTTAAGTTGAATAAGTGGTTCCCTGTCCTTTGGTAATACACCATGAATCCAGCATTCTGCTCACTACAATTTTCAGCTCCATCAAGGGTAGCCTAAGCTTGTCTTAGAATTCCCAGAGATTTTCAAACTGTGCTCCATTTGTTCTATTATGCACTCAATCCATCTTGCCCACTTGAACTGGATTCACCAGGGACTGACAATTACCACTTTTCTTTCTTTCTTTCTTTTTGCACTCTAGCCTGCCACTTGGTTTTCAGTCTGAATTGCTGTGCTGCTTCTTCATCTCTATACACTCCACATACCTTACTCATTTTCATTTAAAATCTCATTGAAATGGGAAACAGTAGTACAATTCCTTCTCTTTTCTTGTTGTTACGTGTTGGCCAGTTGGTTCTGACTCATAACAATGTTATACAGAGTTTCCAAGAAGTTGTTGGTGGGTTTGAACCCACTAGGACTCATAGTTAACTAATAATAAAGTCCTGGTGTGGCACTGTAAGGTAAGCACAAGGTTGGCAGTTGAAACCCACCAGACACTCTTTGAAAACCCTATATAGATTGGCTCTGAGTTGGAACGGACTCCATGACACTTAACAGCAACAATAACAACATAGGAACTTATGTATTTATTACTTCATATGTGCTAGGCACCATTACAAGTGCTTTGCATCAGTTAAAGTTTTTTACTCTTCACATAAATTTTGTATAGCAGTAGCTAGTATTACCTCCATTTTATATGATCTAATTATTACGAATTATAATTGGTACATCTTGAATTTCACAGTACTTCAGGGCTAGAAACAACCTTGAAAGTTCATTTAGGTGATTTTTTTCTTAATAAACAGAGATGTTTTCACAGACTATATAAATTTCTGCAATCCCAACCCCTCACTTCTGTCTCCCTTTCTATCTCACATCCTCCCCTCTTGCTCTAACCCTCCAGTCAGAGTGGCTTAAGTCTGTTCTCTGCTAAAACAAAGTTCCTCTCATTTCATAGATTTGATCAATGCTGTACCCTCTGCCTTAAACCTTGTGGTGGGCAGAATAATACCCTTATCCTCAAGGAGGCTTAGATTAACAGTCCACTTCTGAGGGATTAGCCCCTGAAAACCTTATAAACAGCATAGAAATGTTGTCTGGTATGGTGCTGTAAGTAAGCAAGTCCAGTTGGAAGGAACTCAAAATACAACTGAGAAAGAGCAGGCTCCTCAAATTGGTGTCCACTTTAATGACAAGGATTAATGACAAGGAGCAAAGTTATTGGGATCTTCATTTGATGATGGGGCACTACTCAAAATGAGAAGAAACAACTGTAAACATACACTAACAATTGGACAGTAGAATGCATGAAATCTGAATCTTGGGAAATTGGAAGTGGTCAAAAATGAAATGGGATACAGAAAGTTCAATAATCTAGGCATTAGTAAGCTAAAATGTACTTGTATTGGCTATTTTGAATCCGAAAATCATATGGCTTCTTTTGCCAGAGATGACAAATTGAAGAAGAAAGGTGTCACATTCATCATCAAAAAGAACATTTCAGGATCTGTCTTGAAAGACAACCGTATCTGTAAAAGGATAATTATACACCTACAAAGAAGACCAGTTAAAACAGCTATTATTTAAATTTGTGCATCAACCATTAAGCTCAGTGATGAAGATATTGAAGAATTCCACAAAACTCTTTCGTCTGAAATTGAACAAATACGCAATCAAGATGCATTGATATTTACTGGTCACTGGAATGCAAAAGTTGCAAACAGAAGGGATTGGTTGTTAGGAAATATGATCCTGGTGATAGAATTGAACCTTGAGATCTGATGATATAATTTTTCAAGACAAATTACTCATTGCAAATACCTTTTCAACAGCATAACGGTGACTATACATGTGAACCTCTCCAGATGGCATACACAGGAATTAAATCGACTACATCTGTGGGGAGAGACTATGAAGAAGCTCAGCAACATCAGCCAAAAGAAGGTCAGGAGCGGACTGTGGAACAGACAATAAATTATTCATAGGCTAGTTCAGGCTTTAGTAATGGTAATGTTTGTGTGCCTGAAGTCAGTTCTGATTCACAGCAACTTTGCATAGGATTTTGGAGGCTATAAATCTTTACGGAAGCTAAAACTGTCATTTCTCCAGTAGAACTGCTGGTAGATTTAAACTGGTCACCTTACAGTTAGCAGCATAACTCATACTCCAATATGCTGTCGGGGCTCCTTTGTTTAGGCTATGGTGGTGGTGGTGGTTGTGGGCTGTTAAGTTGTTTAAAACTCATAGTGCCTTGTATAGGGTTTCCAAGGCTATAAATCTTTATGGGAGCAGAAAGCCTCATCTTTCTGCCATGGAGTGAGTTCAGACTATACAGATGAAGAAAATTAAAACAAGCCACAAAAGCCAAAATGTGACCATAAGTATATCCCACCTGGATTTAAAGACCATTTCAAGAATAGCTTTTGCACACTAAACACTAATGATGAAAGACCAGATGAGTTGTGGATGGTATCAAAAACAACGTGCATTAAGAAAGCAAAAGGTCATTACAAATAAAGAAGGAAAAGATCAAAATGGATGTCAGAAAAGACTGAAACTTGCTCTTGCAGCTGCAAGAAATGATGCAGAAAAAGAGCTAGTCAGAAAATTTCAAAGGATAGCTCAAGAAGACAAAGTATTATAATGAAAATTGCAAAGACCTGAGTTAGAAAACCAAATGGGAAGAAGAGCTTAGCATTTTGTAAGCTGAAAGAACAAAAGAAAAAATTCAAACCTCAATTTGAAGGAGTCTATGGAGAAAATGGAGTCTTGGTGTGGCACTGTAGGATAAGCACTAGACAGCAAGGTCAGTTTGAACTGTAAGAACAACAGTTCAAATTCACCAGCCATTTCTCAGAAACCCTTTATAGCATCGCTTTGAGTTGGAATCAACTCCATGGCACTTAACAACAACAACATGGACAAAATATTGAACAATACAAGAAACATCAAAAGATGATGGAAGTAATACACAGAGTCACTGTACCAATGTCCAAACACTTCAGGAAATAGCATATAATCAAGAACTGATGGTATTCAAAGAAGTCCAAGCTACACTAGCGGCATTAGGGAAAAAGAAGTCTCCAGGCATTGATGGGATTAACCTTAAATGTTTCAAAAAACTGATGTAGTACTTTGGTGGCAGTTATGTGCCATGGAGTCGGTCCTGACTCATAGTGACCCTGCACAGGGTTTTCGAGGCTGTAAATCTTTACGGGAACAGAAAGCCTCATCTTTCTCCCGCCAAACAGCTGGTAGTTTTGAACTGCTGACCCTGAGGTTAGCAGTCTGGTTCATAACTACTACACTATCAGAGCTACTTAGTGAGTGCTTAAACTACTACATCAAGGAGCTCTGGTAGCGTGGTGGTTACAAATCAGGCTGCTAACCTCAGGGTCAGCAGTTTGAAACTACCAGCTGTTCCATGGAAAAAAGATGAGACTTTCTGCTCCCGTAAAGATTTACAGCCTCAGAAACCCTGTACAGGGTCTCTATGTGTTGGAACTGACTCCACGGCACATAACAACAACAACAACAACCTATGCCAAGAAATTTGGAGGACAGCCACCAAGCCAATGGATTGAAAGAGTTACATATTTGTGATCATTCCAAAGAAAGGTGATCCAATAGAGTGCAGAAATTATCAAAAAATAATATCATTAATATCATACCTAAGTAAAAAGTTTCTGAAAATGATTCAAAAATGGTTGCAGTAGCACATCTATAGGAAGCTGCCAGAAATTCAGAAAAGGATGTGAAAAAGGGCTATCATTGCTGACATCAAAGGATATGGGCTGAAAGCAGAGAATTATAGAAAGATGTTTACTTGTGTTTTATTAACTATACAAAGGTATTTAACTTTATGGATCATAAGGAACTGTGAATAACCTTCCTAAGAATAAGAATTCCAGAACAATTAATTGTGCTTTGGGGGAACTTGTATATATACCAAGACTCAATCATTTGAACAGAACAAGAGGACACTGCCTAGTTTAAAATTAGGAAGGTGTGTGTCAGGGTTCTATACTTTCACTATATTTATCCAAACTTTCTACTGAGCAAATAATCTGAGAAGCTGAATTATATGAAGAAGAATGATGTATCATGATTAGAGGAAGTTTCATTACAAACCTATAATATGCAGATGACACAATCTTGAGAGCTGAAAACAAAGAGGACTTGAAGCACTTGCTAATGAGGAATACAACCTCCACTATGGATTACAACTCAATGTAAAGAAAACAAAAATCCTCACAACTGGACCAATAAATAGTATTATGATAAAAGGAGAAAAGATTGAAGTTGTCAAAGATTTCATTTTGCTTGGATCCACAATCAACATTCATGGAAGCAGCAGTCAAGAAATCAAAGGATGTATTGCATTGGGCAAAAGACCTTTTGCAAGAAATACAGAGCAAAGATGTTACTTTGAGAACAAAGATGCACCTTACCCAAGCCATGGTATTTTCAATCTCTTAATATGCATGTTAAAGCTAGGCAATGAATAAGGAAGACCAGAAAAAAGTTGAAGCATTGGAATTATGGTGTTGACAAAGAATATTGAAAGCACCATGGATGGCCAGAAGAACCATCAAATCTGTCTTGAAAAAAGTACAGTCAGAAGGTTTCTTGGAATCAAGGATGTTGAGACTTTGTCTTACATATTTTGGACATATTATCAGGACAGACCAGTCCCTGGAGAAGGACATCATGCTTAGTAAAGTAGAGGGTCAGTTAAAAAGAGGAAGGCCCCCTAAGGTGATGGACTGACACCATGGCAGCAACAATGGGCTCAAACATAACAACAATTGTGAAAATGGCGCCAGACCAGGCAAAGTTTTGTTCTATTGTGCATAGGGTCACTATGACTTGGAACTGACTTAAAAGCACCTAACGGGAGAAAGATGAGGCTTTCTACTCCCGTAAAGATTTACACCCTCGGAAACCCTGTACAGGGTCGCTATGGGTCGGAACCGACTCGACGGCAC
>NW_006408548.1:11592519-11593988 GCF_000296735.1 Chrysochloris asiatica | reverse complement strand
ATACACATTCTTTGCAATGTTATCCATAGCTTGTCATAATCCACATTTTGAAAGCTTTTGTGTAGTCAAAAAAGCCCAAGTTAACATCTTTCTGGTGTTCTCTTTCAACCAAGATCCATCTGACATCAGGAATGATATCCCTAATTCCATATCCTCATTTAAATCCAGTTTGAACCTCTGGTAGTTCCCTGTTGATGCACTATTGCAATTGTTTTTTTAAATTCTCTTCAGCAAAACTTTACTTGCATGTAATATTAATGATATAGTCAGGTGATTTTTGCATCCCGTTGGGTCACCTCTCTTTGGAATGGTCACATTGTGGATCTTTTCCAATCAGTTGGCCAGGTAGCTGTATTCCAAATTTCTTGGCATAGATAAGTGAGTATTTTCAGTGCTACATCACTTTGTTGAAAGATTTCCATTTGTATTGTATCATTTTTTTTGGAGTCTTGTTCTTTGTCAATGCCTTCAGTGTTCCTTAGGCTTCTTCCTTCAGTACCATTAACTCTTGACCATATGCTGCCTCTTGAAATGGTTGAAAAATGATAATTTCTTTTTGGTACTGTGACTCTGCGTATTCCTTCCACCTTCTTTTGATACTTCCTGCATCACTCAGTATTTTGCCCATAGAATCCTTTAATACTTCAAGTTGAGGCTTGAATTTTTTCTTTAGTTTTTCAGCTTGAGAAATATTGAGCATGTTTTCCCTTTTGGTTTTCTATGCACATTTCTTTGTAATACATGACTTTGTCTTCTCAACCTGCCCTTTGAAATTTCCTGTATAACTCTTTTACCTCTTCATTTCTTCCTACAGCGGAGGGCAAGTTTCAGAATCTCTTCTGACATCCATTTTGGTCTTTTCCTCTTACTAGTCTTCTTAGTGACGTTTTTACTGCATGATGTTCTTGATGTCATCTCACAACTCTTCTGGTCATTGGTCATTAGTGTCTAATGCATCAAATCTTTTCTTGAGATGGTCTCTAAATTCAGGTGGGGTATATTCAAGGTCATATATTGTCTCTCATGGTCTTATTTTCATTTCCTTCAGCTTCAGTCTGAACTTGTCTATAAGAAATGAATGGTCTGTCCCACAGTCTGCCCCTTGGTTTGGCTGATGATATTGAACTTTTTCCCCACCTCTTCCTTACAGATATAGTCAGTTTAATTCCTGCATGTTCCATCTGGTCAGATCCATGCATATAATCACTTTTATGTAGTTTAATAAAGGTATTTACAACAAATCAATCATCAGTCTTGCAAAATTCTATCAAGCAATCTTTAGCATCATTTCTATCACCAAGGCCATATTTTCCAACTACTGACCCTTCCTCTTTGTTCCCAACATTAGCATCAATACATCTTGATTGCATGTTTGATCAATATCAGACTAAAGAAGTTGGTAGAATTTTTTAATTTTGTCAATACTGGCTTTAGTGGTTGATGCCCTAATTTGTATAATAGTAATATTA
>NW_006408548.1:11583548-11591129 GCF_000296735.1 Chrysochloris asiatica | reverse complement strand
CTTTCTACTCCCGTAAAGATTTACACCCTCGGAAACCCTGTACAGGGTCGCTATGGGTCGGAACCGACTCGACGGCACTTAACAACAACAACAGCAAAGACGTCCAGAGATGGAGCCCTGGTGGTGCAATGGTTAAGCAGTCAGCTACTAATCAAAAGGTCAATGATTCAAACCCACTAGCCAGTATGAGGGAAAAGAATATGGCAGTCTGCTTCCATAAAGATTTGTTGTTGTTTTTGTTAAGTGCCATCAAGTCAATTCCAACTCATAGCAACCATCGGTTAGGGTTTCCAAAGAATGGCTAGTGGATGTGAACTGCTGACCTTGCAATTCAACACTTTGCAATTCAACACCTTGAAAAACACTTTACAATTCAAACCAACCTTACAGTCCAGTGCTTATCCTACAGCGCCACACCAGTATTTCAGCAAACTTTGGGGGGGGGGGGCAGCTTTGCAAACCTTATGGAGCAGTTCTACTCTGTCCTACAGAGTCACTATGACTTGAAATTAACACTACAGTAGTGTGTTTTAATTGAAAAGGAGCACAAGCTAATCCCACAAACCTGTGTATAAAGTACTTTACATGGCAAAAGGAATTAGGCGGGTGCTAATAATTTATGGATCTCAGGATGAGGGAGTATCTAGGTGAGCCCAGTGTAATCACAAGAATCCTTTTAAGAACAAGGCAGAGGAGCAAAATCAGAGAGGGAGATGTTCACATGTTTCATTAATCCATTGGACTGATTTGAAGCATCTTCAGTTTTCATCACTCTTCTTCTTCTGTACGTGGAAAGATCAATTTGCACCTTAGATGACCATTCAGGAGCTTTTAATATCCCAGTCACCCTGAAAGAACTGCTTTTGCTGTGTCCCAAAGGTTTTGGAATGTTGTATTTTTACTTTCATTTAATTAATGGAATTTTTTATTTCATTTGTAGTTTCTTCGATTACCTAGTAGCTTTTAAGCAGGGTACTATTCAATGTCCATGTATTTGACCTTTTTCTTTGATGTTCCTATTGTTGATTTCAAATTTTATAGCATTGTGATCTGAAAAGATGCTCTGTAGTTTTTATTTTTTATTTTTTTTTCATTTATTAAGACTTGCTTTGCAGCCTAACATATGGTGGGGAGCAGAGGGCAGGGGGCAGGAGGGGAAGTGGGTGGGGAGAGAAGTAGAAAAAGAAAAAAAATGCAAGTGGAGATAGAAAGGGTAAAAAGCAAGAGGAGGTACAGACAGGCAGATGAGGAAGTAACAAACCAAAACAAGAAAGGAATAAAACCAAGGCAGATGTCAGACCCAGAGAAGAGAAAGCTCTTGGGTCTCCTGCCAACCAAGGAGCTCACATGATGTGTTGGCAAGGGATGAGACAGTCATACTCAGCACTAGGTGGAGTTCCTATAGGCCTAGGTGTTTTTGGTTCTGGGCACCCAATCCAGAAGTAGTTTGTGTAGACACTAAAGACATTGGGATCAAGGCTTTTCTATCCCAAAGGGTAGTCACAGTTAGAGTTTCCGCTAAACCAGAGCTGGCAGTATCTGGCTCTGTAGGTCTGGAGCCAACCTCAACTGAATCCCGGCACCAGACTCGGTGCATCTAGCTCCCTACTCAATTTGATGCAGCTCACAACTGTGTGGCTCACCACAGTGCAGTTTGGGCTAGGAACTTCTCTGGGTGTGTAAGCAGGTGAGGATGGTCACGCCTCTGGTCACCAAACTAATGTGGGGTGGCAGTTGTGTGTCGTGGAGTCGCTTCTGACTCATAGCGACCCTGTGTAGGGTTTATGAGGCTGCAAATCTTTATGGGAGCAGAATGCCTCATATTTCTCCAATGGAAAGTCTGGTAGTTTCTGCTGATCATGGGATTAGCAGCCCAACTCATAACCACTATGTTACTCTCCACCAGTAAGCAATAGGCCTCTGCACCACTGAGCTGTCCTCTTCCTTCAAAAAGCCACCACAAAATTCAAAATGGCTGCGCTGCTCCTAGCCAGTCAGCACAGGTCACCTGTCTAACTCCCCCTCCACCTCACAACTATTCATCATCTTCTCTTAGTGAAGACTAGTCTAAGGCTGGTCAGGGCCAGCTCTGCAAGTTTGGAGCAGGGCTTACCTGAATCTCGTCGTCAGAATTGGTGCAGATAGCTCTGACTCACTTTGACAGGGCTCCCAACTGTGTGAGCAACAAAAGTGTGAGGCTCACCACTATGCAGCTCCACCGGCAAGAGAGCACAATAAACCATCCCATAACTTAGTGGCTTAAAACAACACTTTATTACTATCTCTCCTGGTTTTGTAGATTGACTAGGTTCAGCTGGGTGTTTCTTACTTACGATGTTTCATGAACCGAATTGTTTTCCCCACACACAAAAAAATTATGGGTCAATTTAGTGGTACCATGAGTTTCAGCTGTTTGGCCGATGTATCATTGCCTATGATGTGATCTAATCTGATCAGCAAATCAGTTGTAAGGGGATAAGAGTGGGATACAACACCATTTTTTCAGGTCACAACCCTGATCTTATGTAAGAGAAATTTCCCTGGGTGTGGTTTGCAACACCTTTCATCTTACCAAAGATAAAAAGGAAGAGAAGCAAGCAGAAGGACTTCAGTACCACCAAGACAGAAGATCCAAAAGTAAAATGTGTCCTTTGGACCTGGGGACCCTATACCGAGAACCTCCTTAACCCAAGGGAAAATTGATGCCAAGATCTATATAGATCTCCAAGGAACACTGAGGCTGACAGATGCTGAAAGGAGACAAGGACCTTCTTCCAGAACTACACATAGAGAAAGTCTTCTTTTACAACCAATTCTGAATTTGGACTTCTAGCTTCCTTAACTGTGAGAGAATACATTTCTGTTTATTAAAGTTTATTAAATCTACCTGTGGTGTTTATGTTGTAGAAGCACTAGATAAGTAAATTACAATATTTCACGCACTTAAAGTAAGATCCTAACTGGTGTTGCAGTCATTTAAAGAGTAAACTGTGTTGAGGGTCTAAAATGGCTCCCTTGTGTGACTGGCATTTGCTGGGAGTTGACTGGGAGTTTATAATGCTGAAGCAGCTACATGTGGTTTTACCATGTGGATTTATCTTTTTTTTTTTTTTAATTGTGAATTAGGTGAAGATTTACAGAGTAGATCACCACTTTCACAGTCCACAATTTATACACATATTGCTTCATCTTACTGATTATGATACCCTCAGTGTAACATCACATATCCCACGTCTTCCCTGTGTTTCCTGTTTCCTTTCCTCCTTCTTTCCTAAAACTACTAAACTTTGTCCTTGGATAAATAGTGCCCTTTTGATCTCAAATGGTTGATGATGCTAAGGTTTGCATACCTCAATAGTGTTATTGTTTCCCTTCTAGACATGCCTATTGTTTGGCTGTGCAGTCCTGGTGTGGAGTTGTGGGTGAATGCACTGGACTGCAAAGGTGGTCTGAACTGCAAGGTTAGCA
Organism: Chrysochloris asiatica; assembly: GCF_000296735.1. NCBI lineage: Eukaryota > Metazoa > Chordata > Mammalia > Afrosoricida > Chrysochloridae > Chrysochloris > Chrysochloris asiatica. Next base: position 11,587,661 of record NW_006408548.1, on the reverse strand, counting down.
GTTCAAGCTCACCAGCTGCTCCTTGAAAACCCTATACAGGGTTGCTATGGCACCTACCAACACAACACACCACCAAAGTGTTTGACTGAATATTGAGCCACAAGGATGCGTTTATGGCTAGATAATAGTCTCAAGGATTCTGCTAGTCTCCAGCCAGTTATTATGCCTGGTCTTTTTTATGATTTTTGTTTTGTTCTGAATTTTCTCCCATTCTATCCAGGTCCTTCTAATATGATCTCATTCACATCAGTTGATAGTGGTATCTGGGCACCATATAGTTCTTCTGGGTCATGGAGATTGATGTTCAAGTTCTGCATTAGTCCATTGGATTAATTGTTTCTCTGTATCTTCAACTTGCATCATTCTTCATTCTTCTAGACAGAGAGGGAGCAATGATTGTACGTTTACTGCTGTTAGGTGTCATCAAGTCAATTCCCCTTACAGCAATCTCATGCACAACAGAACGAAACACTGTCCAGTCTTGCACCAACCTTACAATTGTTGTTATGCTTGAGCCCAATGCTGCTGTCACTGTGCCAATTCATCTTGTTGAGGTTCCTCCTCTTTTTGCTGATCCTCCATTTTACCAAGCATGATGTCCTTGTCCTGACATGTCCAAAGTATGAGAGACAAAGTTTCACCATCCTGGCTTCTAAGGAGCATTTTGGTTGTACTTCTACCAACACAAATTTGTTAGCTCTCCTGGAAGTCCATGATACTTTTAATATTCTTCTCCAACACCATAACTCAAATACATCAGATCTTCTACAGTTTTCCTTATTCATGGTCCAACATTCACATGTTTATGAGCTAATTGAAAATACTATGCCTTGGGCCAGGCACACCATAGTCCTCTCAAACTGATATCTTTGCTCTTTAACACATTAAAGAGGTTTTGTGCATCAGATTTGCCTGATGCAATACATCATTTGATTTCTTGATTGCTGCTTTCATGAGTGTTAATTGTGGATACAAGAAAAAGAGTCCTTGGCAACTTCAATCCTTTCTCCATGTGAAAATTTTGTTTTCTTTACATTGAAGTGGAATCCATACTGAAGGCTGTAGTCTTTGATCTTTATCAGTAAGTAATTAAAGTCCTCCTTGCTTCCAGCAACCAAGTTGTATCATCTGCACATTGCAGGTTGTTAATGAATCATCTTCCAGCTTCTGGGATTATTTGTTCAGCATACAGATTGAATTAGTATGCTGAAAGAATACAAACCTGGTGCACACCTTTTCTGATTTTAAACCATTCAGTATTCCCTTGTTCTATTCAAATGACTGCCTCTTGATTTATGTACAGGTTCCTCATAAGCACAGTTAAGTGTTCTGGAATACCCTTTCCTCACAATGTTATCCATAGCTTGTCATGATTCACACAGTTGAAAGTCTTTGTATAGTTAATAAAGAACAAGTTAACATCTGAGCTCTGAAGACCACAGTTGCTATTCACCAAAGTAGAATGTCAAACACTGTCCTTGTAGACTACGTTATACTAATTGAACTTAATGTCCCCCAAGACTATGGTCCTGAGCTCCCAAGTCCAGCAACTCATTCCCCCAAGGTGTTTAAAAAATGATTATAATTTTAAAATGTTCATAACTGTGCCAACTGTATGATAAACCACATTCATAAATATACGTGCAGCAAAAAAATAAATATACCTCACTTGCTGGCAGATAGGGTAGACATGCAGTGAAGATTTCTGTCAGCAATACTACAGAATACCAGATGAAGCGGGTTCAGGGGAGAGCTCTAAAACTCTGAACCACATACATAGGAATATTTTTAAAGTTTAAAGGCTTATAGCTAGTGGAACTTGTAGCGGAAGTAAGAAATCTCATACTTTACAATCTGCCAGGTTCTGCAGTCTGGAGTCAACAACTTGGGTGAGACCAAATGGCAGGACCAAGCGGGGAAGCAAGCAGACCCACCAGGAATTAATGACTGCAGGAATCTCAGAGCAACGATGACAATATTCTCTGTTTGGTTTTGCTTTGTTCTGATTTTTTTTTTTTTTTTTTGTATCTGTTCATTGGTCTCTAGTGTTCTGTGCACCTTCATTCTGGTGACTAGAGGGGATTCCTGAGAGAGTGGATACCCCCATCACCATCACTGGAGGATTCTTCTACCACACATGTGCACAGATCCTCTCAGCATTTAGAGATTTTCCTTCTTGATTGTTCAGTACCTTGGAGTCGGTTCTGACTCATAGGGACCCTGCACAGGGTTTCTGAGACTGTGAATCTTTGAAGGAGCAGAAGGCCTAGCCTTTCTCCTGCAGAACAGCTAGTAGTTTTGAGCTGCTGGCCTTGGGATTGGCGGCCCAATTCAAAACCACTATGGTACAAGTAAGCAGCTCAAAATGGCCACAGCCAGCCCTGAACTGTTTATAATAGGGAAAAGGTCAGAACAGGGGATGTGGAGAATAAGAGAGTTTAAAAACAAAACAGGCCGAAAACTAAATCCTGGGGTACAGCATAAAAACAAACAGTGGCATCTTTAAATTGATAAGACGGCCCTGAAGGCAAGAAACTGAAAGAGGACATTAAAGTCATACTCATATTTGTTGTTGTTGTTGTTGTTATGTGCCATGGAGTCAATACCAACTTATAGCGACCCTGTACAGGCTTTCTGAGGCTGTAAATCTTTAGGGGAGCAGATTTTTTTTTCTTTTGTCTTCTCTCGCTCCTCTCCATTTTCTGCCATTATAGACTACAGTATGCAATATGGTTTGTTTATTTTTCCCTCGTTTTTTTGCTGCTGCTATGTTTTGGGTTTTTTTTCTTTAGTTCAATTGTCTTTTGTTTTTGTTCCTCCTTTTACCTATAGGTGGCTCTTTCTCTCCCTATAACCAAAGAAGAGACTGCAAAAGCTGCCATATAGTTAAGATACAATCACACCCTATAAAACCCCACAATCCAGGCAAGAACCAATACCAACTGCCATACACTAGGGAGACAGACAACACCTGCAAAAGTTGCTCTGAGTTAAGCAATAAGAAGAATGAAAGGGATGCCCGCATCCTGATTAAATCTACTTGGAGTCAATTAGAAAGCATAAAAAAATACCAAAACACACACTCAAGTAAGGCCACAGATAAACACTAAATATGTCCAAGAAGCAAAAGCAGCTGACCATATCAGCACATGTCCAGAAACATGATAAAATGCCTGAGACAAATGACCTAGAAGTAGACCTGGACTCCATTCTGGAAGGAGGGCAGGCCTTGGAAATGCCTGAGAAGGTATTCAGAAAAATGACTATAAAATGTTTCAAAACACTTTATAATGGAGTTGAGAAAAATAAGAAGTCAGAAAAGTGCTACAAGAACAATCAAATAAGATAGATATAGCATTGGAAACAATTCAAAACCTATAGAAAGAGGTTCAAATGATTAATACCAGAATATCAGAAATAGGCAATACACTGAAAGGGCAAAGGAAGTGAACTGAAGAGATGAAAGGTAGAACTAGTGAACTGGAGGACAAATCTCTCAATACCACTAAGATAGAGAGTAAGCAGAAAAAAAAGGATAAAAAAATCTGAAGACAGTCTAAGATTCATATTGGAAAACATGAAGAGTAATAACTTAAGAATTATTGGCATTCCTGAACAGGAAGAATCACACAAGTCCCCAGAAGAGACAGTTGAGGAGCTTCTGAAAGAAAATTTCTGTAACATCTTGAAAAGTGGAAAGATAAGCTTTCAAGAAATTCAACAAACCCCAGGAAAGCTAGACCCCCAAAATAAAATCACCGAGACATATCATAATGAAGCTCTCCAAAATCAAAGATAATGAGACAATCCTGAATCAGCTAGGGAAAAGAGAAGCATTATATACAAAGGCAAGCAAGTCAGATTAAGCTCAGATTGCTCAGCAGAAACCATGCAGGCGAAAAGGCAATGGGGAGACATACATAAAACCCTGAAAGAAAAAAACTGTCAACCAAGAATCCTTTATCCAGCAATGCTATCAATCAAATATGATGGGGTAATCAAAACATTCCAGAATAAACAGAAGTTAAGGGATTTTGCCAAAGCCAACCCTGCACTACAAAGCATCCTAAAGGGAGTTCTGTGGACTGAGAACCAACAAGAAAAGACAACAAC
>NW_006408548.1:11581094-11581633 GCF_000296735.1 Chrysochloris asiatica | reverse complement strand
ACAATGAAGTAGAAAACCTGAACAGACCCATAACAAAAGAAGAAATTGATCAGGTCATCAAAAAACTCCCAAACAAAAGTCCAGGTCCACATGGCTTCACTGGTGAGTTCTACCAAACATTCAGAGAAGAGCTGTCACCAATTCTACTCAAATTATTCCAGAATATAGAGAAGGATGGAAAACTTCCTAATACATTTCATGAAGCAAGCATACCCTTCATACCCAAAACAGGGAAGGATGTCACTAAGAAAGAAAATTATAGACAAATATCCCTCATGCAAAAATTCTCAACAAAATCCTATCAACAGAATCCAGCAGCACATCAAAAAGATAATACACCATGATCAAGTGGGATTCATATCAGGAACGCAAGGATGGTTCAACATTAGAAAAACGATCAACGCTATCCACCATATAAATAAGAAAAAAGAAAAGAACCACATGATCATATCGATTGATGCAGAAAAGATATTTGACAAAATCCATCATCCATTCCTGATAAAAACACTCAACAAAGTAGGAATTGAAGGGAAATTCCT
>NW_006408548.1:11554263-11575155 GCF_000296735.1 Chrysochloris asiatica | reverse complement strand
GGTAGGGAATAGACACAGAATAGTTTTGGTGCTAGGGAGGGGGGAAATACACAAGAAGGGGGAGGGGAATGGGAAAACAATTGGCAGGTTTGCATGGGCTAAGTGGGATAGAGGTAAATAATGATGTATGCACACCTTTGGAACAACAGGGCTCTGGGATACAGGAACTGAGATATGGTTGGAATGGGCAAAAGGGGCAAAATAATGGTAAGATGCTTGGCTGTCTTTTGAATCTTGGGTTCCCTTGCATACCATTATAAAATAGACACTTGAGGCGGGGAGAGAAAGGAATAGCTAGAAATATCACCATAGAAAGCTTATAAGTCCGTCTTCTGCCTATAACTGATTGGAATACCTAAAATGGGGCTACAACATGCCCAGTCAAGAAGGCTTCCTGTGGAGCCTCTGCATTACATAAGACCAAAGGGGGAATCCTAAACCCCATCCAGAATCTCCTGAGGTGGGTAATTTCCATGGAAAGGACAAGCAGACCAGACTGGAGCAGCTAGAAGAATAGAAGATACTTCTTGAAAGAAAGACTGACAGGAAAAATACAAAAAAATAATGGCAGTCTGACTGACTACTACAAGAACAAGAAAGTTGCTCACCCAGGAGACATCAAGGTCTGGTCCTCTCAGGGCAAACCCCCTTCCAAGACAGGGCTCAATGGGAATACATGAGCAGACATGCACTTTAGTTGGTGACCACGTTAGTCACCGATAGGGAAAGTGAGGGAAAATAGCAATGAAGCTGCAAGCTAAGCCCTACCACGTTCAATAGGCCCCTGTGAACCTGGGTGGAGACCTGGTTGGTCAGCAGTATGGCAAGACCTGGGGACTCCTGGGCCCAGAGTCAGTGACATAGCCAGAGAGGACTAGAGTAGAGAGTGAAGCATCCAGCTGATAAAAACAGAGGGCATATGGACAAGAACACCCACATGTGGGTGTTCAATGGCTGGATGATCAGAACTCAACTAGAAGAAGAAAGAAGAGGAAAAAAAGAGTGACGTGATACAATTTGGTGAACTTGATCTACACATATGGATGCAGTAGCTTAAAAGAAGGAACAAAAATTTAGAGAGGACCATTCTCACTACCTCGATACACAGGGTAGACGGGAATGGGCAACTTGGACATTGGCTACCCAAAATGGAGGGCTACAAAAGAAGTGACTGGCTTACAAATTTTCAAGAGGGAGCCTAGATCCAGAGAGCACAGAGGAGGGTAGAATCTCCACTGAGTAGTATCCAATCTATCTGGGTGGGGCTGATGAAAGGAAATGGCAATAGTGCTCATGTGGCACAATAGTGAATGACTGCTATCAGGACTGACTGTGAGGATTGGAAATGTAAAGGTGGATATTTTGTAGCAAAAGGAGGGGAGTTACTTCTTGAAAAGAAGACTGACAGGCAAAATACAAAATAATAACCACAGTCCAACTGATTATTACAAGAACAAGCAAGTTGCTTGCCTAGGAGAATCATGGCAAGTGGTTGGGTCCCCTCAGGGCAAACCTCCTTCCAAGACTCAATGGGAATACACGAGCAGACATGCACTCTGACTGGTGACCATGTTCATCACTGATAAGGAGAAGTGAGGGAAAACCAGCAACGAAGCTGTGAGCTAAGCCCTACACTGTTCAATAGATTCCTGTGAACCCGGGTGGTAACCTGGTTGGCCAGCAGTGTGGCAAGACCTGGGAACTCTTGGGCCCAGAGTCATGACATAGCCACAGAGGACTAGAATGGAGAGTGATGTGTCCAGCTAATAAGAAGAGAGGGCATATGCTTAAGGATACCCACACTTGCAGATAATACCCACTTGATCTGGCTTCAATGACTGAATGATCAGAGCTCAACTAGAAGAAGAAAGAAGACAGAGAAAAAAAAAGAGTAATCTGATACAATTTGATGAACTTGACCTACACCTATGGATGCAATAGCTCAAAAGAGGGAACAAATCTTTACAGCGAGGATCATTCCCAAACCTCCATGCACAGAGTAGACAGGGATGGGCAACTTGGACATTGGCTACCCAAAATGGGGGGGCTACAAAGGCAAGAAGTGACTGGCTCTCAAGCTTTCAAGAGGGTGCCTAGATCCAGAGGGCACGGAGGAAGGTAGAATCTCCACTGAGTAGTATCCAGTCTGTCTGAGTGGGGCTGATGAAAGGAGATGGGGATAGGTCCCTTGTGATACAATGGTGAATAATTGCTATCCAGACTGACTTTGAGGTTTGGAAATGTAAAGGTAGACGTTTTGTAGCAAAAGGAGGGGAGTGACTGACTTTGCAGTCCAGGAGCAGAGAAGAGAGGAGTGTGGGACCCTACCCAGAGAAAAAGTGACACCAGAGATGGAGGCAGAGACGATGACGTGGAGAGATGAAGCAGCTGGGGACTCTAGACCCAGAGAGGGAGAGGGTCTGTGCTGACGACCAGGGGTCAGGCTTTCAGGGTATATCCTTTGGGTGGTTGATGATGCATGGAGGGGATTGTAACCATGGCAATGAAATGATATAGGATAGGATGAATGTAAAGCTAATGTTCTCCTGTGTAAACTATCACATAATTCACAATAAATATTTAAAATAAATAAATACACCTGTACAAACATGTTCTGTGAAACCAATCTATAGTTGTGAGTATACTCCCAGTCTCCCTCTCACACCTGTTCAGCCTATATGTCTTTCCATGCATCTACTCATAGAGGTATTAGTGGCAGTGTGCAGTCCAATTGATTTGGACTCATAACAACCCTGTATAGGATTTCCAAGGCAGTAAATCCTTTTGGGAACAGAAAGTCTCATCTTTCTGGCTGGGAAATTCGAACTGCTGACCTTGTGGTTAGTAGCCTAAATTGCAACTACTATGATAACAGAGCTCCTTGCATCTACCCATAGATCTCTGTTACTGCAGGATTGTGTATATAACGGTATTTACCTCTGTTGCCTTTAATTCTTGTACTCCATCCAGTGTCTTCCCCTGCCTCCATCATTTTTTGATGACCTTTATCTTATTGTATATTACTTTCACTTATACCTATGTCGGTATGTGTCTACCCTATAGGTTTTTGAGAGAAAGATGAGTCTTCCTACTTCCACAAAGCTTTACAGTCTTGGAAACCCTATACAGAGTTCACTATGAGTCAGAAATGATTTGATGGCACTTAACATGGCTTCTTAGATGCTCCTAGTTTGATGAAGAGTATAATCCTGCTTTCTCCAAAGTACAACAGTGACACCTATAATGACAGAGACATAAAAATCTCTCTTAAACTTTCAATGCAACACATCAATTCCTGTCATAAGATACATATTGTGAGTTACAGCTACCTTGTATCCTTGCCTTGCCACCATTTATCCCAAGGGCCAACACTATGTTTCATCACACTACATAAGCATTGTAACAGTTAGTACACCATAATAATTATAGGTGTACAGAAACATGTTAATTGTATAAATACATTAAAAATTCTGCCTGTCTACAAAATTATATAGATTATAGCTAATAACTGGTACTTGATTTAACTGCTAGTAAAGAAAATATAGTACAACATGTCTGGGACATTGCCAAAAAATTTTGATAGTATCAAAATTTAAATAAATATGTATCACCAAATACCATAAAGTTCAACAAATAGATATGGAGAAATATTTGAATTATATTTAAATAAAACAAGGATTGTTGTTGTTAAGTGCTGTCGAGTCGATATCAACCCATAGCAACCCTGTACAGGGTTTCTGAGGCTGTAATCTTTAGGGGAGCAGAAAGCCTCATCTTACTCCCGTGGAACAGCTGGTAGTTTCGAACTGTTGACCTTAAGGTTCACAGCCTGATTTGTAACCACTACGCTGTCCAAATAATGCAAAAGTCAATTTTAAAAAAAATGATCAACCACAACATAGGAAAATGGACAAAGTTATATAAATAAGTCACAAAAACAAACATACAAATGACAAGAAAAAGATGCTAAATCTGATTTCTAATCATGGAAATGCAAATCATAATTTATGAAAATATTATCTATTGATAAACAAAAAAAAATTAACTTAATATGGAATGTCAACAAGAATAGAAGAAATGGAAACTGTTGGTAAAATCTAAATTGATACAAACAGTTTGGAGGCTAATTAACAATATTGTCTTGGTGTGCCACTATGGGCTAATGTGCTGGACTGAAAAGTCAATTTGAACTGTACCAGCTGCTCCTTGGAAACCCTATGCAAGGTCGCTATGGGATGTAACTGACTCAACAGCACTTAACAGTAACAACATTAAGCAACAACAATAATAAAAGGCACACTCTCTGTGCCCCAATAATTCCATTTCTCACTAATGGTTCTAGTTAATGTAACAAAAGAGACATTTTTATATTGTCAAAATTATTGACAAGGCCACGTTTTTTGTTAGCAGTTAAATAAATTTCCCAGTTTATTAGCCACAGTCTGCAATATTTTACAAGTAGGTAAAATTTTGAATGTATTGATATAATAAATAAATTTTTGTGAAATTACATGTAAAGAACAGGGTTAAAAATTTCACTGATCTTATAGCATTACTTGTAAGTATGGGGGTGGGTGAGAACAACCTAAGTAGTGGTCAATAATGGTGGAGTTGGTGATGACGTTTGAAGCCTGATTCTGTGTCTGAAGCAAGGGTTACCTGCTATACCTTTAAGTTATTCATTTTAACAAGGTTGAGTTTGATTTTCTTTTACTTAAAACTGAAAGCAGCATTATTCATAATAGTCAAGTGGAAATAACCCAAAGAGCTTTCAACTAATGAATGGATAAATAGCATGATATATACATAAAATATAATATTTTGGCCATAAAAAGGAATGATGTACTGTTACATCTAAAACATGGATGTATCTTGAAAGCATGCTAAATTAAAGAAACAAGTCACAAAAGACCACATATTGTATGATTCCATTTATACGAAAGGTCCAGAATATGCAACTCCTGTTGAGAGACAGCAAGTAGATTAGCGACTATTTATGGGACTGAAGTGGTGGTTGGGAATGCAAGTTACTAATAATGATCATGGGGTTTCTTTTGGGGATCTTGAGGATGTTGTAAAATTGATTGTGGTGATGATTGCACAACTTGGTGAATATACTAAAAACCATTAATCTGTATATTTAAATGGGTGAACTATATCTGAATAATGCTAGTTTGGAGTGCTGATGTGGTGCTGATTGATAAGTACTGGACTGCTGGCTATATGGGTCACTGAACTGGAACCAACAGCACTTAACAACAATGGTGGAATTAAACAAACTGTTCTACAGTCTTCATAAGAAGAACGGGGTAGACTTATGTGCAAGTCATGCTTTCAGTTGCCTCCTCAGTTGTCCTTATTGACTCCTTTTCTTAAGAATGAAGGAAATGCAAAACACAAAATAAAAATACAAAAATTTAAAGAATCTTCTCTACGGGTTAGGACAAATGCTCTAAATAGACACATTCTACTTTATTATCATTATTCTTTTGTAACTGTTAAGTCAAAGGGTGTAAGAACTGAAGTATCAGAAACAAATTTTCATCAAGGATTATATCCAGACCAAATTATAAAGTAAGTACCAGACGGGACTGTACTAATTGTGCAAATACTTCAAAAAATTTATTTAAATAGCCATAAAGGAGATATGTGTATAAACACCCACGCCATTGTGCTGCCCCCACCAAAAAAAAAAGGTATTCTTTAGAAAAAGCCATTTGTTTTGATGGTATCAAACATGGTCGGAAGAGCCTCTTCCTTTAGTCGTTTCCTGTTTGTGAGTTTTCTATCTAGGTGTCAGGTTTAAATTTGGAACATGCAATATTCAGTGAATTCATCTCAGGCAAAAGAAGAAAAAGGAAATTAAAAAAAAACAAAAACACCTCAAATTATTCCTTTGTAACAAAATATAATTTATGTTACCTTTTCTAGTTGTGAAAGCTCTTGTAATATAAATTGAATTAATTTGCATAATGTCAACTTGCTCCATAAATAAATATGGATCTAATTGTTTATGAATGGCTACACTGTGATTTGAAGCTTAATTTAGGAAACGCTAACACTGAAAGATTATAAAGTGATGATGTAAAGTAATAGATTCCAAGTTGGAATCAATTAAAGGTGAAAGATCAAAAGCAAAAGTAATGTAAGAACCTCCAATGAAGAAACAAGAAGAAATGAACGAACACAATAGAAAGCAAGAGACACAATGTTGTTGTTGTTGTCAGTTGCCCAGGAGTCAGTTCCAACTTTTTGTGACCTTATATGTAAAAGAACAAAGTGTGCCCCATTCTGTGCCATCTTCATGATCATTGGTATTTGGGAGTCCATTTTTGCAGCTATGTGTCAGTTCATTTCATTAAGGGTTTCAATTATTTTCTCTACCCATCTATGTTGTTGCTGTTGCTGTTAAGTGCCATTGAGTTGGTTCTGACTCATAATGACTCTGTATAGGATTTCTGAGGAACAGCTGGTGAGCTTAAACCGACCTTGCAATCCAGTGCATTATCCAACAGCGCCACACTTGAACAAAGATGATGTCTTTTCCTAGCAACTGGTCTTTCCTGATGATTACTGGTTAAATCATGTGGTTGGTATTCACAAATACTAAAATGCAACTCCCATTTAATCAATATACAAAACAATGAAGAGAGGGAAATCTTATTAATCAATTAGTTACTATCACATTGATTCGAACTCATAATGACACTGTGTGTTGCAGTCGAACTGTGCTTCATAGGGTTTTAAATGTCTGCCTTTTTTAAAGTAGCTCACCAAGGTGCCTTTGGATGGGCTTGAACCTTTAACCAAGATGATTAATGCTTGTATGAATGACATGGGACTCTAAAAATAGGGAAACACTAAGACAAGTCTGTCTATCCATGTATATACCTTCCTAAGAAGTAGGGGTAAAGCCCTATCTGTACTTTGAAGTACAGTGTCTTTTTTTTTTTTTTAATAGTTGTATAATTGGCCCAGTAAAATACACAAGTTTTAAGTGCACAGCGCAATTCTTTTCTTTACATGTGTATCTTGTGGTTGTTGAGTGTTGTCCAGTCAGTTCCAACCCATAGCGACCTTGTATAAGGTTTCCGAGGAGCGAGTGGTGAGCTTGAACTGCCGACCTTGAAGTTCGAACAACTTTGCAGTCCAGCGCATTAACCCACAGTGCCACACCAGGACACCTACATATATATTCATGCATATAACTGTCCCCCACAGCTAGGTAGAAAACATTTCCATCACCTCAGAAGATTTACTCCTGACTCTGGTCAGTTCTCCCTGCATAGGTCGTCACTAATTCAGCCTCTATCACCACAGCTTATATTGCATTTCTTGAATTTTATATAAAAATGGAATCATGTTGTTGTTGTTGTTAAGTGCCGTCAAGTCGGTTCCGACCCATAGCGACCCTGTATAGGGTTTCCGAGGCTGTAAATCTTTACGGGAGCAGAACTCCTCATCTTTCTTCCGTGGAGCAGCTGGTAGTTTCGAACTGCTGGTCTCAAGGTTCACAGCCCGATTAATAACCACTACGCTACCAGAGCTACCATACAGTATGTCATTTTTGTGTCTGGCTCCTTTCATTGCTGAATGATATTTTTATTATTTCTTTCATTTGGGATCATTATGATGAATAAAGCTACTATGAACATTCTTTAAAATTCTTTTTATAAGCATACACTTTTCTTTCTCTTAAGTATATACCTAGGAGATAAATTGCTGAGTCATAGGTTGAGTGAACCACCAACCATCTGTCAGTTTGCCCTACTGTGGTGGTTTGCATATTGCTGTGATTCTGGAAGCTATACCACCAGTATTTTAAGTACCTGCAGGGTCACCCATAATGGACAGGTTTCAGGTAAGCTTCCAGACTAAGACAGACTAGGTCTACTTCAAAATATTTCATCACTGAAAACCTTATGAATAGCAGTGGAACACTGTCAGATAGCATCAGAATGTTGAATATGGAAACAAATATTGTTAGTGACAATGGACTCAAGCGTAGCAATGATCATGAGATTGGCCCAGGATCAGGCAGTATTTCATTCAGTTATGCATAGGGTCACTATGAGTAGGCACCAACTCAATGGCCCTGAACAACAATAAGAATAACAGATTGGGTTAAAGATGAGACTGTCAAGATTTATAGTCTCAGAGACTCTCTGTAGCAATTCTACTCTGTCCTCTATGTTCTTTATGAGTCTAAACCGACCCACAGCAGTGGCTGCTGCTGGTGGTAGATTGGGTACATGCCCAACTTTATTAGAAAGCCCATGCAATTTTACAAATTTAGAACTTTGTGGCATCCATTTTTTTTTGTATTAGCCTAATTCTTGACCCTATTTTCAATCTCTGTCCTTGATTTTCCTTTTTTTTTTTCACCTTCAAATTTATTTTACCTTGTTGTATACCACAAACAGTTATGTATTTCCTTTTCAGAGGTGGGAAACATGACCAACACCTTAGTGATCATATCTGACCAAAAATGTATAGGGAAAATCAGTGCAATCTATGTATCAATTCATACCAACTTCATAAGGCAATACTTCTGATTCTAACCACTTGGAGCTAAATCAGATCTCAAATGTTAAAGAGCACAGCCCTCCAGACTTTCAAGTCTGCTTAAGACACCAGGTGCAAGTTTGAAGTCTCCATGACACTTCTGACCTGCTGGCCTAAACACCCCCTCAAGATACCAACCATAAGCTCTGGGGTTCCCAGAGCTGCCCCTCACTTTGACCTGCTGGCTTGAGTTAGATAATTTGCTAATGACTAACAAAATTCAGAGAAAAGATTATATTTATGATCGTGTTTATTACAGCAAAAAAGATACAGATGAAGAGGTATTTATTACAGCAAAAAAGATACAGATGTGATGTCTGCAACAATTTCCAATGTGAAACTTCCATGTCCCTAAAAGGGACACACTACCTTCCCATGTAAGGAGCTATGGTAGCGTAGTGGTTATGAATCGGGCTGCGAACTGCAAGGTCAGCAGTTCAAAACTACCGCTGTTCTGCGGGAGAAAGATGAGGCTTTCTGCTCCCGTAAAGACTTGCAGCCTTGGAAACCCTGTGCAGGGTCGGAACCGACTCCACGGTACTTAACAACAACAACCTCCCCATGTGCATCAATGTCTCTCACCAATCACTATAGGAAACCTATAGAGCTTCCATGCCCAGAACCTTTACTGAGCCACATTACATAGGCCAGCCCTCAGGAATCACCTGGTACGTTGTGTGTGAACTGGAGTTCTCACCAAAATAATTTCATTCACTGGGTCAATTTCAAGGTTTTAGAGGTTCTTGCTCAGGAACCTATCAAAAGACCAAATTCTTTAAGTTAAATTAACCATACAATCACTAATACATATGTCATAATGCTTTGGTTATTTATCGTTATAAAACCAAACCCTTCTAAAATGTGGTGGTTTGAAACAAAAATAATTTATTTTGCTTGCAAATCTGCAATTTAAGCAGGACTTAGTGGAGACATTGTATCTCTGTTCTAGGTAGCATCAGTTAGGGTTGTTTAACTGGAACTGGAGGGTCTAAATCCAAGATGGCTCACTCACATGGTTGGATTGGTGATAATTGTCAGGTGGGTGCTTCATTGAAGCTATCAGTGAGGGGCCTTGGTGTCTTTATATGTGAGTTGCTTTGTCTTCCTCATATCATGGCAGCTCAGTTATGATAATAAATGCTCCAAGAAGAAGAAACAGAGAATTCTAGTTTCCTAAGACCAGAGCCCTAAACTGACAAAGCATCCCTTACACTGTATTCCATAGGTCAAAACAGTAACAGAGTCTTCCAAGATTCAAAGGAGAGATATGAATGCCTACATCTCAATGGAAAAAATGTCAAAGAATTTGCGTTCATCTTTAATTCACAAAGTACATCCTCTGCCAGCAAACACAGGCAGTACTTTTTGTAGGATGATTTATACTCATCCCATAGGCAAAATACATTCACCCTCATCTAAATCTGCCCTGTGTTTCATCCCATTGCAACATTAGGCTCAGGCTTAAGGCCTTGGATATTGCAATCTACTCCAGGTCTAGCTGTAGACTCACATATAACATTCCTTGAATACAACTTATTGAGCGCAGTTCCTCTTGACCACTGACGCTCTGAAATAAAAAGTCTTCTCAACTTTCAACAGTAAGAATGGATTATATTACAGATTGAACCATGTCTCCCCAAAAATGTTTCAACTTGTTGAAGACATGATTCTCAGTATTAAGTAATTATCCTCCATTTGGTGGGTTGAATGTAATTATCCTATGCAAATCCTCACTTCTATTGTGTTGTTGTTGTTGTCAAGTGCCGTGGAGTTGATTCCAACCCATAGCGACCCTGTATAGGGTTTCCAAGGAGCAGCCGGTGAGCTTGAACCACTGACCTTGCAGTTCAAACGGCTTTGCACTCTGGCACATTAACCCACAGAGCCACAGGCAGAATTAATGGCAGTTAAGTTAACAAGGCAGGATGGAATATACAGGATTAAGTTGTATCTTGAGTCAATCTGTTTTGAGATATGAAAGAAGTTAAGCAAGAAGCAGATATCAGAGAAGCCTCCCACCAATAAGAAAGAAAAGTTGGAAGTGGAACATGTTCTTTGGAGTTGGGATCCTTGCACTGAAAAACTCCTACAACCAGAGAAGATTGATGACAAGGGCCTTCCCTGAGAGCTAACAAAGACAGAAAGCATTCCCCGGGAATTGGTACCCTGAATTCAGACTCCTAGGCTCCTAGTAGCACTAGATAGAAGCCCTGGTATAGCGCTGTATGATAAGCACTGGACTGTTAGCCAAAATGTCAGCAGTTCAAACCCATCAGCCACTTCTTGGAAACCCTATACAGGATACTTATGAGTCAGAACTGACTCAAAAACACAGCAACAACAAGGAACCAAGGACAAAGACCAAACTATTTAGGTCCAATGTAACCTAAAGCACTAGATAAATAAGACAGAAAAAATCCCACTACTTTACAGTTGATTCCAATTCATAGTGACTTGATAGGGCAGAGTAAAACTGCTTTACAGGGTTTCTGAGGCTGTAAATATTTATGGAAGCAGACTACATCATCTTTGTCCCAAGGAGCAGCTGGTGAGTTTAAACTTTTGGTTAGCAGTCTAATGCTTAATCTACTGTGCCACCACGTCTCTGATAACCAAGACAAATGACCATAATTGACACTACCACCAAAAAAATGAGTAAACAGAAGGCACAAAGCAGTCCTAAGGCCATAGCAATTCTGAAATCCACTCAGGCTCATGGCACAAGTCTCTTGATTAGAGCCAATTTTACTTTATGGATGACTAATCTAGATTCTGGGCTTAAACTTCACAATTCTTGGCTCTTCTCTTAAATTATTATCAAATTCTTTGCTTTGGAAAAAAAAAAAAAGACTTGTGCACTGTTCTACATTCTTATTGGTTGCATGGTAAGTGGGGTCTTAAAAGTTCATGCACAGCCATCTAAGATACAGTTATTGGCCTCTTCCTGTCCAAAGAAAACAATAATGATAGAAATTGAAGACACATGAAAACAACTAGCCCAGTGGGTTAATATATCATCAATCTCCATGGTCCCTAGGCCAAAAGAACTAGGTAGTGCCCAGTGACCACTACCATCTGCTCTAAAAGGGATCATATTAGAAGGCACTAGATAGAGTGAGAGAAAAGTGTGGAACAAACTAAAATCATAAAAAAGACCAGGCTTATTGGTTGGATAGAGACTGATGGCATCCCAGAAACAATAGGTCAGTTTTAAACCAAACAATAGACAGGCCTGCAAAGATAACAATAACAGTAGTGAATCATACAAAAATATTAGAATAATCAACCATTCAAGATCAACATGGCAGCATTTATAAAAGGACAAAGGCCAGAGCAGTTAGGAAAGAAGGAAGACTGGAAACAGGAAATAAACATTAAAAAAAATAATAATAAGTGATGGGGATACAATGTGCCCAGTGAAAGAGGCTTCCTGTGGAGCCTCTGCATTACATAAGACCATAGGGCGAATCCTGAACCCCATCCAGAATCTTCTGAGGTGGGAAATTTCCACTGGAAAGGACAAGCAGACCAGCCTGGAGTGGCTAGAAGAATAGAATATATTCCTTGAAAGAAAGACCGACAGGAAAAATACAAAACATTTATGGCAGTCTGATTGACTACTACAAGAACAAGCAAGTTGCTCGCCCAAGAGACATCAAGGCAAGTGTTTGGGCCCCTCAGGGCAAACCCCCTTCCAAGACTGACTCAATGGGAATACATTAGCAGACATGTGTTCTGACTGGTGACCACGTAGGTCACTGATAAGGGGAAGTGATGGAAAAACAGCAATGAAGCAGCAAACTGAGCCCTAGCACGTGCAATAGACTCCTATGAACCTGGGTGGAGACCTACTTGGCCAGCAGTGTGGCAAGACCTGGGGACTCCTAGGCTCAGAGTCAGTGACATAGCCACAGAGGACTTGCGTGGAGAGTGAAGCATCCAGCAGATAAGGAGTGAAGGCATATACACAAGAATACCCACACTTGCAGAAAATACCCACTTGACCTGGCTTCAATGGTTGGATGATCAGAGCTTAAGTAGAAGAAGAAAGAAGAGGCACAAAAAAAAAAAAAAAAAAGAGTAATCTGATACAATTTGATGTACTTGACCAACACCTATGGATGCAACAGCTCAAAAGAGGGAACAAATCTTTACAACAAGGATCATTCCCACCCCCTCGATACAAGGGTAGACAGGGATGGGCAACTTGGACATTGGCTATTCAAAATGGAAGGATACAAAGGTGAGAAGTGACTGGCTTACAAGCTTTCAAGAGGGAGCCTAGATCCAGAAGGCGTGGAGGAAGGTAGAATCTCCACTGAGTAGTATCCAATCTGTCTGGACAGGACTGATGAAAGGAGATGGGGATAGCATTCATGTGGTACAATAGTGAATAATTACATCAGGACTGACTGTGAGGGTTGGAAATGTAAAGGTAGACATTTTGTAGCAAAAGGACGGGAGTGGTTGAATTTGCAGTCCAGGAGCGGGAGTGCCCTGGGACCATCACGGAAGAAGAGTTGAATGTGGGAACCTACCCAGAGAAGCAGTGATGCAGAAATGGAGGCAGAGATGATGACATGGAGAGAATGGCTGGGGACTCTAGACCCAGAGAGGGAGAGGGGCTGTGAGCTGAGGACCAGGGGGAAGGCTTTCAGGGTATACCCTTTGGTTGGTTGATGACACATGTAGGGGATTATAACTATGGCAATAAAATGATATACGATAGGATTAATGTAAAGCTAATGTTCTCCCATGTAAACTACTACATAATTCACAATTAAATTTTTTTTTTAAAGAAAGGAATAAGTGATGTTGCATTAAGGGGATTGTAAGTAATGAGATGAAACAAAATGCATGTGTATTGTGAACTACAAAAGTGATGATCTCCTCTGTAAATCTTTACCGAAGTCACAATATACAGTTAAAAAATTCACAATTAAAAATAAAAATAAAAAAAGAAGAAGAAGAAGAAAAGAGAAGGTCTGTGTTTGCAGGAGGGTAGTTTTAGTAGCCTGTTTCTTGTCCATAGTTAATTTTGTACTATTTCTATCTTTTTCATTCCAATCTAGTGTGATCATTATAACTTTGTGGGTTTCTTAAATTTATAATAAACTCCAATAGACAAAACTACATCCATATTTCTTTCTGAGGCAAGTCCTTTTCAACATGGGACACATGTAAGGCTGCTTTCAGACAACACCCTTAAAATTCTGTAAAATCTAAGCAAAGAGAGTCTATAAAAGTCTACCTACCATTAGACTTCTAGCAAGATGGTGAACTAAGTACACCTGTTACAAAGACCGCTACAATAAAGATACAAGAGAGCAAATGAAACAGACACAGATGAAAATGATGGAAACCTGAACTTCAGAGGAAAGGTTAGAGAAGTGGACTGAGTGTTTACTTGGAGGAGAGGCAGAGCAGGGACCATAAGAGAGGTAGGCTGACTGATAACACAACTGGCCAGATGCTGCGCAACCATCTTGCGAGCAGTTTTTGCAACAGAAGGCAACAGGAAAGATGAGATTCCTTCTTTTTCCCCACACTCCCCTGGTGACCAGAAGTGTCAGCTTCCACCTTCATCCATCCCCAGCACAGACTCTTCTCCCATGGAATTCAAAGTCACATGGTTAGGAGACATGCCAGTGTGAGGCAGGGACCCGCCTCACCACTTGATGCTTGGATTCAGGTGGGCTAGGCTCCACATCTACAACACTTGCTATGCCACTAGAACAGCACCAAATTAGTTACCCTAGCCCCAGATGCCCTGAAGTCCTAACAGACACAAAAACCAGTTCCATAGAGAGCCTCCACAAATGACTTCCTGATTGAGTGTTCTGAACATAAATAACACCAAGTCAACAGGAACTCCATCTAGGGCAAGGAACTCTGCTGTCACATCCTGCCCACACCCATCTAAGCTCCTTGGCTTGCAGAAGCCCTCACCCTCACCCCACCCCCAGAGTTTTCTCCTTCCCAAGTCCAAGAGCTGCACTGTTTCAGTTTTTGTTTTTGGGGGGAAAGGGTGTTTTTTCTTTTGTTGTTCTTTGGTTTTACTTTTTTCCTCCTCCTTCTTCTCTTTTCATTGCCTTGAGTTTTATCCTTTCTATCTCTGCTTTTGTTTTTCCTTCTTGCCTTCTGTTTCCCATTTCCCCTCCTATTTTCCTATGTGCTCTTTCTCTCTACTCTCTTTTCATCTTCCCTCTCCCTACTTTTTCAAAGTGTTTATTATTATTATTTCTTCCTTCCTTTTATTTCATCTCTTATTTTTCTCTTCTATAGCCCCGTTTCTTTGTCCTTCTTTTGTTTTTTCATTATTACATTATTTTCCTCTGGTTGTTACCTGTTGTTTTTTTTTTGTTTTTGTTTTTCTCTCTTTATTATTTTCTCTTTTCGTTGTTGGTTCCTTGTTTGTTTATTCTGCTGTATTTTTTGTGGTGTGTGTGGTGGTCGGAGACGGTGTTCTCTTTTCCACCCAATAGGAGACAGTAGCCATGCCAGCACATTCCAACCATAACTGTACCCTCTGCAGCTCCACCCACTGGGCAGAGGCAGTACCAGCTCCTATACCACATGATCAATGATAAGCAGAAGCCAATGCCACCCAAACCCACCCTAAACTGAGGTGCACAAACGGCAAACAAGAATAGTATATATACTTCCATTCTCTAACTACACCCAAAAGAAACAGTTGGCGAGAGCTAAGAACACATCAAATAAAATAATAATTATAAATACAAGAGTACTACACTTAATTGTGCTCATGAGTAATCTGTACATGGACCAAGAGGCATTTGTTTTAACAGAACATGGGAACATTAAGTGGTTTAAAATTAAAAAAGGTGTGCTACAGGATTGTATTCTTTCACCATACTTATTCAATCTTATGCTGAGCAAATAATCTGAGAAGCTGGGTTCTATAAAGAAAAACATGGCATCAGGATTGGAGGAAGACTCATTAACAACCTGCAATATGTAGATGATACAACCTTGCTTGCTCAAAGTGAAGAAGACTTCAAACATTTACTGATGAAGATCAAAGAGCACAGCCTTCGGTATGGATTACATCTCAATGTCAAGAAAACAAAAATCCTCACCACTGGACCAATAAACAACATTCTTATCAATGGAGAAAAGATTGAAGTTGTCAAGGACTTCATTCTTCTTGGATCAACCATCAACACTAATGGAAGCAGCAGTCAAGAAATCAAACGACGTATTGCATTAGGCAAATCTGCAGCATGAGATGTTTTTAAAGTGTTGAAGAGCAAAGATGTCAGCTTGAGGACGAAGGTGTGCCTGACACAAGCCATGGTATTTTCAATAACCTCATATGCATGCAAAAGCTGGACAGTGAATAAGGAAGAATTAATGCTTTTGAGTTATGGTGTTGGAGGAGAATATTCAAAGTGCGATGGGCTGCCAAAAGAATCAACAGATCTGTGTTGGAAGAAGTGCAGCCAGAGTGCTCCTTGGAGGCCAAGATGGCCAGACTTGGTCTCTCATACTTCGGACATATTGTCAGGAGGGACCAGTCGCTGGAGAAGGCTATCATGTTTGGTAAGGTGGAGGGTCAGAGAAAAAGAGGAACACCCCAAACGAGATGGGTTGGCAAAGTGGCAGCATCAATGGGTTCAAGTGTGGCAACGATAGTGAGGTTGGCCCAGGATCGGGCAGTGTTTTGTTCTGCTGTGCATAAGGTCGCTATGAGTCGGCACCTAACAACTACAACAACAGTGTCCCAGAAACAACAGATAATTTTAGTTCACGTGAAGAAACAAGAGAGAATAGCTCAAACAAATGACTAAGATGTAGAGCCAGAAAAGGTTTCTGTGTAAAAAACAGTAATGAAAAAAAAAACAGAAAATATTTGAAAAGAATGAAATTTAGATACCGTCAAATTATTGACAGTAAAATTGAGCAAAGCAGAGCACACAGTAAGAACTTTAGAAGGCATCAGGAAAACACTACAAAAACAAATATACCAAATAAATGCAAATTTTGAAACACTAAACTTACGATTGGAAATCCAGAAGATTAATCCTAAGATTTCAGAAATGAACTATACATTGAAAGGGAAAAGGAATAGATTCAAAGCAATGGAAGCCCAAATCTCTCAGTACTAATATGCTTGGAAACCCTCTACAGGGTCGCTATGATTTGAATCCGACTCCACGGCATACCACCACCACCACCACTAATATGCTAGGAGAATAATCAGGAAAAAAAAGAAAGAAAAGTCCAAAGAAAACCTAAGAGTTATGTGTGACACCATGAAGATGAACAGCTAATGGGTGATCAGCATTCCTGACCAGGAACTGATGATAAAAAGCACATAGAAAACTATCAAAGAGTTGTTAGAAGACAACTTCTGTACTATCATGAAAGGCAAGAAGAAAAGCATACAAGAAGCTGAACAAACCCAAACAGGATAGATCCCAAAAGAAAATCCCAAAACATATCATAATCTAACTTTCCAAAACCAAACAAAATGAAATAATCCAGAGAACAGCTCAGGGAAAATGAAAAGTTAATTACAAAGGAAAACCAGTAAGAATTAGCTCTGATTTCTCAGCAGAAACCATGCAGGCAAGAAGGCAATGAGAAGACATATACAAAATGCTGAAAGAAAAAAAAATCGCCAACCAAGAATCATACCCAGCAAAGCTGTCCCACAAATACCACAATGAATATCGGATATTTCCTGATAAACATTATTTAAAGAAATCTGTAATAACCAGACCTATATTACAACAATGCTAAAGAGTGTTTCATAGATTGAGAACTAACAACAACAGAAAATAACCTGTGATTAACATATATCACATTACCACCCAGAATTTAATCAAGATATAGAAGTATTTAAAGTAAAACAATCCTACAAGAATGAATACAGGGAACCAGAGATATCAATTAATACTGAGGTCAGTTACAAAGCAAAAAGAGGTAATAGTGTAGTTACAGAACTTCCAAATGACAAAAAAATCAAGTAAACTTCAAGATAAACAGACCGTTATAAAAAAAATAAATTACAGGGTAACCACAAAGAAAATTGAGACATGTTGTGTATTAAAGTTATGCATATCAAAATTTAAAAAGAGGAGAATCAGAAAGATATAGTAAACATGAACACAACAGAAATGAAAATGAAAATCAAATCCACAAACAAAATGAACACAATGCAAAAAATTATGTGGAACAAAGAAACAAGCAACACCACAAAAAAACACACAGCAAAATGACAGCAATCAGTTTATACTATCAATAATTATACTGAATATAAATGGATTAAATGCACTAATCAAGAAACAGAGAGAGCAGAATGGATAAGAAAACTGGATGCTTCAATGTGCAGTCTACAAGAAACACATCAAAAAGAAGGAGACAACTTAAATGTCCATCAACAGAAAAATAGTTGAAAATAACTTTGCTATACACATACAATGGAATACCATGCAATGCTGAAGAATAATGATGAATGTGAAAAGCACCTCACAACATGGATGAACCTGGAGGACATGCTGAGTGAAATTAGTCAATCACAAAAGGACAAATACTATTGAAACTAATGTAAAAGTTTTTTTAAAAGCTTTTCCTAATAAAGAAACAATATATGATGGTTACAGGGGCCAAGGGGAAGGGAAAATTATTCACAAGCTAGGTGATAGACAACATGTTAACATGGGTGACAGAGCAGGCAATATACAATAAGGAGTTTAGCAGAGGAAAGTGGAAAGTGGCAGGAGACATAGGAAGGAATGCAATAGTTGAATAGTGGTAAATACTGTTAACTGTTGGTATATGGAGGGGATTGCAGTCATAGTATAAAGCAAAGTATATGATTTGTTGAATGTAAAACTGATGATCTGCTCTGTAAACCTTCACTCAATTCACAATAAAAAAATCTTTTTAAAGTCTGCTATTAAATCTTCCTGAGATCCTAACAGAGTTCTTGGGTGAAGCAAATGGTTAATGAACTTCAATGCTACCAAAAAGTCGGATGTTCGAGTGCACTTGGAGGTACTTCAGAAGAAAGGGCTGTTGATCTACTTTAACAACAACAACAAAAAATTAGTCATTGGAGCACAGTTCTATTCTGACACACATGGGATTGCCAAGAGTCAGCAGTGACTCAAGGGCAACTGATGTCATCCTAACAAAGGATCTTATCATCATGTACGTGAGAAATTTACACTGAGGCCATGTTTTACTGATAGTTCTGAATTTTGTCTTGCTATTTGTTACTTTCCTGGTGTGACACTTGTATGATAAGCACTGGACTGCAAGGTCATTTCAACCACAAAGTCACTGGTTTAGATTCACCACTGCTCCTTAGATACCCTATATAGAGTAGCTGTGAGTCAGAACTGACTTGATGGTACTTAAAAACAACATTAATTACTTCAAAAATATTTTCCTTGCATAAACTGGGGATGAAAAACAGTTTTTATTTTCAAACTTGGTAAGTTCTGAGTATCATATATTTACTCTAAATTTATCTTAAAAGCTTAACAGTTCCTTCTTTAGTTCATCTCCTCATAAATTACCATAGTCAGAAAAAGTCAGTTGGTACTTTCTGCATTCTGCCTGGAAATCTCCCAGCCAAATCCACAAGTACTTTAGATGCCCTTTCTATTTTCCAAGTTATCATAGGCAACCGTGTTGACAAACTACATACCACTACATAAAAGGATCTCATTTCTCCTAGTTCCAAATGCCACTCCCTTCATTATCACAGATGACCTTTGTAATGCCTCCTGAAGCCCTTCCTGTTGTTGTTGTTGTTGTTACATGCTGTTCAGACAGTTCCGACTCATAGTGACCCAATACACAGCAGAATGAAACAGTGCCCAGTTCTGTACCATCCTTACAATTGCTATCATGTTTGAGCCCATTGTTGCCGCCACCGTGTCAACCCATATATATTTTTGAGGGTCTTCCTCTTTATTGCCAACCCTCTACTTTACCAAGCATGATGTCCTTCTCCAGGGAATGGTCCCTCCTGACAACATGTCCAAAGAACAAGAGATGAAGTCTTACCATTCTTGCTTCCAAGTAGCATTCTGGCTGTACTTCTAACACAGATTTCTTTGTTCTTCTGGTAGTTAATAATACTTTCGATATTATTTGCCAACACCATAATTCAAATGCATCGATTTTCTATAGGACTCTTTAATCATTGTCCAATTTTGCTTGTGTATGAGGTAACTAAAAATCCATAGCTTGGGTCAGATGCACTTTAATCCTTAAACTGACATTTTTGCTCTTTTAACATTTTAAAGAGGTCTTCCTTCTTAGGAGCTTTCTTTTACAATCTCCTCAAGTCTTTTCCAGTATCTGCTTATTGACTAGTCCCAAAGTTAGTGTCACATGTTTAATTCTTCTGTTATGGAGCATCCGCTTTCCAGGTACCATTACTGTACAGCAAATTACATCAGATTTTAATGACTTCAGACAATAACTATTTAATTCTGTGCCATCTTTTTTGTGGGTTAGGAATTTAGACAGGGCTCAGCAGTGTCTCTTCTGTTTCATGTGACATCCATGAGCTTATTCAGTCCAGATCATTCAAGAAGGTCCAAGACCCTCTTCACTTTAATGAAGATGGCTTTTAATTCTGGATTAACTGGGGAATCTGCAAGTGACATCCTCAGCAGGATTATTAGACTTCTTACATAGCTCCCAGAATGTGTTTTTCAAGAGACCAAAGCAGAAGCTACAAGATTCTGACCTATCCTGGTAACACACTC
Organism: Chrysochloris asiatica; assembly: GCF_000296735.1. Taxonomy (NCBI): domain Eukaryota; kingdom Metazoa; phylum Chordata; class Mammalia; order Afrosoricida; family Chrysochloridae; genus Chrysochloris; species Chrysochloris asiatica. Next base: position 11,554,837 of record NW_006408548.1, on the reverse strand, counting down.
AATGTGTCACTTCTGCCACATTCTACTAGCTATAATAAAGTCATGAGATCTGGGAGAGGAATCAGGACATAAGGTTTATTGATGGAGCATCTCTGGAGACTTGATACCCCACTCAGTATAAAAACAGTTTACCACTTGAAGGCTAATGAAAAACATGGCCATGTTCCTTATCCAACCTTTGGGTGCTTTTCAGCTTATATCAATCAATATACTTCTCTCAATATATCTCTCAATATCTTTTTCAGAATAAGAGAGAGGAATCAAAAATAAGTATGTTGAGAGCAAACAAGATGGGGGATTGGGTGGAAGTGCAGTAAAGGAGCTCCACCAGCAACAACACAGAATACCCGACCAAGCAGTCTCAGGGGATGGTCCCAGAACTCTGAACCACATATAAAGGAATATTTAGAAAGTTGGAAGGCTTACAGCTGGGGGAATTTGTGGCAAAAGCAAGAAATCCATTGCTTTCTAATTCGAGACGCTCAGCTGCTCCAGGAGCCGCCATCTTGGGTGAGACCAAGAGGGGCAAGGATTGGAGTGGCCACAGACGCCTGGCAGAACCGCAGAGATAAAG
>NW_006408548.1:11532547-11537647 GCF_000296735.1 Chrysochloris asiatica | reverse complement strand
TTTCTGGACATGTGCTAATATGGTCAATTGCTTTTGTTTCTTGGACATGTTTAGTGCTTATCTGTGGTCTTAATAGTTAATTGAGTGTGTGTTTGATATTTTTTATGCTTTCTGATTGCCTCCAGGTAGATGTGATCAGGATGTGGACTTCCCTTTTCATGCTTCTTATTGCTTAACTCAGAGTAATTTTTACAAGTGTTGTCTGCCTTCCTGGTGTATGGCAGTTGGTATTGGTTCTTGCCTGGGTTGTGAGGTTTTATAGGGTATGATTGTAGCTTAACTATATGGCAGCAATTGCTGCCTCTTCTTGGGTAATATATCGAGAGAATGAGTCCCCCAAAGGTAAAAAACAACAACTAAAAAAAATTTAGATTGGATATTGTAGTCTATAATTGCAGAAAAGGGAGAGGAGGAAGAGAAAGAAAAAGATGTATAGCCTAATATGAGTATGATTTTAATATCCTCTTTCAGCTTCTTGCCTTCCAGGCTACCTGATGAATTTCAAGATGGCACTGTTGGTTGATATGCTGGTTTTTGGGATTTAATTTTCAGCCTGTTTTGTTTCTAAACTCTCTCTCCCTCTCCACACCCCTTTTTCTGTCCTTTTCCCTATTAATCAACAGTTCAGGGCTTGCTGTGGCCATTTTGAGAAGCTTGTAGCTTTAAATGCTGAGAGTATCTGTGCACATGCGTGGCAGAAGAACCCACCAGTGGTGGAGGTAGGGGGTGTCGACTTGCTCAAGCACCCCTCCCCCTCTAGTAACCAGAATGGAGGTGTGCAAACAGTGGGGGGCCAATGAACAGATACCAAAAAAAACCCCAAAACAACAACAACAACAAAAAAACACAGAACAAAGCAAAACCAACGAAGTGTATTGTCTATATTTGCTCTGAGGTTCCTGCAGCACTATTCCATGGTGGGTCTGCTCCCCCACTTGGTCTTGCTGTTTGGTCTCATCCAAGTTTTCAGCTCCAGGCCATTGAGGCTGGCAGATTCAAAATAAAAGATTTCTTACTTCCGCTACAAGTTCCACTAGCTATAAGCCTTCAAACTTTTTAAATATTCCTAGATATGTGATTCATAGTTTTGGAGCTCTGCCCTGAACACACTTCACCTGGTATTCTGCGGTATTGCTGAAAGAAAACTTCAATGCACCTCTAGCCTATCATACTTCAATCTTTAATTTTTGCTTTTTAATAATTTAAAGAGATTTTTCAAAGCAAATTTTTCCAAATACAATACATCATTTGATTTCCTGGCTGCCGCTACTATAGACAGTGGTTGTGGATAGTATGATGAAATCCATGACAACTTCAATCTTTGTCCATTTCTCATAATGTTGTTTATTGGTCCAGTTGTGAGGATTTTTGTTTTCTTTATATTGAGATGTAATCTATATTGGACACTATAGTCTGATCTTCATCAGTAAATTGCACAAGTCCTCTTTGCTTTTAGCAAGCAAGGTTGTTGTGTCATCTACATATGGCAGATTGTTAATGAGTCTTCTTCCAATCTTGATACTGAGTTCTTCTTCATATAGTTCAACCTCTGGGATTATTTTCTCAGCATATAGACTAAGCATGATGAACAGATACAACCGTAATACATACTTTTCATGATTTTAAACCTTGTAGTATTCCTTTGTTCTGTTCTAACAACTGCTTCTTGACCTATGTACAGGTTCTGCATAAGTACAATGAAGTATTCTGGAATTCTGATTCTTTGCAAGTTAGACTTCTCTGATTAGACTCCTCTGACTTAAACTCCTCCAAAGAATGATAGAAATCACTTTATTTCCCAGGGGATCATTCTGTTTCTGAGACAAATCTGAAATTAAGAGGATCTTCAGATTTACTCCGTTTATTGCCCTGTAGTAGAGGGCCTTTAGACAGTCGGATCAGCCAATGTTTGGTTCTATTGGGCACAATCACATTTTTTAAAATGTGTGTTACTCTAGAAAAGCCTTATTTTTGGAGCTGGGCTAAATAGTCTAAATATTAAACTTCAAGATCTGCTCCAGGGAAAGACAATTTGGTTTTTCAGGCCCCAAACTCACCTCTCTTTCAAATTCTTTTGCTTGTTCTCTGTTAGGGCTGCAGGTGGGAGAGTAGTAGGTGTGGACTAGGTCCATGAGGACAAAGTACTTCTCTTCCTCACAGGCACGTTCAAGGAATATGAAGTTACTTTTGGGAATCCCTTTTATAGGAACAAGTGTCTGGCCTTGGTCACATTTTGCTCTCTTTAATCAAGTTTTCCCCAAGCATGGCTGTTTTAAGGTTGCAGACTTGTCAGTGCTGCTGTTAGAGCTGAGCATTCTCAGAAGGTACCTAGTTAACTTGGTTCTGTTCAGAACAGGCTTGAGAACTAAAAGGCAGTAGAACTAAATGGGGCTGTGATGATAACTGATGACCATCCTTTTTCAGTGAATGAAGAGTGCATGGAATTGGGAGTTCACACTCATAAATTGTTGTTGTTGTTGTTCTGACTCATAGTGACCCTGCACAGAGTTTCTGAGGCTGTAAATCTTTACGGGAGCAGAAAGCCTCCTCTTTCTCCCATGGAACAGCTGGTAGTTTCGAACTGCCAACCTTGGAGTTAGCAGCCCGATTCGTAACCACTATGCTACCAGAGCTCATTGATAAATGGTAAGTAAATATTAACTGATATTTAGTTAAATACTTTGAAAGTATTCAATATAGTACATTAGCAGCAGACTGATTAGAAACTTTGGAATGTTGTTTTCATTTGTCCATTGAGTTGTTTTTATCTCATTCTGTTACCATGAAAAATCCTAATGGCTTGGCATTTGTTTTCCTGTAGTCATACCTAGTTCAAGAAAAAAGGAGTAAATTGGGCTATACATTTAAAAAGCGAGGCACTTAAAGGAAAAGGTTATTCCTCAGAGATCTGTCCACACAAAATCACTTAATCAGAATCAATTTCATTTTGCCTGAGAGAATGTTTCCACCCACATGTTTCTCAGCCCCTGAGAGGAGAAAGTCATGAAATAGAAGAGACATTTTATGAATAAGAGGATAAGTAAGTTTTAGGTTATTTTCAGTAGTTGGTTTATATTAGAAAGAAGACTTTATTAGGATATTAACAGACAAATTACATCATTCTAGTGTAGGACCAAAGCTAATTACCAACATAGAATTAAAAATTTCTCCTTTTCATGATGGGTTAAAATTTGAGCATATCTTCACTTCAAAAGTTTGAATCAACTTTTACACATTAATTCATTTTTTTCCGTTATGGTATGTTGTATTTCAAGGATAACAATCTATTGGGATGTTGTTGCTAAATGCCATCAAGTTGATTCCAACTCATAGACACCTTGTATCGGATTTCCAATGAGTGGCTGGTGAGTTTGAACCACCGACCTTGTGGTTCAAATCAACCTTGCTGTCCAGTGCTTTATCCCAGAGCGCCACACCAGGGCTCACTGGGATAGAAAAATGACAATTCATTGGCATATAAAAATCAAATCCTCAAAGAAGTAGTGAGTGAGCCAGATTCTAAATTAATAGAATTCATTATTAGGCTAAGGAAACAGTTGCAAAATACAAAACTAACTGAAGAGGTTATGTCAATGATGATGATTTTCAGTTACTAGGGTGCCCCAAAAGACTCAATGTATTTACAGAGGACAAATCTAAAATTTCTGACTTTGCTCTTTTAAGGTTTCAGAGATTTTTTTTTCAAATGGTTTCTGTTCCATTTTCTAATTCTGTAAAAACTGATTCATTTCTAAAATGCCTCCACTTCATTCACTCATTTATAACTGAAGAGATGTACCAATCCACTCAGGAAACAAGTCTCATTATACATGGAAGATGAATTGTTTTAGGAAATAAAATTAAAAGTGTAAATGCAGTTAACATTTTGCAGATATGTCAATTGAAAGTACTCTTTGAACTCATTTGACCAAGTTTTTTTTTGTTTGGTTTTTTTTTTTTTTCCATTTTTTGAAATCACACCTGTGTTAAGACATGCACTCTCTTCCTCTATCTGGTAAGCACAAGGTGTGGGAACTTGTGCAATAGATAATTAATCTCTATTGCTATCTATAGTTTCATAGTTAACACTGTCTTAGCAGAAGTGTGAAAACACATTCACACCTTTGAAAATGGATGATTAACTAATCAAATGACAATATGAATGTTAGACAGAATTACAGAAATGACTGCAAGGCAGAGCTATTTATGATTATAACATTCTATTAATTTTTAAGGGTGGATTGTTCAGTGCAATCTGTGCTCCTCAAACATCGAAGCAGATTCTCAACTTTTTAATTGCATGACTCCTCAAAGAGAATGAAGAAAATTTCAGATTCTCCTCTAATTAAGCATTTTTAATACAAGAGGCTACAGAGGCACAGAGAAGACACAGTTCAAGACCATAGCAGGGAGGAGCCAAAAGAGGAGAATCACATTTGAGTGAATAGTCAGTTTTTTTTTTCCTTTGAACTTTGTCATTTTCATTTAAAACATAGACTAATCAGAATAGATAAAACTGAATATTCAGTCTACCTGAGCAAGGTGTCTTATGATAGTGCATTATAAAAAATCCAGATTGAGAAATAGGTCTCTATCTTCATCATTTTGTCATTTTTTAAAGTTTAGCTAAGCTTGCCCTTTAAGAAATTATTATTGCAAAATGAAGCTAATACTGCTACAGAATTGATCTAAAGACTGGGGCTTTAAATCCTGCTTCCCATGCAAACTGTAATAAAAAAGCCTTGAGAATAAAAATATTTACCCACATTTAATAAAGGCTAAAGTGTTCAGTTTATATGTGACACATATCACTTATTGCCTTATGTTGTTGTTAAATGCCATCAAGTCCTTTCTGACTCACAACAGCACTGTATAGGGTTTTCAAGGAGTGGCTAGTGAGTTTGAACTACCAACCCTGTAGTTCAAACTGACCTTACCATCCGATCCTCCAGCACTACACCAGGACTCCTGTTGCCCTATAGTATTGTAGTTACAGACGTCTTAAATCCCACATAATGTCTTGAAATTTGGCTAAATACAAGGGGGTTTCAAATGTCTGTGGGAAAAGTCCATTCTCTCTCTCTTTTTTTTTTTTTTTTT
>NW_006408548.1:11529196-11531973 GCF_000296735.1 Chrysochloris asiatica | reverse complement strand
CGGTCACAGAAACTCCATAAATGATACGAGTACTTTGAGCCACTGCATCAGAGACATTGGACTTGAGCCACCCCCTGAGCTTTTTTTCATGTACTTCCTGAGCCTGTTGGGGTGTTGCCGTCTTGCCAGTACCAATGGCCCACACAGGCTCATAAGCCAAGACGACCTTGCTCCAGTCAGTCACGTTATCTGCGATGACCTTGGTTTGCTTGAAAACGACCTTTTCAGTGATGCCAGCTTCCCTCTCATCTAGCTTCTCCCCAATGCAGGCGATTACTCCAAGTCCCTCTGCCAGGGGCGTGGGCCACTTTCTGCCCAATCAGCTCATCTGACTCTCCAAAGACATGCCTTCTTTCCGAGTGCCCCAGGACTACCCAGGTGGCTCCACAGTCTTTGATCATGCCAGGGCTGATCTCACCGGTGAAGGCCCCATTAGTTACTTTGTAGCAGTTCTGAGCAGCCACAGCAATCTTTGGATCTAGCTTCTGCCTGGCGAAGTCGATGTAGGCAGAAGGAGGTGCACAGACAACCTCGGTATCGGCCGGCACCTTGGCCGCGTTCAGAGTGGTGATGAGTTCCCCTAAGCCTTCTTTCGCCCGTTCATTTTTCAGTTCCCCCCCACAACGAACTTTCTGGAAGGCTCCATTGCGTTGGTGCCGAGACACTGAAGGTCAGTCCCCAAAAGTCCATTCTCTTTTAATTCTGTTTTTCCATGAAATTTTTTAAGCCCTCTTAGTTCTGAGTTACCACTTGGCCCCTGTTTAGCACTAAGTTGTTATGCAGTGTCATCAAGTCAGTTTGGACTCATAGTGACCCTGTGTTGGGTTTCTAAGGAGTGGTTGGGTTTGAACTGCCAAACGTGTGGTTAGCAATGAAGTGCTTATCTTACAGCACCATACCAGGACTTCTTACACTAAGTTGTTGCTGTTATGTGACATCAAGTTAGTTCTGACTCATATGGGGTTTCCAAGGAGCATCCAATAATTACCTAGTATATAGGAGGTAAAAGTTGCCATAAAGTCACATTTCTGAGAAAATATCTTGATAATTTCCAGCAAAAAATTTTAAGAAGCATACTTTTAAAATAATATATTAATCACACATCAACTTTGTTATATATAACAAACAAAACATTATAAATTAGCAATAATTTATTTATGAACAGAGTCATGGGCAGTACAGATGGTTAATACACACAACACTAGAGGTTTGAGTTCACCCAGGAGCCCCTCAGAAGAGAAGTAATGCCAAAAAAATCAATGACTGACAGTCCTATGGGACACATTTCTACTCTGGCACACCTACTATGGCCCTAAGTCAGAGCAGACTTGAGATAACTGTTTATCTAGGAGCTGTTCAAATTTGTAACTAACATGGTCATTTCTCCATTGAAATCGTTCTGATTGTCTTAGGTTGGGTTCATTCGAACAGCAAAACCAGTGAAGTTTACATATGTATATATATGTTGTTGTTGTTAAATGTCTTTAGGTCTTGGTGCTTGGTGCTGTAGGTTGGGTTTAACAACAACAAAATAGTCAGTTCCAAGTTTGTAAATCTGCGCAGAAATAAAAAGCCTCTTATTTTTTGCAATGCACATATGTTATTGTTAAGTACCCTCGACTTGATTCTGACCTATAACGATCCTGCATAAGGTTTCTAAGGAGCGGCTGGTGAATTTGAACCAAATAACCTTGTGGTTCAAATCAACCTTGGAGTCGAATGCTTATACTACAGTGCCACACCAGGACTCTAATTATATATTTACTAAAGTTGTTAAGTGCCGTAAAGTCTGTTCTGATTCAAAGCGATCCTATATAGGGTTTCCAAGGAGCAGCTGGTGAATTTGAACCAAATGACCTTGTGGTTTACAGTCCAGTGCTAATCCTACAGCATCACACCAGAAGTCCACTGTTTATATTGTTGTCGTTGTTAAGTGCCATCAAGTCGATTCCGACCCATAGCGACCCTGGATAGGGTTTCCCGAGGAGCAGCTGGTGAGCTTGAACTGCCAACCTTGCAGTTGAAATGGCTTTGCAGTCTGGCGCATTAACCCACAGTGCCACACTAGGACTCCACTGTATATATAGTGAGAGGTTTATATCAAGGAAATGGCTCACATAATTATAGAAGCTGGCAAGTTTCAAGTCTGTGGGTCAAATGTAAGCATTCTCTTGATTCACATAGCTACAGAGGCTGCTGAACCCAAGATTGGTAGGTCAGATGGCAGAGAGCTGATGAGCCCAAGACGGACAGGTCAGATGGCAGAGGTGAAAGAATTCAAGTTCAGCTGGTAAAAAGGCAGGCTACTGGTGACTCCCAGCATCGGCAGGCTCTGTTGTGGACCGTGTAAGACTGGTCAGAGGTTCGAAGCCCTATAGGCCCGAGTGTAACAAATGAGGCCACTGGCAGTTAATGGCAAATTGCTTTCATCTTAATATTCAGTTATATATATTAAATTAATACAGGGAGCCTTTGATAATCCACAGATAAATGTGATAGTTTCCTAAAGCTAAGACTAAAGGTTGCAAGGTCAAGCCTTTCTCCAAAGGATTAACTAAAAACATTTTAGCTACTTCTCGGTTCTTTGTTCTACAGACAAAGAACCCATCCTCCCTAATCCCTTATCCTGCAGAACTCTCACCTTCCCCCAACTGAGTTCAGGGGCTATAGATATGTTAATTGGGCCTGAGAATCCAATTTGCTGGCCTGGGATTCGAACCAGCGAAGTATGATGTAAAGTTACCTGAATGTCTGGAAAAGTACTGATGTTAGCTGTA
>NW_006408548.1:11528146-11528804 GCF_000296735.1 Chrysochloris asiatica | reverse complement strand
AAGTAGATATATGCACACCAATGTTCATAGCAGCACTATTTACAATAGCAAAAAAATGAAGACAGCCTAAGTGCCCATCAATTGAAGAATGGATAAACAAATTGTGGTATATACACATAATGGAATATTATGCTACCTTAAAGAACAACAATAAAGGCTCAAGCCACCACATAACATGGATGAACCTTGAGGACATTATGCTGAGTGAAATTAGTCAGTCACAAAAGGAGAAATACTGCACAAGACCATTATTGGAAAAGAGTAAGAAAAAGAACCCACACTAAAAGGGTGGGAAAAAATTATATATATTAACTGATCACCAGGATGTATGGGATGAGAGGAAGGGAGGGAGGGGAAGATAGAGCACAGTGTAGGGAATAGACACAGAATAGCTTGGCTGTAGGGGGGAAGGGAGAGGGGAGCAATGCACAAGAAGGGGGAGGGGAATTGAAGAATAAGGCTGATGGGAGAACAATTAAGCGGTTCGCATGGGCTAAGTGGGACAGAGATTGAGGCACGGTTTGAAGGGGTAAAAGAGGGAAACAGCGTTAAGATGCTTGGCTGTCTTTTGAATCTTGGTTTCCCTTGCTCACCATTGTAAAATAGACACTTGAGCTGGAATGAAAGGAATAGCCAGAATCATCACTACAGAAAGCTT
>NW_006408548.1:11524267-11527900 GCF_000296735.1 Chrysochloris asiatica | reverse complement strand
AAGATACTTCGTAAAAAAAACACCAGCAGGAAAAATCAGAAACAATAATGGCAGTCTGATTGAGTACTACCAGAACAAGTAAGCTGTTTACCCAGGAGCCATCAAAGGAAGTGGTCAGGACCCCTCAGAGCAAACCACCTTCCAAAACTGAGACTCAAGTGGAATACATGCGCAGACATGTGGTATGGCTGGTGACCACGTTGGTCACCAATAAGGGGAAGAGGGGGTAAAAACAGCAATGAAATTGCAAGCTAAGCCCAACCACATTCAATAGACCCCTGTGAACCCGGGTGGAGACCTGGATAGCCAGCAGTATGGCAAGACCCGGGGACTCCTGGACCCAGAGGCAGTGACCTAACCGCAGAGTACAAGAGCGGAGAGTAAAGCATCCAGCTGATATGAAGTGAGGGGAGATGCACAAGAACACTCATACTTGCAGATAGTACTCACTTGATCTGTCACTTAACAACAACAACAACAACAAATACCATGACATGGGTCAGGCATACCTTAGTCCATCTTTGTTTATTTACAGATCTATTAAAATTAGTAAAAGAATACAAAGCCAGTCTTTCTCTCTAGATAGATCAAGTGCACAAGTCCTGGTGGAACAATTGTTACACCCTTGACTTCTAAATGAAAGGTTGGTGGTTTGAACCACCCATTAACTCCAAGAAAGACCTGGTGACCAAGAAAACTATACGTGGCAGTAGGTCTACTCTGCACATGAGGTCACTCTGAGTCAAAAAATACTCAATGGTACCTAAAAACAACAATATACTCAAGGGCTTCAAAAAGTTAATGGAAAATTCCATTTTTTCACAAACTTTTTGAAGCTTCCTTCTACAACAGATCAAAACACTGCTTACTCCTGACCCATCCTCACAATCATTCCTATGTTTGAGCCCATTGTTACAGTCACTGTCAATCCATATATTTGCGAGTCTTCCTTTTTTTCACTGCCCCTCTACTGTACCAAGCATGATGTCTTTCTCCAGGTACTGATCCTTCCTGATGACATGTCCAAAGTATGAAAGACAAAAGCTTGACATCCTCATTTCTAAGAAGCATTTTGCCTGTACTACTTCCAAGACAGTTTTCTTTATCTTTGAGCAGTCCATAATGTCTTGTATGTATAGATATGGAATTTCATATGTCATCTGTGAAAAGTACGACCTTTATATTTGGGCCAAAATTCAATTTCCTACTTCATTCCCTGATGCTTTGAAAAGCATGACAGGCCAACATAAACTTGACACTTAAAACAATTATGGAATCCAAACAGCAAATGCACATTTGAAACAGTGAATTTATCTCAATAAACTGATGATAATTTTAAGTTCAGGGTATTAGATTACTCTACTTTGCAATAACTAATAGCAAACTAAAGAGAAGCTATTGTCATGTATTAATAATTGCTCTTCAGTACATTATTTAGAGTAGACTCTATAATACATTTCAAGGTATTGTCATTGTAATAAATAATTGGTAAGAATGAAAATTGATGACCAATGTTGTCAGAGAGCAGGACACTTGGTTTGAGTAAAAAGCTAATATATTTATAGAGTTCAATAATTTCTTGAAAAGGTAATGAAAATGTGCTTACACATTCTGAATAAAAATATAAAATATAAACATGCCTTTGTTATATGTTCTTTGTACTAAAGCTGTAAAATCTGTTGAAAATAAAACAATTTCTACTTCTTCCTGAAACCAGGCAAATTATGTAACTGAAGGAACAGTAAATGAAAGAACTCACCAAGCTTTCTTTTTATTACTCAGGAGAATGAAAATGTCCAGAGAGTATACTTAGTTGTAGATTCTAATTTCCCAACATGCCTTTTACAATTTCCAATGTCTATAGGGAATTTTTCGCTAAATTGTTGCCTGCACTAAATAAGGTGTTATCTTCATGATTATTTTTTGACCAAAATTATCCTCCTTGGTTCTCACCAAAACCTCCTAAGGAGGACTGCATTCTTTGATACTAGTTTGGCAATGAAAGAGACAAAAGTATTAAATAAATACTATTATTATTCATTTATCCAGAGTCTGCAATATATCTGAATTAAAACCATTCCAACGCCCCATTTCTGATATTATAGTCTGCCCTTAATAGTAATATTTTAAAAAAAAGGGGGACCAAATGTTCTACAATTAGGCTTATTGTGCCTTAAAAAGAGAAGTCTTCACAAATTCCAGTATTTTGGATTGTCTATTTATTTTGTGCCCTTGGAAAGCCCATCAAAGCAAGATTCAACATGTGTGAATATGCCTCTCTTTCGCAAAGAGGAAGAAGAGCAATTGTGAATGGGTAAGAGGGAAAGGAAAGCCACATGATGCTTAGACCACAAGTGCATGCACCTTCAGTAGATCAGCTCTAAGCAAGAATACATCAGGAAGCTGAGGACCTTAACATTGACTGGGTAAAGCTGTTCATGCCTGTGACTCCTGGGGCCCCAATGAGCAAGTCTTATCTCAGTGTGAACTCTTTTGTTCTAAAACATGTCATTTCATGTCAACTGCTAATCCATTAAGTGACCTCCCCTTTTCTCAATATCAAGGCCATCCCATTAGTAATACTTACTCAGTGCTCTGGTGGCCTCTACCAATGTCTACAATCTCAACTTTTACCATTACACTTAGGCATGAATTTACAGAGAAATTACTGTTTACGATAGAAAGCATTTTGAAGGCCTTAAGCCCTATTTATTTGTTAACATCTATATCAACGCTTCTCATATAATAGATATTGGCATATTTTGAATATGCATAGCAGAATTTACACATTAAATAAATCTTGACCTTCAAAGCCATTACTTTATTAAACTATCAACTTATTCTACTGCTCAAAATCAGGAACTCCTTAACATGAATCATTGCACAAATCAATTATAATGATGCCAGGAATGCTTGTCAATAACTTAGGGCTGTAGGTTTGACTATACCACCAACCCATTTTCTGTTATTTAGGATCTACTTATCCCTCTACTTCAAGTTCCTGTAGCTTCTTCCCACTGCTTTACTTACATGAATACAGTTGCTAAACTCACCTGTGGACCATGAAAATGACTGAAATGCTTCACTTGTACAATGAGATACTTAGTGGGCAGCATGTTGTCGTTGTTGTTGTTAGGCGCCATCAAGTGGGCAGCATAGTTCTCCATTAATAAATTGATCAAGTATCTTTTATTTTGCCTTTCTTTCTTTCTTTTTTAATAGCCAATTGAGTTTGAGCCTTTTAGTATTTTATCAAAGGGGCTTAAAATATTGATAAAACTTAGATAGGCTTTTTCTGGTATTTAGTCATTCTGGTACAAAATTTGGTGTTAGAAAAATCAGAGCTTCTAGATTGTTGTAGTTGTTAGGTGCCATTGAGTCAGCACCGACTCATAGTGACCTTATGCACAGCAGAACGAAACACTGCCCGATCCTGGGCCAACCTCACTACTGTTGCCATGCTTGAGTCCATTGATGCTGCCACCTGGCTAATCCATCTCGTTGGGGGTCTTCCTCTTTTTCACTGACCCTCCACCTTACCAAACATGATGGCCTTCTCCAGCTTCTAGATTACTATTTCAGAAAATTAGGTTTTATTTTTCTTAATATTTATTAATAGGTAGCGTAGTGGTT
>NW_006408548.1:11517348-11524167 GCF_000296735.1 Chrysochloris asiatica | reverse complement strand
CTGTGTATTCTTTTGCTATCCCTATCGCCGCTGGATCTCCCCTCCTCGTGAACCAAACACTCGTGAACCGAACCCCTATGTCGAGGCAAGTCCCGGACAAGGCTCAAGTTCAAAGAACTGGAAGTCAGATGACCAGCAAGAAGGACGATCCAAATTTAGCAAAAAATAAGCTAGTTTTGCTCAAGTGTCCAAATATATAGAAAGCAGGCCACACCCTGAAGGAAACTATCTTTCACTTGATGCTCTGGTTATAGCTGTTCTTATCATAGAATTAATTACATTATATTAGATCTCAACTGTAGAGATGACTAGACTACATCTTGAACTCCTGGTATAGCACTGTAAGATAAGCACTGGACAGTGAACCACAAGGTCAGCAGTGCAAATGCACCAGTTACTCTTTGGAAACCCTACATAAGGTTGCTATGAGTCAGAACCAACGCAATGGCACTTAACAACAAGACTAAGTTTTAACTGCTAAACCACTGAGAATCCTGGCTCAGTCAAGTGGACACATAATCTTAACTATTAAATTGGTCAATGTCTTTCCCATCTTTATTTGTCTTGCCTTCTCAATAGCATTCAACATCACAAACACACCTTCTTTTTAAAAAATTTACATTTCCTTGGTTTTCAAGTTATCATAGTCTCCTAATTTCCCTTCACTCTTATGGATTCAATAACTGGGTATGTATTTTGTGTCCACCATTTTTAATCTCTAGCTCAAATTTCTCCTTTTCTTTCAGTTCCATAAACATACATGCATATAGTGTATGAATACACACATAGATGCACACCTAGATCCCTGGGGAACCATTCTTTGTCCCCTAAGTCAGCTCCTTCTCTATGTTACCTTCCCTCTGTGACTGGGAAGCCACCCATTCAGTTATCAACCTGGGTTTCCACTCCCATATCTAATCTCTTACCATATCCTATTTATTCTGTATCTCAAACAGTTCTCAGATTCATTCAGTTCTATCCATATCCATCCACTTTCATTCAACTCCACTGCCCTGACCTAGTCTGGGCAACCACTGTCTCACTTCATGTATTTCAGCATCCTATTAGCTGGTCTTCTTACCTCTACCCATACCCTTCTGTTCATTCTCACATTGTATTCAAAGTGATTTTCTAGCTTAATAGTCTTTAAACTTTGTTGTCCACAAATTCCCTATTTTGAGAAATATATGTATATTTTTAAGTTTATAAAAAATTATTTTACTAACTTTTACATAATGACAAAGGATAGACTATATGGTGTAATGTAAGCAATGATACAGAATATATATATATGGAGCCCTGGTATGGTGTGGTAGGATAAGCACTGCACTGCAAGGTCAGTTTGAACCACCAGGTCAGCAGTTCAAACTCACCAGCACTCCTCAGAGACCCTAAACAGGATTGTCATGTGTTAGAATTGACACAACGGCACTTAACAACAGCATACACACACACACACACACACACACACACATATATATATAACAATGCATACTCTTTTAAATATGCCTAATAGAGTCCTAGTGTACTGTTACACTGAACTGCTAACTGCAATGTTGGTGGTTCAAATTCAACAAATCCACTACCTGCTCCTCTGAAACTCTCTGCAGGGTCACTGTGATTGGAATCTATTTGAGGATGCTTAACGACAAAAATAGCCAAATAACAAAATTTAGTATCTATCATAAGTCTCTAAAAACTATGTATATGCTCTTTTTTTAAAAGTTGGAGATTTTACATTTTTTCCCTTGAACTTATAGAAGTTATAGAACTTCAATATGCTATATTCCACACAGAATTTTATCCAAAAGGAATATTTTTAGTCTTTTCTTTACTATTTATCACACTGCCCCAAAGTACACAAATAAACTGTAAACTTTATTTTCTGTGAACTTAAGGCTTTAATAATTTTTCCAGATTGAATTATCATTAGACTATAACTGATGAAAACAACACATATATATTACCGTTTAAAACATATTAAATATAAAAAGTAAATTTTTATAATAAAAACATTCTTAATGCTATGGATATCTTTATTTTTATATGAGTTCATGTGCCTCGACATAAACATTACTTGTTTCAAGAATGGGTTAGCATTCAAATAAATTCTATACTCATATTTTGTTCTTCCTGATACAATTTTTAAGATACCTTGCTTCCATAAGTAAGTAAATAGGTCAGGAAGACATTTTATATAGAAATGGAAATAACTTTTTAACTTCTTCCAAATAATATGCCCCAAATAACAAATAATTTTAAATTATTCTACAATAATCTGACCACTTGAATGTATCCTCCCTTAATCTAATTTGTAGCAAACAACTAGACACTCTCCAACTTGTTAAAGGATCTTTTACCAGCCATTAGAATTATTTGCTTGCTCAGTTTCTGAGACATACACCAAAACAACTTTAACAAAACTTATCAAAGACAATTGATTTTACGTGTGATTCTTTCACTTTCTTTTGATGTTGTTATTAGGCACCATGAAGTCATTTCCAACTCAGCGCGTGGCCCTATGCACAACAGAACAAAATGCTGCCCGTTCCTGCTCCACCCTCACCATAGTTTTGTTGGAGCTCATTGTTGCTATCACTATGTCAATTCACTTCTTTGGGGTCTTCCTCTTTTCAGTTGATGCTCGAGTTTACCAACCATGATGTCCTTCTCCAGGAACTGATAACTCCTGACAAAATACGCAAAGGACTAGAGACAAAATCCTAACAATGTCATGCTCGTTGTCAAGGAGCATTGTTTTTTCTTCTGGAAGTCAACAATAGCTTCAATATTCTTCTCCAACATCATTATACAAATTAATCAATTCTTCTACTGTCTTCCTTACTCATTGTCCAACTTTCACATGCGTATGAGACTATTGAAAAGACCACATCTTCGGTCTGGTGCACCTTAGTCCACAAAATGACATCTTTGCTCTTTAACACTTTAATGGGTACTTTTGCAGCA
This sequence comes from Chrysochloris asiatica, assembly GCF_000296735.1. Lineage (NCBI taxonomy): Eukaryota > Metazoa > Chordata > Mammalia > Afrosoricida > Chrysochloridae > Chrysochloris > Chrysochloris asiatica. Next base: position 11,521,200 of record NW_006408548.1, on the reverse strand, counting down.
GAACTGCTAAGTGCAATATGTATTTTGATTCCTTGACTGTTGCTTCCATGAGTGTTGATTTTGGATCTAAGCAAATTGAAGTATTTGACAATTTCAACCTTTTTTGCATTTATCATGATGTTATTTGTTGGTCCGGTTGTGAAGATTTTTATTTGCTTTACACTGAGGTCCAATCCATACTAAAGTCTTTGGTCTTCAACCATAAGTATTTCAAGTCCTCTTCACTTCCAGAAAGCAGAGTTATGTACTCGGCATATTTCCAGTTGTTAATGAGTCTTCCTCCAATTCTGGTGCCATGTTCTTCTTCATGTAATCCAGATTCTTGGATTTTTGCTCAGCATACAGATTGAATAAGTATGGTTAAAGAATACAACCCTGGTACACAACTTTCCTGATTTTAAACCATTCATTGTCCCCTTGCTTTGTTCAAACAACTGAGCACAAGTAAGTATTCTGGAATAGCCATTCTTCACAATGTTATTCCTTGTAAGTAAGAAGGAATAGTGTTGATAGAGAGCTTCCATACTTTGTTATGATGGGCACAGTGGAAAATTAACATGTTTCTGCTATTCTTTGCTTTTAGGAAAGATCTGACATCATCAATGATATGCCTAGTTTCAAGTTCTCTTCTGAATCCAGCTTGAATTTCCAACAAATCCCTGTTGATGTACTGCTGCAACCATTTTTAAATTATTTTCAACAAAATTTTATTTGCATGTGATATTGTTCAATAATTTCCACATTCCATTGGATCATCTTCCTTTTGGAATGGGCACAAATATGGTCGCTTCCAATCAGTTGGCTATATATCTGTCTTCCAAATTTCTTGGCATAGACAAGTGTACATCAGTTTGTTGGAACATCTCAGTTTGTATTCCACTGATTTCTGGAGTCTTGTTTTTCATCAATATCTTCAGTGCAGCTTCAGCTTCTTCCTTCAATTTCATTGGCTTTTAATCATACACTACCTCTTGAAATGGTTCAACATCACCCAGTTATTTTTGGTACCGTGATTCTGTATATTCCTTTAATCTTCTTTAGATGATTCTTGCATCATTCAATAGTTAGCCCACAGAATTGTTCAATATTGCAAGTTGAGGCTTGATTTTTTTATTCTGTTTTGTAAGCTTCAGATATGCTAAGCATGCTCTTTTATTTTGGTTTTCTAACTCCAGGTCTTTGTACATTGTAATATAACACTTTACTTTGTCTTGAACTGCCCTTTGAAATTTTCCATTCAGCCCTTTCTTAGTTTCTTTAAACCTCTGAATGCAAACTGGGTGAAGGTTTACAGAGCAAATCATCAGTTTTATATTCAACAAATTGCTTCATTACAATTATTGCAATTTTCTCCAAAAACCATCAGGTTGACAGTATTTACCTCTATTCACTTTAACTTTTGATTTTTCCCAAGCTGTTCTCAGACTTCTTTCCTTATCTTTGGTTTTAGGAAGGTGATTATGATACGTCTTCGTGATTTTCTTTTGGGATCTGTCATGTTTGGGTTTCATTCAGCTTCTTGTATGCTCATCTTCTTGTCTTTCATGATGTTAGGGAAGTTTCATTTCAACAGTTCTTCAACAATTTTCTCTATGATTTTAATAGTCTCTTCCTGTATTGTGCTGACAAATCTGCTATACAAAACCTCTTTAAGGTCTTAAAGGGCAAAGATGTCCATTTGAGGACTAGGGTGCGCCTAGTATTTTCAATAGGCTCATATGCATGTGAAAGTTGGACTATGAAAAAGGAAGACTGCAAAATAATTGATGCATTTAAGTTATAGTATTGGAAAAGAATATAAAAAGCACCGTGGACGGCCAGAAGGAACACATTTGTCTTGGAAAAAAGACAGCCGAATGTTTCTTAGAAGACAGGATGTGAGACTTTGTCTCTCATACTTCAGACATGTTATCAGGAGGGACTGGTCCATGGAAAAGGACATAATGCTTGATAAAGAGGAGGGTCAGCGAAAAAGAGGAAGACCTCCAATGAGATGGATTGGCACAGTGGCAGCAGCAAAAGGCTCAAGCATAACAACAGTTGTGAGGATGGCACAAATCAAGCAGTGTTTAGTTTTGTTGTGCCTAGGATTGTTGAGTCAGAACTCAACGTGAAAGCAACTAACAACAACAACCACAACAACTTCCTGTTTTGGAATTTTGATCACCTATAAATTATTCCTCTTCATGGTGTTTTACATTAGTTTTAGACTTTCCATATATTTTTTCATTCTTTTTTCTGATTGTTCTCCTAGAATACGAATATTGAAAGATTCCTTTTCAAGGTCACTAACTCAGGCTTACATTGCTTTGAATCGAGTCTTTTTTTCTTTCAATGTATTGTCCATTTCTGAAATTTTGGTACTGACCTTCTGGATTTCTAATTGCAGGTTTTGTATTGTTTTTAAACTTGCATTTGCTTTGTGTGTTTGTTTTTGGTGTGTTTTTCTGAACTCTTCTAAAGCTTTTTCTGTGTTCTCCTTATTTCCTAAGATTTTCATCCTTAGGAGATACTTAAATATTATTCTTTTGAATTCTTTTTCAGTTAGTTCCATTACCTTTGCTTCCTTAGAAACATTTTATGGCTCTGTATCTTGGTCATTTGTTTGAGCCATTTTCTCTTATTTCTTCATGTGCTCTAAAACTGTCTGTTTTTTTCCGGGGTATTGTTGTCCTCTTGTATTTAATTATTTTATTTTGATGTGTTCTTAGGCTCTTAACAACTGTCTTCTGTGGGTGTAGTTAGAGAATAACTAACTCTATGTGCCATTCATACACCTAATATGGCTGGTGTCTGCTGCTGTCTATCATCGATGAAGTGACATAGGAGTTGTTATTGTTTCTTGCTCAGTGGGTGGAGTTGTAGAGGGTATGGTTGTGATTGGGCTGTATGGACAGAGTTGTCTCCTGTGGAGTGGGAAATAGGAGAAAACCACACACACACACAAAACAGAATAAATAAACAAGCAACCAACAACGAAAAGAATAAATAATAAAGGAGAAAAAATAAAAATAGACAGCAACCAGAAAAAAAAAAATAATAATACAGTGACTAAAAAGAGCAAAGGGGGACAGGAAAATGGAGCTAGAGGAGAGAAAAATAAGAGAAAATTAAAGAAAGAAATTTTTAAAAGCACTTAGAAAAACCAGGGAGAGGGAAGATGAAAAGAGAGAGAACAGTAAAGAAAGATCAAAGGGAAAAAAGACAGGAAATGAGAATCAAGAAAAGAAGGAAAACAAAAGCAGAGATAGAAAGGGCAAAATTCAAGGGACTGGAAAAAGAAGAAGAAAGAATAAAAACAACAAAAGGAAGAAAACAAAAACAAACAAACCAGTACAGACCAAGAGAGGAGAAAATTCTTGGGGACTCCTGCCAGCCAAAGCGTTCACAAGGTAGTTGCAGGAGGGATGTGACGTGAAGTTCCTGATCCTAGATGGAGTTCCTATTGAGTTGGGAATTAGCTATGTTGAGGGCACTCAATCTGGAAGTACTCTGTGGAGGACCTTGATGGATCTTCAGTGTCTGTTAGGACTTCAGAGCAGTTGGGAGCAGGGTAGCTAGTTAAAAGGGTTTCTGCTAGACTAATGCTGGTCTAATGACTCAGTGGATTCTGTAGGTCTAGAGCCAAGTTGGTCTGAATAGAGGCACCAAAGTGATTCAGTTATCTCTACCTCACATGTGCATGGCTACCACCCACACAGCTCTGACTGCCCAAAGAGCATGGTCTGTGCTGCTGGTGTGTGAGGGTGGGAGTTAGCCACATGTCTGGTCACCAGGGAAGCATGGGGGAAAAGAAGGAATCGCATCTTTGTGGCTAAAGCTGTTCACAAAATTTCAAGATGGTAGCCACTC
>NW_006408548.1:11511834-11514950 GCF_000296735.1 Chrysochloris asiatica | reverse complement strand
TTCTACTCCCGTAAAGATTTACACCCTCGGAAACTCTATACAGGGTCGCTATGGGTCGGAACCGACTCGATGGCACATAACAACAACAACAACATTAATGTCATAGTTATGGGAGACAATTAAATTATCGATAGAAACTACATCTTATCATTTTCTTATGATTTTAAAATATTGAAACATTAGAATATTTCTGTATTTTTCTAAACCTCAACATGTTCCAAAAATGATTAAAACATGTAACTATGATAATTAATAATTAAAACTTACATAAATATACTAAAATGAAGGCAAATAACAGAAGTACCAGGGATCTGGAGTGAGCTAATTTATGAAGTCAAACAATTAAATTACTGCTAGTATCAAGGCAGCTAAGATTTAATAGGAAAATCTTTGGGTAGCCTAGCTCTCAGTCTAATAAAATAATTACAGATGTTTTCTTTCCTGCACAGTGTGCTTTCCCCATCAAAGTCATATGAAAAATTTAATGCAGGTAGTACACAAACCTCAGTATACAGCTTTGGAGTAATTGTTGGTGTTAAGTGCTGTCGAGTTGTTTCTGACCCATAGCGACCCTGTATATGTTTTCCAAGGATTGGCTGATGAGTTCGAACCACCATCTTTGTGCTTCAAACGACTTTGCAATCCAGAGCATTACCCCATAGTGCTGAACCAAGTTCAAGCTGGTGAGCTTGAATCACCAATCTTGCAGTTCATACTTACCTTGCAGTCCAGTGCATTATTTATTGAAAATACCATGGCTTGGGTCAGGCACACCTCAGTCCTCAAGCTGACATCTTTGCTCTTCAACGCTATAAAAAGGACTTGTACAGCAGATTTGCCTAATGCAATACATCGTTTGATTTCTTGACTGCTGTCTCCGTGAGTGTTGATGGTGGATCCAAGAAGAATGAAGTCCTTGACAACGTCAATATTTTCTCCTTGATAAGAATGCTGTTTATTGGTGCTGTTTAATGGTCCAGTGGTGAGGATTTTCATTTTCTTTACATTGAGATGTAATTCATACCTAAGGCTGTGCTCTTTGATCTTCATCAGTAAATGTTTTAAGTCCTCTTCACTTTGAGCAAGCAAGGTTGTATCATCTGCATAACACAGGTTGTTAAGGAGTCTTCCTCCAATCCTGATGCCACATTTTTCTTCATATAACCAAGCTTTTTCGATGATTTGCTCAGCATACAGGTTGAATAAGTATGGTGAAAGAATACAAACTTGTAGCACACCTTTCTTAAATTGGAGTCATTACCACTGTATAAATTTTTAGAACTACAGATAAGCTGAAAGATAGGGTCACAAAACCCATTATGTATTGTCATTGCCTTATACACTACCAAAGAAACTAATACAAGAATCTTATTTTCTTCCTAATCAGCAGATTAAAATAAGATTATTCAAACATTAGTAATTATCAGTGTGCACAACATTCAATAGTATAAGGAACTTTAAGATAGAACATTTTCCAAAATGACCTGCAGCAAAATGGCTTTTAACCTTAATTAAGTCTGAATGTTGGGTACAGGACTATCTATTGTATTTCTGTTTTAGGTATTTTATAATAAAATTTTTAGTTCTTCAAAGTGGTGGAAAATGAAAAAAAAAAAAAAGCTGCTTCCTTTAATGCTGTTCATACGAATAAAGAAGAATCTTGGGAGATTTGTCAGTTCTTAGTGTTCAGAGTATATGAGGAATGACATTAAATACCTATTTGGTGTGTCTTCTAGAATCCTAGCACTACCTTGTATGTTTCATTGAGTCTGTAAAGAAGGAATGTGTAATCAAGAGCAACTGTCCTGGGTAGAAAACAATCTTCAGAAACATTTTGTTTTACTCTTTCTTTAATGAGTAGCTGCCTTTCCGAAATTCATTGTAAATGGAATTAATTGGGGCTCAAGAGATATAGTGATGAGTGGGAAGGAATGAAGTTATAAAATCAGGTTGGATCAGATGTCAATCTCGGAGTTCGGAAAAGAGCTTGTGGAAAATAAGGAGTAGTTGAAGGGTTTTCAACCAGCAGTGACATGATGATCTAGATGAAAATTTTAAAAGGTGTAATCTAGCTAAAACACACATAATGTCTTGGAGAGGAGAAAGTCTAGAAACAGAAATACCATGTGATGTAGTACTCCCTCTATTTGGTATATATCTTCAAGGAATAACACCTGAGACATGAATAGACACATGTATACCCAAATTGATAGTTACGGTTTTCTGTCAACTTGACTGGGCCAGGTTTCTCAGTGATTTGGCAGTTGAGACGTAGTTATCCCCCAAAAGAGATGTAATACAATGTAATTAACTCTATGATAAGTTCTCCTATGAGCAACCAATCAACTGAAATGATGTTTCCTCAGGGCTGTGGACTACTTCTAATAAATTATACACTCGAACAAAGTTTATTTGCTCTCTATTACATCTGGATCTTGTATCTGGCTCGTCCTCCGACCTCCAGTTCTTTAGATGTGAGTCAGTGCCTGCTCTATTTCCTGCTGATCCAGGGAGCCACCAGAAGACTGCCTGTCTGCCTACTGGATCTGTCTGCCTGCTGATCTTGGTTCATCTGAATGCTCTCCCTCTACACTTGTGAGTTATTCCCTTGATATAAACTTCTTTCTCTCTCTCTCTCCACTGGTTTTGCTTCTCTAGAGAACCCAGTCTAAGACACCTATATTCACTGCAGCACTATTCACAATAACAAAAAGATAGAGACAGACTAAATGTTCACCAACAGGAAGAGGGGATAAACACACTTTGGAATATGCACACAACAGAATATTATGTAATGCATAATTGCATTGTAGAATAACAATGAATCTGTGAAACACCTTAAACTGAGTGAAATTAGTCGATCACAAAAGGTCAAGACTTTTAGGAGACCACTATGGAAAAAAGTCAGAAAAAGGTTTTAATGTTAAAATAAATATTCTTTAATGTTCCAAGTCATGGAAGGAATGGAGACTAATTCATTGGCTAGATGGTTGTTGATATTGTTAAGTGCCATTGAGTCAGTTCCAACGCATAGCAACCCTGTAGAGGGTTTTGTAGGAGCAGCTTTGTGGTTCATACTTACCTTGCAGTCCAGTGCATTATTCTATAGCACAACA
>NW_006408548.1:11494370-11511349 GCF_000296735.1 Chrysochloris asiatica | reverse complement strand
TGCTTTTAGCCTATTTAGCTTATGGGGGCAATTTACTACCACTTATACTTGGACTAAGTAGAAACAATCTACAAATTCAAGAAAATGTATTTCACCCTGAAAGTTAACAAGGCATGCAATTTTTCAAGGCCAATCATTTCTATAATTGGAATACAATATGCTTGTGTACTAATTAATGAAGACTTGGTTTATTCATCTCTTCTGAAAATCCAGTGTATGCTGTCTTCTTAATGGTAAATTGAACATGCTGTCATTAGACAATATTTCAAATGTGGGTTGTGATTAAACTTTTAAAAACATGTTTATTTTCTTACCTAAATGATGCTCTTCTTTTATAATTTTGGAGTGTAATAAATACTTTGAAGCAGACATAGGGTAGATGGGCCAGCCTCACTACTGTTGCCACACTTGAGTCCATCAATGCTGCCACTTGGCCAATCCATCTCATTGGGAGTCTTCCTCTTTTACTCTGACCCTCCACCTTACCAAACATGATAGCCTTCTCCAGCGACTGGTCCCTCCTGACAATACGTCTGAAGTATGAGAGATGAAGTTTGGCCATCTTGGCCTCCAAGGAGCATTCTGGCTGCACTTCTTCCAACACAGATCTATTGGTTCTTTTGGCAGCCCATGGCACTTTCAATATTTTCCTCCAACATCATGACTAAAAAACACAATTCTTCTACGGTCTTCCTTATTCACTGTCCAGCTTTCACATGCATGTGAGGTTATTGAAAATACCATGGCTTGGGTCAGCTGCACTTTAGTCCTCAAGCTGACATCTTTGCTCTTCAACACTTTAAAAAGGTCTTGTGCAGCAGATTTGTCTAATGCAATACATCATTTGATTTCTTGACTGCTGCTTCCGTGAGTATTGATAGTTGATCCAAGAAGAATGAAGTCCTTGACAACTTCAATCTTTTCTCCCTTGATAAGAATGTTGTTTATTAGTCCAGTGGTGAGGATTTTTGTTTTCTTTACATTGAGTTGTAATCCACACCGAATGCTGTGCTCTTTGATCTTCATCAGTAAATGTTTGAAGTCTTCTTCACTTTCAGCAAGCAAGGAGTGTTAATTGTTGTTAAATGCCATCAAGTTGGTTTCGACTCATAGTGACACTGTATAGGGTTTTCAAAGAGCGCTGGTGGGTTTGAACTGTTGACCTTGTGTTTTGCAGTTCAGTACTGATCCTACAGTGCTACACCAGGAATTCAGGATTGTTAAGAGAGGCACTTAAAAAGAAAGAAGGAAAGAATGGAAGAAGAGAAGAGGATGTCTCCTCATATCTTCAAACTTTTAATAAAGCTGATTCCGTCTCTTCAAGAAAAGCCTGTCTTGGAATCTTCTGTTGCAGGCAGAGATCTCAGTTTTTGTAATGCATAAACACCAAAGGGTACGGATTTTTTAATTTATGTATTTATTCAGCAATTATTTCCTGAGTTCTTGGTGGTTGTTGTTAAGTGTCGTGAAGTCAGTTCTGACCCATAACGACCCTGTATACGGTTTCCAAGGAGTGGTTGGTGAGCTTGAACTACCGACCTTGCTGTTCAAACTGACTTTGTAATCCAATGCATTAACCCACAGCTCCAAGTGCTTGGTATGTGCTAAGTAGTCAGTAAATCATTTCAGTGCTGAGGCTACAGTGGTGATAAAAACAGAAAGGGTCCTTTATCTCATGAAGCTCATGATACAGAAAGAGGCAGTTAATAGTGAATGAATTCCATGAAATTATATTAATTTGCAATTATGATAAGTGCTGTAGCCTCTGCTTAAAGACTTGTCTCACTCAAGACAATGCCCCCTTGCATGGGCAGCATTCTTCAAGTGATTAATCATTAAAAGGCTATAAATGCCTGACCCACTACACTCCAATTCAGGACAATAATGAAGCAGTAATTCAGCTTCAAAAAACATCACGGATTGCATAAGTTATTGTTATGACTACCTGACAGCTCAATTTTTTCCTTTGCTTGTTGTTGTTGTTGTTAAGTGCTGTCGAGTCGGGTCCAACCCATAGCAACCCTATGTAGGGGTTCCAAGGAGCAACTGGTGAGCTTGAACCCTCTGCTTATTTCTCTTCCATTACAAACCTATTAACCACAAGAGTACTCCCTAATAAACTCCCTGTGGTGTGGCACTGTGGGTTGATGCGCTGGACTACAAAGTGGGTTTGAACTGCAAGGTCGGCAGTTCAAGCTCACCAGTTGCTCCTCAGTAATCCTATGCAGGGTTGCTATGGCTCAGAACCAACTCAACAGCACTTAACAACAACAATCTCCATTGCAGAGTCTACTTCCCAGGGACTGACCTTTAGTGCCAGGCATGTATGGAGTAAATATACACTTGCCCTTCAACTAAAAAAGAGAAGTCAAGATTCTTTCATTGGACCTGAGTAGGACATGAGCTTCCAAGTCCTATTCCTCTATTGTCTGCTCACAAATTAGGAGCCAGAAGACACAAACGTAGGATGGGCAGAGCAGGTAACAGTGCACACACTCTCCTGATACTGACACAGGCCGCACCATACTTCAGACCAACCAGCCCTTCCTCTAATGTCTCTCAACATAGTAGTTCTGAACAGAAAATTTCAAAGGGGAGCTGGAGAAGACACCGTATTATAATGAAATGTACAAAGATCTGGAGTTAGAAAACCAAAGAGGAAGAACATGCTCAGCATTTCTCAAGCTGAATAGTCTTCCCCAACACCATAATTCAAATGCTGAAGTTTTCCTGTGATCCTCCTTATACACTGTCCCTTTTTCACATACATATGAGATGACTGAAAAAGAAATTTAAGTCTCAACTTGCAATATTAAAGGAATTTATAGGAATTCTGTGCTCATTCCAAAGAAAGGTGACCCAATGGAATGTACAAATCATTGAAAATATCACTAATATCACATATAAGTAAAATTTTGTTGAACACAAAAAAACAGTTGTAGCAATGTATTGACAGGGAGCTGGGAAAATTGAAGCTGTATTCAGAAGAGGACATAGAATGAAAGTTATCATTGCTGAAGTAAGATGGAGCCTGATTCATTTTTCTGCAAGTGGAAATCCAATTTTCCGAGCACCATTTGTTGAAGAGACTCTTCTTTCTCCATTGAATGGACTTAACACCCTTGTCAATAATCAACGGACCATATGAGTAGTGTCTGGGATCTTAAAAGCTCTGGAGCAGCCATCTAAGGTGCAGCTATTGGTCTCTCACTGTGCAGAAGAAAGAAGAGTGATGAAAATTGAAGAGGCTTGGAATCAATTAGTTCAGTGATCTAATGGAACATGTGAACATTAGTCTCCATGACTCTGAGACCAAAAGAATTAGATTGTCTAATTGGCTACCTCTACCAACACCTCTGAAACAGATCACATTAGAAGGTACTGCATACAGTGGCAGAATACGTGGAACAAAATTAAAAATTATTGAAAAAAACAAAACAAAACAGGCTTACTGGTCAGAAAGAGACAGGAGGAACCTGAGACTATGGCCCTCGACCACCCTTCAGCTCTGGAAAGGAACTCACTTTCATTGCTCAATTTTCAGCCAAGCAGCAGATAAGTATATGGGGTTTGGGGTGGGGTAACAACATTAATAAGGTATGCTCACCATGGAAAGGTTAATCATTCAAAATCAAAAGGACAGCATTTTTCTAAGGACAAAGTTGCAAAAAGATGGGAAGGAAAGTGGAATGGAAATAGGAACCACAGGGAGGAAGTGGTATAACTGTTGTTTCATGAAGGGGATTGTAATTCTTGATATGAGACAAGTATATGATTTGCTGAATGCAAAACTGATGATCCTGTCTGTAAATCTCTCAATTCACAATGAAAAAAATCAGTTGATCATAAATATTATTTGGGTTTACTTCTGGATTCTCAGTTGTATTCCACTGGTCTTTTTGCTACTTAAAAAAAAAAAAAAAAGTTTTATTGTGAATTTTGTGATAGTTTACATGGGAGAACATTAGCTTAACATTCATCTTACCATATATCATTTTCTTGCCATGGTTACAATCCCCTCCACGTATCATCAAGCAACCAAAGGGTATACCCTGCAAGCCTACTCCCCCACCCCATCATCAGCACACAGCCCCTCTCCCTCTCTGGGTCTAAAGTTTCCAGCTGCTCCATCTCTCCATGTCCTCATCTCTGCCTCCATCTCTGGCATCACTGCTTCTCTGGGTTGGGTCCTGCACTCTGCTCTTCTCCCTTGGTGGTCCCAGGGACCTCCACTCCTAGGATGAAAATTCAATCACTCCCCTCCTTTTGCTACAAAACGTCTACCTTTACATTTCCAACCCTCACAATCAGTCCTGGTAACAATTATTCACTATTGTATCACAAGAGACCTGTCCACATCTCCTTTCATCAGCCCTGCCTAGAAAGATTGAATACTACTCAGTGGAGATTCTACCTTCCTCCCACACCTTCTGGATCTAGGTTCCCTCTTGAAAGCTTGTAAGCCAGTCACTTCTTGCATTTGTAACCCTCCAATTTTGGGTAGCCAACGTCCAAAAGTTGCCCTTCCCTGTCTACTCTGTATATGGAGGGGGTGGGAATGATCCTCGCTGTAAAGATTTATTCCCTCTTTTGAGCTATTGCATCTGTACATGTAGGTCAAGTTCATCAAATTGTATAAGATTACTCTTTTTTTCCTCTTCCTTTTTCTTCTAGTTGAGCTCTGATCATCCAGTCATTGAAGCCAGGTCAAGTGGGTATTATCTGCAAGTGTGGGGGTTCTTGTGCATATGCCCTCTCTTCTTATCAGCTGGACGCTTCACTCTCCATTCTAGTCCTCTGTGGCTATGTCACTGACTCTGGGCCCTAGAGTCCCCAGATCTTGCCACACTGCTGGCCAACCAGGTCTCCACCCGATTCACAGGAGTCTATTGAATGTTGTAGGGCTTAGCTCGCAGCTTCATTGCTGTTTTTCCCTCATTTCCCCTTATCGGTAACGAACGGGGTCACCAATCAGAGCATGTATTCCCACTGAGTCTTAGTCTTAGAAGGAGGTTTGCCCTGAGGGGACCCAATCACTCACCTTGATGTCTCCTGGGCAAGCCACTTGCTTGTTCTTGCAGTAATCTGTAGGTCTGCCTATATTGTTTTGTATTTTTCCTCTCTTTGCTACTTTTATAGTAGGCTCTTCTCATTAATGCAGCTGTATCTTGTTGTTTTTAACTGCCGTAGAGTCAGTTCTGATTCATAGTGACCCTGTTTAAGGTTTTCCAATAGTGGCTGGTGGATTTGAACCATCAACCTTGTAGTTAGCCATCCAGTACTTACCCTACAGTGCCACACCAGTAGCAGTACAGCATGTTTTAAAACCAGGAAGTGTGAGTCCTCCTACTTGGTTCTTCTCTATCAACATTTCTTTAGCTATTTAAGGCCTTGGAACTGACACAGAGACACTAACAACAACAAAATAAACCACTCTGTATAAAATTTAGGATTTGTTTTTCTATTTCTGTAACGAAGGTTGGTAGAAATTTTAACAGGATTGCATTTAATCTATAAATAGGTTTGGGTAATATTGATAATTTAACAACATTAAATCTTCCAATCTATGAACATGCAGCATCTTTTCATTTAAGTCTTAAATCTCTTTCAGCATGTTTTATAGTTTTCACTGTATAAATCCTTCAGGCTTCTGGTTAGATTTATTCCTAGGTATCTTGTTTTCTTGCATACTACACTAAATGAAACGAGCTCAGTGGCGTCATACGATAAGCACTGAACTGAGCACCACAAGGTCTGTAGTTCGAGCCTACCAGCAGCTCTGTGGGAGAAATATGAGGTTTTCTGCTCCCACAAAGATTTAAGCCTCAGAAACTCTATATAGGATCACTATGAGTCTGAACCAATTCGATGTTGTTGTTGTTGTTGTTAAGTGCCATCGAGTCGGGTCCGACCCATAGCGACCCTGTACAGGGTTTCCGAGGGTGTAAATCTTTACGGGAGTAGAAAGCCTCATCTTTCTCCCGCGGAGCGGCTGGTAGTTTCGAACCGCTGACCTTAAGGTTCGCAGCCCGATTCGTAACCACTCCGCTACCAGAGCTCCTTATGAGTCTGAACCAATTCGATAGCACTTAACAAAAATTATGAATGAAATTGTTTTCCTAACGTCTTTTTTCAGATTTCCCATTGCTGGTGCATAGAAACACAGCTGATTTTTTCTTTGTTGACTCTTTACCCTGAAACTTTGCTAAGTTCCTCTAACAGCTCTAGAAGTTCTCTTGTGCACTTTTCGAGATTTCCTATGTGAGCATAACATCCACAAATAAATTTTACTTCTGTTCCAATCTTGTTTTATCGCTCTGACTAGGATGTCGACTACAATACTGAATAGAAGTGGTAACAGCAGGGACCCTGGTCTTGTTCCCAGTTTCAAAGAGAAAGCTCTCAGTCTTTTGCCAATAAGCACAATGTTGGCTATTGGCGTTTCATATATGTCTGGAATCTTATAGATAAATTTCCTTTTATTCCAGTCTTCTTTAGGGTTGTCTTTTTGTATAAATTTATCAAATACAGTTAAAATAATTATGTGCACTGTAGGATAAGCACTGGACTGCTTATCCTACAGTGCACATAATATATCACAAGGCCATCAGTTCAAATACGCCAGCCACTCCTTGGAAATCCTATACTGGGTCACTATGAGATGGAACCAACTCAATGGCACTAACAAAAACAAAAAAAAACATCTATTATTGGCAGTTATCAACAGTAACTGTTATAGTAGTTCCACTTTTAGAAATTAGTGTTGAGAAATAAACAGAGCTGGAGTTAAATATTTAGTTTTAGAAATTTATCTCAATGTTAATTTTAAAAGGAAAATGAGAAACAACCTAGAACTTCCATAATAAGTGAACAGTGAAATAAACTGTGGTTTCTAGACAGCCTTAACTGAAAGGTCAGCAGTTTGAACCCACCAGTCAGTCACTTGATGGGAGAAACAAGAGGCAATTTGCTCCCACAAATATTTTCAGTCTTGGAAACCCTTCAGATGCATCCAATATAGGTGTTATGAGTCAGAATCAACTTGACAGCAATGGGTACAGATGCAGTCTGGATGAAGGCTATGTTTTCTAAGTTTCTAATAAATGATACAAATGAATAAAAGGAAGTATTTGTAGATAAATTCAGTATAGGAATCATCCACAACTGATGGTGAAGTAAGCAAAATTAGGTAAATAATTATTTTTTTCTCCATTATTTGGTTTCAAGTAAACAAACATCAGTGTTTTTTTATATTAATTCAATAGCCAATTGATGAACACTTACTATGTCTCAAGTACTGGTAGGGAGATGGCTGAGCTGGTCTGGGCCTTTGAATCCTTTGCGTCTATAGCTTACTATGAGAATAGAATCACATCCAGGGGTAGTATGTGTAGCATGATAAATGACTCTTCAAAAGATTCTGAAATGAGTATGAGGAGCTAGTTTTGAGCTAAGGGATTTTCAATCAGGTAGGACAAAAAGCAAAGAACAACAGATCCCAGTGGACAAAGAACAGACAAATGGTGGTCTGGGGTAACTCTGAAACAGAAAGATGTTCCTTGTGCCTAAGTTTTACACATTTCCAATGATATGTTACATAGTTTGATAGTCAGAAAAAGGGAGTATGGTGTGTTGATTTACTTGATATGACTTTTCTAACCATAGTCTTTGCAACTTCCTCTGAATAACTGGGTATATGTCCTCTTTTCCTAATTGGTCTGGATAAGAGAAGATGAGGGAAGATGCTGATAAGATTATATGATTAAGTTGTGAGCAACTGTTAATAGGGTTGCTGTTGTGTGCCGTGGAGTCAGTTCTGACTCATAGGGACCCAGTACAGAGTTTCTGAGGTTGTAAATCTTTATGGGAGCAGAACACCTCATCTTTCTACCGCTGGTAGTTTCAAACTGCTGACCTTGAGGTTGGCAGCCTGACTCGTAACCACTATGCTACCAGAGCTCCTTAATATTGTGAGTATGGTCTGTGAATTCTGAGTGGCCATTGCAATGGATTATCAAACCCAGCAAAAAAAAAAAAAAAAAGAGAGAGTGCTGTAGGAGGGACAGTTTGTGTCAGAATTGACACAAGGAGACTGGTGGGTGGAGGTATATCTGACCCTTGTCTCACAGGAACTGGCCTTGGACTGATGTGGAATTTGATTCTCCTTCCCCTTTGCGAAGTCCGAGGAGGTCAGATGCTGCCTCTACCCCATTTCCCAGAGGTTTACATAGCAGCAGAGAAGCTAAAGATGTGAAGTCTGGACCAGACTGTCATATGTTCCCAACCCATTCTGTTACTTATATAATTTTATCCTATGGGCAATGAAGAATCCTGGTGTGGCATAAGCACTGAACTGCTAACTGCAAGGTTGGCAGTTCAAACCCACCAGTTACTCCTCGGAAACCTTATACAGGGTCACAATGAGCCAGAACTGCCTCAACAACACACAACATCAACATGAGCAATGAGGAAATCATTGACCATCTTGAATTCATTAGGACAATGTCTTTGAATAGGAAGGGATAGGAACAACTTAAATCAGCATAGACAAAAAGGGGGAAATGGTCTTTTAGCCTGGATTGCATGCAGGTAGATTACTCTAAAATAAGATCCCAGGGAGTTGATATGAGGGAAAAGATGGAGTGCAAAGAGGAAAGAGAATGATAATACATGAATGTAATATTTTACTTCCTAAGTTATAGGTGACTGGCACTTGACACCATGATACAATTGAAAGTCTTAAGAAATGTGTTTCAGAATTGTCCATTGGATCCCATCCTTTACTGGTCAACATGGCCCCAAAGGCATTAACTTCCTCTGAATTTCTAGGTTGTATATATGTGACAGCTGATAGGGCTCCCATGGGTATTTCATGTAGTAGTATCAAAGAAACAACTGTGAGGTAAAAGACACAGGTCTGATGCACGGTGCTTCAGGTTTTACTTCCATGAAGCTGGTTAAAGCCTGAAAAGAACTAGTGGAGAAATATAAAAATTGAGACTGATAGAATCTGAATGGTATATAAGAGATATTCTAAGCACAAGTCTGTGGTGGTTCAAAGAACAAAAAAGACAGAAAGAACAGGAAGAGAGCTGAACCTCAGAACTGCAACTAGAGGTGCAAACTCTATCTGCCTACATAAGTTGTGTCTTTCTTGGTGAATCTGATGCCTGTTAACTCTGGAGTGGTGTGACATCCTGGGGACAAATGCATGCTCATGATCTTTGCCATCCTTCACATGGTTGTGGGAATCCCTTTGGTGGTGTGACCCAGTATCACTTTGACAAGTTTCAGTGGCCCATTTTAGGTCAAATAGTGGCATGGTAGGATAAGCACTGGACTGCTAACTGCAAGAGCATAGATTCAGAGACCCTATATAAAGTTTCTTAGCAACGTTCATTCTTGGACTAGTAAACACGGTTAAAGAGAGGCGTCATCTAAGGACAGAGTTTGAAACCATCTAATAGAAGAGTAAATTCCAAATGAAGAGCATGATGGCAAGCAGACAATGCCAGAAATGTCTTATGCCCTAAGTGAGGAGGTGTTTGACCAGAGGACATCTCTTAAAGAGTATAGACACTAGAAGTGTCTGTAGTAAAAGACAAGAAAAGGCACAATAGAACCTGATTCAAGGTAGGAGTTGGTAACAGAAAGAAGGATGGAGTGATGTTAAGAAGAATAATCAATGGGTCATGTGGTCCATATTAATTCACATGGTACCCTTACATTCATCCATTAACAATAACTTACATGACAAACATTTATAGAACCAGATTCCAAGTCCTGTTAAAGGCACTGGTGCTCCACTGGAGCATAAGACACAGTCCCTACCTTAAAAGAGCAGAGAATCCTTTGACTTTCATCCATTGCTGGTTCTATGACCTAGACTCTAGTCAAATGAGACTCCATTTTTCCTTTTCCTGGTGAATACCTAGTAATTCTTTAAACATATTTCAAATTTAAGCTCATATATGCAGTCTTTCAGAGGCTGAATTAATTTCTTCTTCTTCTAGGTTCTCACATGATTTTGTTTCAGGTTGGATTGTAATTTTTTATTTATCTTTTTCTCATTCTCCTTTTAGATAGATGAGTCCCTTTAGAATTGAAGTCGTGTCTTATTTATCCTTGTTTCCATAGTACTCAACACAGTGGAGGTCATACAGATAGATGGTTCTTCAGTTTGGAGGCGGCATGGATGCTGAATTCAGGACATATGTTCTCTATCAGATTAACAGTGCAGAGACATCTTGGGTAAATTATTACAGTTTTCAGTGACTTTATCTCCTCTAAATGAGCAAAAGACCAAAATAAGAGGAATAAAAGTCATGCTATAGAATTATCATGATTTTATCATTGTTCATGTTTTAAGAATAAGAGTCTCTGACCCCATAGAAAATTGTGGTCTGACTCAAAGGAGGCCACCCAGAAAACAATACATAGTGAAAACAAAACATAAAATAGAAAGCTTATTGCAAGAGGTAAGAGGTGATTTTTTTCACACCTTTTGTTCTCACCTGATAAATGATAAGGCACACTGCTAAATCTCCTTTGTTCATTTGAAGAGTTTTTCACATAATGCTGATTTAAACACATTGTTAGCTAAAATTTTTTCCTAAAGGAAGAACAGTCCTGAATAATTATGTTTTTAAAAAATTGAATATAATATAATAATAATTCAAAAGAACAGTTTTTTGAAAGTGAAAATACAAGTTATAAAGACTAGTCATCACTATGAATAAAAATAAGGAGTCCTAGTGTGGTGCTGTGGGTTAATGCACTGGATTGCAAGGTTGGTTTGAATCGCGAATTCGGAAGTTCAAGCTCACCAGCCGTTCCTTAGGATGCCTATACAGGGTTGCTATGAGTTGGACTGACTCGATGGTACTTAACAAGAAGAAGAAGAAGTAACAATAACTATACTTTATTAACAGCTTACTCTATATCAGACACCATTCTCAGGTTTTGATATTGGTTATGTTTATGTCAAAACAATTGCAAATGAAAATTATTGTATTTTTACAGATGAGGAAATTTAGGCTCAGGAGAGCAGCTATATAGTCATGTACATATACAATCATGTATTTATAGCTAAATCTCACAGCCATAATATTGAGCAATAGAAGCAAAAATATGAAAATACACACTACACAATTACATTTCTATATAAAGTTAAAAAACAGGCAAAAAGAGTGATTACTTTTGGGGATGGGATTGACCAGGATAGGCATGACAGAATCTTCTGGGTTACTCTAAGTACCTGGAATTAGGTGGAAGTTCAGAGGTATATGAGTATGTGTGTGTGTATCTATGAGTGTGTGTATATTGTTGTTGTTGTTAAGTGCTGTCAAATTGGTTCTGACTTATAGAGATCCTATGTAGGGTTTCCAAGGAGTGGCTGGTGAGTTTGAACCACCAACTTTGTAAGTTAAACTGATTTTGCAGTCCAAGGCTTTGTCTCACAGCACCATACCTGATTCACCTGCATAAAAATTGTTCTCCTTTATTATATATGTTACATCACAATAAAAAGTAAGAGTTGGGAAGGAATTTGAATGTAGCTCTGTTTAGTTCTAAAGCCACTATATTTCCACTACAGATTCTTTCTGCAATCAGTTTTGGGTGTTTATGTTAAACATAGAAATTTACCCATTCTAGTGGGATATTGCTGTTGTTAAGTGCAATCAAGTCGGTTCCAACTCACAGTGACCCTGTATAATGTTTCCAAGGAGTGGCTGATGAATTTGGACACTGACCTTGTGGTTCAAACTGACATTGCAGTAAGTGCTTATCCCACAGAGACACACTAGGACTTCATTCTAGTGGGATCGTGGTAGTGGTGGTAAGTGCTGTGGAGTTGGTTGTGACTCATAGCAACCCTGTATAGGGTTTCCAAGGCTGTAAATCTCCCCAGATGATGTTGCAGGTAGATTAATACAGTGCACATGGCAGAATACAAGGAGGTTGATGCAGTAACTAGGACTTAGACATCTGTGAACCTTGTTGAAGGAGAGGGCTTAGATTTGATTTAGGGAACCAATGCAAGATTTTATATGAAAAAATTACAATCCTATTTGCTGCTGCGAGTAAAATGGATTAAGGAGCATTAATGGGAAGAGGAAAAGCCTAGAAACAAAAAGCCAGTTAGGAGGCTATTATAATAATATATGAAAAAGTGGATAGATTTTCAACTACAATTTGTTACATTGGAGTTGGGGGGTGAAATAAAAGATACATTTCAAAAGTAGGGTTGAAGTTAGTACCCATTTGACCTAGTTAGGATGGCTAACTAACGAGAACCCGACCAAACGAAGATAAAGATGCTTAATACTGTGACCAAGTATTTGTACGTTGCTACAATTTGATGAACTAGACCTTTGCTTATAGATGCAGTTGCTCAAACTTCCAACTGGAATGTAAGGCTTCTTCATACCAAGAAACAAGCTTATTTCCTCAGTGCACATAGGGAAGGGCAATCTAGACACTGGCTATCAAAAATGGGGGGCTATAAAGGCACAAAGTGGCTGGCTTAGAAGCTTTTAGGAGTGTGTTTAGTTTTAGAATGAGGTGGTAAGGTAGAATCCCCACTAAGTAGTTTTCCTTTTCTCCAGATGGATCTAGTGAAAGGGAATGGGGTGATAGGATTTTATGATTCAATTGTAATTGTTAACAGACTAACTGTGATTGTCACAACTGTAATTGTAGAAGCTGTATAGCTAAAAGGGAAGAGTAGCTAATCTTTCATTTTAGGAAGAGATGATTGCTGGACCATCAAGAAGGAAGAACACGAGTGGAGCATGAGATCCTACCTAGAAAAGTTGTGACAGCCAACATGGTGGCAAAGGCGATGGCACAGAGAGACAGAGCAGCTGCAGTCTCTATGCCCATGGAATGAGTAATGAGTAAGGCTGTGCGCCTGCAGGCAGGAGGCTGGCTTGCAGAATATGTTCTTAGAACATTTAAATGAATATTTTTGTTTGTTTGTTTTGCATGTGTACATCAAATAGTTTGGGTTTGTTCATTTGTGACATATAAGGTAAAAAGGGAAGCCACAGAGAGGAAGTAGGATAACTGTTTTTACAGGAAGGAGACTGTTAATCATTGAGGTGAAACAAAGTGTATAATTTGTCGAATGTAAAGCTGATAATTTTGTCTATTAAACTTCACTCAATTCACAATAAAAAGTTTTAAAAAATTAATTAAACAAAACCATTCCTACAAAAAATAAATAAAAAATCAAAATAAAAACAAAAAAAGTAGAGCTGAGTGGCTGTTGTAATTAAATGGATGTGGATAATGTCAGACAGACAGGAGTAGATAGAGGAGGATAAGTGCACTGATCATATTTAACTACCAGAAATGAAACAGGACAAAGTACAAGGTTGATTGTTTGGGCTCTAGACAAATGCATTGTAATTCAATATTACTTGCCAATACCATAATTCAAATGCATACATTTTTCATCAATCTTCCTAATATGTTTTCATGCTTTTGTGTGCATATTCAATATTAGATTAAGGGTATGAAATATTAGATTAAGAAACACATGTGCATTTGAACAAATATTTGAAACATATATGTGTATATATGCGTTTGGTACAGTATATATACTGTACTAAAGGAAATGGTTGATGTTCAACCATTTCAATAGGTAGTATATGATCAAGAGCCAATGATACTGAAGGAGGAAGTCCAAGGTGCATTGAAGGAATTGGCAAAGAACAAGGCACCAGAAATTGATGGAATAAAAATTGAAATCTTTCAAGAAAGTGAGGCAGCACAAGAGGTACTCACTTATCTATGCCAAGAAATTTGGAAGACAACTATTTGGCTGACTGACTGGAAGAGATCCATATTTGTGCCCATTCCAAAGAGAGGTGACCCAACAGAATGCGGAAATCATCAGACAATCTCTTTGATAACCCAGGCAAGTAAAGTTTTACAAAAGGTAATATAGAATGAGCTGCAAGCATACATTGACAGAGAACTTCCAGAGGGTCAAGCTGGATTCAAAAGAGGCCATGGAATGAGGGATATCATTGCTGATGTCTGATGGATCTTGCCTGAAGCAGAGACTACAAGAAAGATGTTTACCTATGCTTTATTGACTACGCAAAGGCTTTCGATTGTGTGGATCATGCCAAGCTATGGACAACATTGCAAAGAATGAGTATTCCAAAACACTTAAGTGTGCTCATGAGGAATCTGTACATTGGTGGACCAAGAGGCAGTTTTTTAACAGAACGGGAACAATGAATGGTTTAAAATTAAGAAAGGTGTGCTAGCTACAAGGTTATATCCTTGTACCATACTTATTCAACTTGTATGCTGAGTAAATAATCCGAGAAGCTGGGTTATATGAAGAAAAACGTGGCATCAGGATTGGAGGAAGACTCATTAACAACCTGTGATATGCAGATGATACAACCTTGCTTGCTGAAAGTGAAGACTTCAAACATTTACTGATGAAGATCAAAGACCACAGCCTTCGGTATGGATTACATATCAATGTAAAGAAAACAAAAATGTTCACCACTGGACCAATAAACAACATTCTTATCAAGAGAGAAAAGATTGAAGTTGTCAAGGACTTCGTTCTTCTTGGATCAACTATCAACACTCATGGAAGCAGCAGTCAAGAAATCAGATGATGTATTACATTAAGCAACTGTGCTGCATAAGACCTTTTGAAAGTGTTGAAGAGCAAAGATGTCAGCTTGAGGACAAAGGTGCGCCTGACACAAGTCATGGTATTTTCAATAATGTTATATGCATGTGAAAACTGGACAGTGAATAAGGAAGACCATAGAAGAATTGATGATTTTGAGTTATGGTGTCAGAGGAGAATATTGAAAGTACCATGGGCTGCCAAAAAACCAACAGATCTGTGTTGGAAGAAGTGCAGCCAGAGTGCTCCTGGGAGGCCAGGATGGCCAAACTTCATCTCTCACACTTTGGACATATTGTCAGGAGGAGCCAGTCACTGGGGAAGGATATCATGCTTGGTAAGGTGGAGGGTCAGAGAAAAAGAGGATGACCCCCACAGCAAGATGGATTGGCCACGTGGCAGCATCAATGGGCTCAAGTGTGGCAACAATTGTGAGGTTGGCCCACAATCAGGCAATGTTTCTGTTCTTTTGTGCATAGGGTCACTATGAGTTGGTGCCGACTCAATGGCACTTAACAACAACAACAAGGTACTTAAATGTTCAGTCTAACAAATACACTTCTCTTTCCCTTCATAGATTCTACTGTGGTTTAAGCGATGCCATAGTTTCCAAGGATTACTGCATTGTCCTCCTCACTTGTTTCTTTGTACAAGTATTTTCCCCTTAGAATCTCTGGTGGCACAATGGGTTACAGATAGGACTGAAAACTACAAGTTGAGCAGCTCAAACTCACTATTTGCTCTTTGTGAGAAAGATGAGACTGTATAACCTGGCTACAGTCTCTGATATCCTATGGAGAAGTTCCCTGTCCAATATGGTTGCTATGAGTTGGAATCAACTCAGTGGCAGTAAGTAATATTTGACCCAAGCAAAAGAGAATCAAAGGCATATCATTTGAGTCGAGATCTAAATGGGCCCATTGCCATGATTTTCTTATTTGACTGTGTGCATTTTGCAAGGAAAGTTAACACCTAGAGAATCCTTTTTGACTGTTGAGCTTATTCTTTTAAGTTCAATTATGAAGTTTAGATTCATCCTTTGCAATTACTCTTACACTTTTCTTTTTACATATGTACACATCCAGTTCAGCCTTTTGTCAGATCCTACCTGAATTACCTCAATAGCCTTCTCATTGCCTTGCTTATCTCTTGACTCTATCCTTACCACCTAACTTCTTTTATATAAAATCTTTATAAAACATTTGAACACAATGCCATTTAAATAAAAACACTTGTTATCCTTCAGTAGCTTCTGACAGTATGTAATGACAAATCCACATACTCTCTAGTTAATTTTAAAGAATCTGGCCACTTTTAGCATTTTCAGTCCCACCATTTCAACTTCTTAAATACTTAAACTCATTGAAATAGTTTCAGACATTGTTCTCCACTTGCTTTACATGTGGTCCTGTGCTTCCCATGTAGTCCTATGCTTCCCACCCTTGTATTTTGCTTACATGATTCCATTCTTTACCCCCCACCTTTTCTATACCTCACTGTCCTTTGAAAACAACTCAAATGCCATAAGCTTTTGCCCTGGCTTTTCTTCTTAGTATGACATGTCTTCTCTTTCCTTCCTACTCACAAGCTATCCATCTAACAAGACCAAGCATAATTTCTGCCTTATTTTTCTCTAAAGTTTTCTTAATCACACTGACATTCTTTTCTTATGGAAAGTTGCTATGGAGCCAATAGGTGTTGTGTGAATTATGAGGATGGCGGTTGTATAATACACTTCCTAACTTCCAGGACCTTGTTCTGGTCTCAACTCATTAAGCTCCTATTTGCCATAATCACCCAGAGAATTGTCTATTAACAATGTGATGCCTTAGGAAATTTCTTTCTGCTAATTGAATTTCTGTGATTTTACTTTCTTTTTCACGCTTCCTAGTGGCTACCACTCATCTGTCAGTTTGACATATTGTGGTGGCTTGTGAGTTGCTGTGATTCTGAAAGCTATGTCACCAGTATTTTAAATACCAGCAGGGTCACCCATGGTGGACAGGTTTCAGATGAGCTTCCAGATGAACACAGAATAGGAAGAAGGAGCGACGAACTACTTCCAAATATTTAGTCACTGAAAACCTTATGAATAGCAGAGAAAGGCACTCAAAATGTGACTGGGGAAGAGCTGCCTCCTCAAAGTAGAGCTGACCATGATGACGTGAATGGAGTAAAGCCTGTGGGAGTAAAGCAGTAAAGCCCACGGGACCTTCATTTGCTGATGGGGCACAACTCAAAATGAATAGAAACAGCTCTAAACATACATTAATCATTGGAACATGGAATTATGAAGTATGAATCTAGGAAAATT
>NW_006408548.1:11481578-11493610 GCF_000296735.1 Chrysochloris asiatica | reverse complement strand
GATGTAATACAAATGGAAATCTTTCAACAAACTGAGGTAGCACTAGAGGTACTCACTCACATATGACAAGGAAATTTGAAGACAGTTACCTGGCCATCTGATGTGAAAAGATCTGTATTTGTGTCCATTATAAAGAGCGGTAACCCAAAGTAATGTAGAACTCATCAGAAAATATTATTAATATCACATGTAAGTAAAATTTTGCTAAAGATAATTCAAAAATGGCTGCAACAGTACATTGACAAGAAAATGCCACAGGTTTAAGCCAGATTCAGGTAAGAAGGTGGAATGAGGGGTATCATTTCTAACTTCACATGGATCTTGACTAAAAGCACACAATACCAAAAAAGGTTTACCTGAGCTTTACTGACTATGCAAAGATTTTTGACAGTGGGGATCATGACAAGCTGTGGAGAATAGGCATTCCAGATAGTGCTCATGAGGAACCTGTTCATAGACCAAGAGGCATGCATTCGAGAGAACAAGGAGATGGTTTAAAATTAGGAAAGCTGTGTGTCAGCATTGTATCTTTTCACATACTTATTCAACCTGTATGCTGAGCAAATAATCCAAGAAGCTGGATTATATGAAGAAGAAGAATGTGGCATCAAGTTTGGAGGAAGACTCCTTAACAACCTGTGATATGTAGATGATACAACATTGTTTGCTGAAAGCGAGGCGGACTTAAAATACGTATTAATGAAGATCAAAGACCACAGCCTTCAGGATGGGTTGCATCTCAATGCAAAGAAACAAAAATCCTTACCACTTACCAGTAAATAGCATCATGTTAAATGGAGAGAAGATTGAATTTGTCAAAGACTTCATTTTGCTTGGATCCACTATTAACACTCTTTGAAGCATCTACCAAGAAATCAAACAACGTATTGAATTAGTCAAATCTGCTACACAAAACTTCTTTAAAGTGTTCAAGAACAAAGATGTCCATCCATGTGAGGACTAAGGTGAACCTGACCAAAGTCATGGTATTTTCAACAGCCTAATATGCATGTTCTGGTAGCGTAGTGGTTACGAATCGGGCTGCGAACCTTAAGGCCAGCAGTTCAAAACTACCAGTCGCTCCTCGGGAGAAAGATGAGGCGTTCTACTCCCATAAAGATTTACAGCCTCGGAAACCCTGTACAGGGTCGCTATGGGTCAGAACTGACTCGACGGCACTTAACAACAACAACAACAACAACAATATGCATGTGGAGTCCTGGTGTGGCATGGTAAGTAAAGCACTAGACCTCAAGGTTGGTTTGAACAGCAAGGTTGGCAGTTGAAACTCACCAGTCGCTCTTCAGAAACCCTATACAGGGTCACTATGAGTTGCAATGGACTCAGTGGCACTTAACAACAACAATAGCATGCATGTGAATGTTGGACAATGAATAAGAAAAACCACACCAGAATTGATGCATTGAGTTATGGTGTTAGAGAACAAAATTAAAAGTACCATGGGCTGCCAGAAAAACAAACAATTTTGTCTTGGAAAAAGTGCAACCAGAATGCTCCTAAGAAGTCAGGATGATGTTACTTTGTCTCTTATATTTTAGACATATTATCAGGAGGAACCAGCACCTGGAGAAGAAACGGAGGGTCAGCAAACAAGAGGAAAACCACAATGAGATGGATTGGCACAGTGTCAGCAGTAATAGGCTTAAGGTTAACACCTACTAAAATGATGGTGTGGGACCAGGCAGTGTTTCTGTTGTACAGTGGGTTACCATGAGCCAGAACCAACTTGACAGCACCTAACAACAATGACACTTGAGTTACCACCCTTAGTTTTCCTTGGAGTCATGGTTAGTGTTAAATATAGAAGAATGTTTAAGCAAAGTTTGCTAATGGTTCTGAATCTTGCATTTGGCTCATCACGTTTGACTTCTACCAGATCTGATTCACCAGCTCCAGCAATCTCGTGCGTCATTATTTTGTCTTTTGACCTGCTTATTTGGAGTCCTCAGCTTTTAAGATTACATTGGTTGGTTGGTTATGTGCCATGGAGTTGGTTCTGACTCACAGCAACCCTGTACAGGTTTTCTGAGGCTGTAAATCTTTACAGGAGCAGAGAACCTCATCTTTCTCCCGTGGAACAGCTGGTAGTTTCCAACTGCCGACCTTGAGGTTCGCAGCCTAGTTTGTAAATCTCTATGCTACTAGAGCTCCTTAATAATAGGTGAGGGAAATCTTCAGACTGATCTCTGAACAATGCATTTGGGATTTTCCAGTCTCCAGAATTGTGTCCTTTTCTTAGACAGTTGTTGAGTTCTGTGAGATTGTGAAGCACACCGCAGAACCCTGGGACATGCGGGAGGGGAAGAGCGGTGACTATTAAGGATTATGGAGTGCTAAAACATGTACTTGGAAACCCTCTAGAGGGTTTCTATGGGTCGGAACCGACTCAAGGGCACTTAACAACAACAACAACATAACATGTTAGAAAAGTAGGACATTTGGGATATCTTTAAGCTTCACTTCAAAGGTGAAGTGCTGATCTTTCTAAAAAAATGATTCATGTCTTTACTAACCAAAATTAGTTCAAATCCACCCAGTGATGCTATCAGAGAAAGGCTTGGCAACCTGCTTTTGTAAAAACTGTAACAAAGAAAACCTTATGAAGCTCAGTTCTACTTTGTAACACATTGGTTGACAATAGTTACAATAGACTTGACAGAAAGGGGTTTGGTTTACCAGGCATGGAGGTGGTACTTTTGTTAGTGCTTCTCATAGTGTAATATGCTTAGAAAAGTCCATTTTGTGTGGTACACGAAACCCATAATTGTACAGATGTTCTTGCTTAGGATAAAGCTAAAGTGAGTTGATTTTAAAATGCTAAATTATAAAGGTTCGAGTGATAGTAATGGTAAAAATGTGGACATTGTCCTCAAGTCACTTAAATAGATCACATTTACTTCCCTACTTATCACAACAACCTTGTAAATTAGTAACTAAAATTTAGAAGATCCATGGAACTAGTAGATTGTG
This sequence comes from Chrysochloris asiatica, assembly GCF_000296735.1. Lineage (NCBI taxonomy): Eukaryota > Metazoa > Chordata > Mammalia > Afrosoricida > Chrysochloridae > Chrysochloris > Chrysochloris asiatica. The sequence goes on along the minus strand of NW_006408548.1, from coordinate 11,490,619 downwards.
ATACCGGACTCAGGTTCAGGCACTCAGGTCTACTAGAATCTCTCCAAAATATCTCCCCTTTCCACGATGTCCTTTTGGATAAAGATTTGGTTTATTTGAGTGTGGGAGCCTGAGTTGTATCATCATCTTAAAAAGAGTTTCTTTCTAAATTAAATCCTTTACTTACAAAAAATGGGGTTCTAGAGTTTATAGCACGTTTTCAAAACGCACAAGGAAAAGGACTCACTTTCCTGCCTAGCTGAGTTAAACGTTAATTCCTCACCTTGGCACCTCAGACTGCAGCTGTAATCAAGGCCGTTATGCCCAAATAGGCCCTTAAACGGAAGACCTGCTGAGCAGAGACACACTTTTCCAGTCCTGCTCAACTGTGTCAGCTTTTCTGCCAACTGACCAGGCGGAAGCAGCAGCGGGAGAGGAGGGACTGTAGGTAGGCAGGGAGGGGATCATTTTGAAAGCCTTAAATCTCTTGCAGGGAAGAAGCAGCTGCTCCTTGTTTTTCAAAACATCTGTCCCACCTTTGGAGGTTTCTGTTAGTTAAAAGTGCATTTGACAAAGCATCTCTGAAGGCTAGTTGAGTCGGATTGAGTTATGCCATCCAGAAGTTTCTGCTACTGAGGACATTTGAGGGAATTAAGGAGGTCGGTCATCACTGTCCTTCATTGTTTTTTCACGAAACATCCAGCTTTGTGTCAAGTAGGTTGTAACAACCACTAAAAACTGAGTGTACTCTCTGAGGACTGAAAAAGAGGTTCCTAATTTTTATTTTAACCTGCAGGGAAGCACAGGCTAACACTCCTCCACTTCCACGGTAGACCAGGATGTGTACATCTCATGAGAGTAGCGTTTATCACATTTTAACAGCATGTTGCTTCCTATATGACTCCCCTACCAACACCGTGCTCCTTGAGAAGGGCCTTAGTTTTAGACAATTACTTTCCCCTAGTACTCAGTACCTTGCTTGCCACCGGGCAGGCGTGAAATCGACATTTATGAATGAATGAATGTTAACAAGGAAAAATTAATGAAAGAAACGGGTTGCCTTATTTAGTTCTCTGAAAGCGGGCCAGGGAGATTTCAGACTCTGACCTAATCGCTGATGGAAGCGCATCCTAAAGGCTCAGACCTCTGGCTCCTACCAAGCATTAGCGCTCGACCCTGAGGGAAGCTGCGCACGCTCAGCCACGCCCTCTTCCCAGGGTCATTCCCTTTCAGACTCCGTGAAGCTCCGGAGGATAAAGATCAGGGGCGGGGCCAGTAGGGCGCAGGCGCGGTGGTCGGCGGAAGTAGGAACTTGGGATGGGAAAGGGGCTTGGTTGCGCGCTCCTTCTGCTTCCTTCTCACGCGGGAAGCTCCCTCAGGCCGCACGTTCTGCCAGGCCGAAGCTCCTCCCCTACCCGCCCCCTGCCCGTGATCCGCCTCCGGGCTACCGCCTTGTCACCGCGCCGAAATGGCGCTCGACCCCGCAGGTACTGTTACAGGGAGCGGGGATCACTGAGGGTCCTGCGGCCGGGACTCTCCGGCATGCTGTGCAGAGTCATGGCAGGGCCGGGGAATGTGCCGAGCTGTGGGGATCACATTGCTTCCGCAGCCCCCTCACCCTATGCGGATGACAGAGTTTCTGATTAGGGTTAGATGAAGGGCGCAAGGGTTTGATCTAAACACATTGTTTGGGATGTGCAAACTTTTTCCTCATTAAGTTGACATCATCTTCACTGTCTTTGGGGACACAAACTCTTTAAATATCAAATGTGCAATGTGAAAAATCAGTGTGTTCATTCAGATGCACGAACTTATGTTAGTTTTCAGGAGGTCACAGATCCCAAGTGTATCCTTGGTGCCCAATTTAAAAACAAAGTTCAGAAGATCTAGTCAAAGTGGCGGGAAGCGTCTTGGAAAGGTTCCTTAAAGTCTTGAGATGGATCTTATTTAACTTTCCAGCTTCCACCCCACTTCCATGTTCAGCAATAGTTTCACTTACAGAATCTCACCTGCAGCATTTTTGCTTTTAGCTATGTATGTGATGAAGGTATGTGAATCCTGATAGAAGCAGCTCTGGTTTCTAAAGATAAGCACTGGAGAGTCCACCGGTCTCCACACACAAGAGAAGGATGAGGCTTTCCACTCCCACAAAGATTTAAGAAAAAAAAAAAAAAGCCTCAGAAATCTTATATAAGGGTTTTTGTGAGTCGGAACCAACTCTAAGGCACATAACAACATGGAGTCTTAAGGAGCCCTGATAGCTTAGTGTTCAGGCTGGGCTGCTAATTGCAAGGCCAACAGTTTGAGCCTAGCAGTTTCGGAAAAGGAAGTTTAGGCTTTCTGCACCCATAATCAAAAACCCTATGAGTCAGAGCTGACTTGGTGGCACACCACCATTACCACAGAGTCCTGGAATCCTGGAGTGGCGCTGTAGGATAAGTACTGGATTGCCAACTGCAAGATCTGTAGTTGAAGCCTTCCAGCCACTCCTCGGAAATCCTAAAAGTCTTTGTAAATTGGAACTGACCCTACAGCACTTAACAGACAACAACAACATTGATCTAGGTAGAAGTGGGTGGCATAAAAGTTAACACATAGTTAAGTGAATCTTAAGGCTGGAGGTTGGAGTTCACCCAGAGATCAAAGTCCTGATGATCTACTTCAAAAAAATCATCTTTGAAAGTCCTCTATGTAGCACAATTCTACTTTGGCACAAATAAGTAACTGTGAGTTGCAATCAGTCCTTGATAAGTAGTTAGGTTTAGAGCTTCATTTTTGGAGGGAATGGTAATTCGTCTGTTTCATTCTCTTAAGTTGATGGATACCAAAAGTGAAGAAATTGAGAAGTGAAATGAGTTCAGACCTTTAGACATTTAGAAATGAAAAACACACTTTTATGAAAAAAATCTGTAATAAATAATGAATTTATTGAATGCTCTAATATCAAGTTCTTTGCTAAGTATTCTAAGTATGTGGTCCAGTAAATAAAATTACCATTTTACAAATTGGTAAGGAAACTAAGACTCAGAGGTTAAGTTACTAGTTGAAGTGGTGACTGCGTGCTGTGGAGTCGGTTCCAACTCATAGTGACCCTGTACAGGGTTTCCGAGGCTGTAAATCTTTACGGGAGCAGAAAGCCTTATCTTTCTCCCGTGGAACAGCTGGTAGTTTCGAACTGCTGACCTTGCGGTTCACAGTCCGATTCGTAACCATTACGCTACCAGAGCTCCTTGTGGGCAGTGGTAAAATTGGGGAATACTCTAATTTGGAGCAGAAAGCAGCAAATAGTGATCATACTGATTTTGGGCTAAGTGATTGAATCAAATTTTATGAAGCAATTCACGGTTGAGCTGCAGTCTGAAAAAAATTTCTGGTTGTTAGAGTTGGAGAAGATGCAACCTAATGAACAAAGATGTAGCCATTAAAGTGCACTGTGTGGTGTTTGATTGCAGCATGAATACTTGAGCTTATACTACGTTGGGGGTTATTGTCAAGTGCTATTGAGACAGTTATGACTCAAAGCAACCCTGTATAAGGTTTCCAAGGAGCAGTTGATGGGTTTGAACAACAGACTTTGTAGTTAACAGTCCAGTGCTTACCTACAGCGCAATAACAGGAAAACTTGTTGTGGGTGGAAGGAAGTGTACTTAAAGGCTGAGTAAAGAAAGTTCAGGTTGGAAAGTAGATTGAAATCCACATAATCCCGGTATTCGTGAGCTGAAAGTGACATTCAAAGCTGTCTGATAATCTCATGAACATATAGATAAGGAAACATTCATAGTTAAAGGCTTCAATTTATTTATATTCTTGAATTTAGAAAGTTAAGGAAATTGAGGGAAAACTTGTTATCTCTACTTTCTTCCCTTCCACCTTTACCAGTCCTGTTTGTTCAAGGCCTCGTAGCTAATTGTCATTAGAGCCAACTTTGAAGAGAACCTGGGAAATTTCTTTCCTAGTCCAGCGTTATAGATATTGCTTCTATTCAGATATTCATTGATTCAACTGTTGAATGCCTGGTATATGCCAACTATTGTTACGTTGTTGTTGTTAAGTGCTGTCGAGTCGATTCTGACCCATAGCAACCCTGTACAGGGTTTCCGAGGCTGTAAATCTTTACGGGAGCAGAAAGCCTCCACTTTCTCCTGTGGAACAGCTGGTAGTTTTGAAATGCTGACCTTAAGGTTCACAACCCGATTCGTAACCACTACGCTACCAGAGCTATAGACCCTAGGAAACTGTGGTATTCAGGACAGACATGATCTATAAGGTTGGAAGTTTGAGTCCTACTGTTTCTGTGCTGCTGTTGGATAAGCACTGGACTGCTAATTGTTCTAACCTCAAGGTTGACCATGGAAACCCACCAGTCGCTCTCTGAAACCCTATACGGGAACAGTATGAGTTGGAAACAACTCAGTGCACACAATATAACAATACTTAAAGAGTCCTGTTGTTAAGTCCTGGGTTAAGCACTGGGCTCCAGGCTGAAAGATCAGTGGTTTGAATGTACCAGCTGCACTGCAGAATAAAGATTAGGCTTGGAAACTCTGTGGAGCACTTCTACTCTGTCCTGTGTGATCGTTATGAGTCAGAATTAATGGCAGTGGGTTTTGTGTGTTGTTGTTGTTGTTGTTAAGTGCCACTGAATTGGTTCTGACTCATAGTGACCTGTATAGGGTTTCCAAAGAGTGGCTGATGGGTTTGAACCACTGAGCTTGTGGTTCAAATTGACCTTGAGATCCAGAGCATTATCCTGCAGTGCTACACCAGGACTCCTTAGTGTAACTACTGCCTATCAAATTGGACAATGCGGTTTCTAATTATGGTCCACATACTAAAATAGCATCAGCATCATTTTGAAACCTGACTCCCTACATCTTTTAAGTCATAAATGGGACCTCTGAACTCATAGTAATGATTTAGAAATGTGTATATACACCAATAATAACTCCTGGTGTTACACTGTAGAATAAGCACGAAACTGCTACCATAAGAGTGGTGGTTTAAACCCATCTCAGAAAACCTATAGAGGGTTGCTATTGGTTGGAACTGATTCTTCAGCACTTAACAACAACATATACAGTGTAGCTCATTTTCCTATAATAGGGCTTAAACATAGTTTTATTCAAAGTTACAGCTTCGTTGCCAATTTATGACCCTTTCTACAATTATATTGCATTGGTTAATGTGTCATCTTGTCTAGGTTATGAATTCTCAATGGTTTGGCAGACATTGAACTGATTGTGCTTCCATAATGGAATGTGATGTAATCACTTTCATGATAATAACTGTTTTAGCAGTCAATCAGTTGAAAGGCGGTTCCATTTGGGGGTGTGGCCAGCTTCCAGTATATAAATGGATGCTTCAGCAAGACTTACTTTTTTTTTCTGGATCCTGCATCGGACTCATCATCATCTCACCCAATTCTTCGTAACCCAATTCCTCCAAAGGTTACTTTCCTGAAACCAAGGACAAAGGCCAATTTACTTAGAGGTAAAACTAGTTGTTAAGCCCCACAAGTATATTTTTTAAATATAGTCAAACTTATGTGACTGAAAATTTATAAAAACAATGTTGATGGTATTTGTTACAGTGTAATTTTCAAAAAGGTAAAATTATGACTCATGCAAATCAAAAATAAATCCAATGTCAGCGTTTTTGGTCCTGAATCGTTTGAGAATAAATGAAACACACACACACTTACACGTACGTACTTACACACATAGGGAGTCCTGGTATGGCACTGTAGGATAAGCACTGGACTGCTAACTGCAAGGTTGGAGGTTCAAATGCGCCATCTGCTCTTCGGAAACTCTATACATGGTGTCTGAGTCAGAACCAACTCGATGGCACTTAACAACAACAAAGGTCTTTTTGATTTTCTCTGCTTTTAGCCAAGATCCATCTGATATCAACAATAACCTCGTTCTGAATGTGGCTTAAACTTCTGAAATTTCCTTGTCATTGTACTGTTGCAGCTGCTTTTGAATTATCTTTAGCAAAATTTTACTTGCATATAATGTTAATGATATGGTGTGATAATTTCCATAGTCTGTTGGGTCACCTCTCTTTGTAATGGACACAAATATGGATCTCTTCACATAAATTGGCCAGGTAGCTGTCTTTCAAATTCCTTGACATGGATGAATAAGGGCTTCCAATGCTGCATCACTTTGTTGAAGGAGATCAATTTGTATTCCATCAATTCCCAGAGCCTTGTTCTTTGCCAGTGTCTTCAATGCACCTTGGACTGGTTCTTGATCATATGCTACCTCTTGAAATGGCTAAACATTGACCTTTTTTTTTTTGTACCGTGACTCTATATATTTCTTTTATCTTTTTTGATGCTTTGTGTATCATTCAGTATTTTGCCCATAGAATCCTTCAGTATCACAAATTGAGGCTTGAATTTTTCGTTCATTTCTTTCAGCTTGAAAAATACTGAACGTGCTCTTCCCTTTTGGTTTTCTAAGCCCACATCATTGCACATTTCATTGCAATACTTTGTCTTCACTAGTTGCCCTTCGAAATTTTCTGTTTAGCTCTTTTACCTGCTCATTTCTTCCTTTTGCTTTAGGATCTCTATGTTGGAGAACACGTTTCAGAGTCTCTGCTGACATCTAATTTGGTCTTTTCCTTCTTTCTTCTCTTCTTAGTGAAATTTTGCTTTCTTCCTCTATGATGTTCTTGATGTCATCCCACAACTCTTCTGGTCTTTGATCATTAGTGTTAGTTATTGTTTTTGATTAGTTTTTAATGCATTATATCTAGTTTTGAGATGATCTCTAAATTCAGGGATTCAGGGTAGGATATGTTCAAGGTCACATTTTGGCTCTCATGGACTTGTTTTAATTTTCTTCAGCTTCAGCCTGAATTTGCATATGAACATTTGATGTCTGTTCTACTGGTCTTGTTTTGGCTAATGATACGGAGCTTTTCCACTGTCCCTTCTGACATATGTAGTCAGTTTGATTTTTGTGTATTCCATCTGGTGAGGTTCATGTATACAGTTGACTTTAAGTTGTTTTAAAAAGGTTTTTGTAATGAGTAAGTCATTAGTCTTGGCAAAATTTTATCAAGTGATTTCCAGCATTCCTGTCACCAAAGCCATATTTTCCAACTACTGGTCCTTCTTTGTTTCTAATCTTGGCATGCGAGTCACCACTAATTGTCAATGTATCTTGATTGCATGTTTAATCAGTTTTGGATTGAAGCAGTTGGTAGAATTCTTCAGTTCATCACCACTGGCCTTCGCGGTTGGTGAGTAAATGTAAATAATAGTGGTATTAACTGGCCTTCCTTGTAGGCATATGGATATTATCCTATCACAGGCAATGTTGTACTTCAAGATAGAAGTAAAAACTTCTAAAATGTGCAATTAATATTATTGGGTCAATTTTATTTACATAGTGGATAAAATGATTTTACTGTTAATCATTGACTAGCACCATAATTAGACTGTAGAAGGAAGACAGAAATTCCAAGCAGGTGAATCTTTTGGAGATAAAACTAAATTAATTTGTTTACAGAGAGTAAAAACTGATCCTGAGCCTAAGACCCAATACTTTTTTTAAATAAGTGGCATTGAATTAAAGCACTAGTGTTTGGAACTAAATCTATGTGGGTCTGTTGCCAATAATAGAGTACATAAATAGAATACACAGTGTTGCAGGCCATATTTAAGCATTTTCAAATTAGAATTTTAAGGTGGATTAGTACTGTATTTTTGTGGAAGGTTGTTAAAAAGATATTTCAGATCATGCTTCAGAAATTGTACAGCTTGATCTTTTAAAACAAATTTGCTTTTTTGGAATATTCAATCAGTAACCAAGCAGTGCCTACCTTCTTGAGGTAAGTCACAATAGGAGTTGAGAAAGAATTTAAAAAATGAAAAAAGACACGTATACACAAAAAACTGACAAATACGATATAGATTCTGATTTTAGGAACTTATTGTTTCAGGGGTGGTAATGGAGTCCTGGTTTAGTGCTGCAGGATAAGCACAAGGTCGATTGTTCAAACCTACTAGCCACTCCTTGGAAACCATATACAGGGTTGCTATGTGTCATAACTGACGATGACACTTAATAAGAGCGTAAGAGCCCTGGACTTCTAACCACAAGGTTGGCAGTTCAAGGCCACCAGTTGCTCCTTGGAAACCCTAAATACAGGGTTGTTATGAGTAAGAAAGGAGCTCTAGTAGCATAGTGGTTATGAATTGGGCTGCTAACTTCAAGGTCAGCAGTTCGAAACTACTAGCCAGTCCGCAGGATGAGACTTCTGCTCCTGTAAAGATTTAAAGCCTTGGAAACTCTATGCAGAGTCTCTGTGAGTCGGAACCAACTCCACAGCACACCACCACCACCATGAGTAGGAACTGACTCAGTGGTAGGTTTGAACTATCACCATTATCTGCCTTGAATTTAACTGGTCCAGTAGATCTCCTTGGAAGTCTCTGTTTTGATTGGGATTTTGTTCCCTCGATACTATTGGTAAATCCAAGACTCATCTCTAGTTATGATTTGCCTTATAAATTGTTAAGTTTCTTAAAAGATTGATGGGAACCCAGAGAAGCAGTGATGCCTGAAGTGGAGGCAGAGATGATGATGTAGAGAGATGGAGCAGCTGAGGACTTTAGACACAGAGATGGAGAGGGGCTGTGTGCTGACAACTGAGGGGCAGGCTTGCAGAGTATACCTTATGGTTGGTTGATGTTGCATGGAGGGGATTGTAACCATGGCAATGAAACGATGAACGATAAGATGAATGTAAAACTAATGTTCTCCCATGTAAACAATCACATAATTCACAATAAAACATTACAAAAAAAAGGATTGATGGGAATGATCAGCTATTTGAACTAGCTGATCTTCATGTAAAGTGTTTAGCACCCATTGAGTTGAGAGCATATTGAGGCCAAGATGGTCATTTAAAATTGAAAATGCCAAACCATGTGAGATCTGAACTTCTTTAGCTGTTGCAGCAATGGTAGTTCTGCGGTCTTTTTCCATCTGTTTCTGGACTTTAGTCACAGTTTCCTCATTCATCAAGGTTCAGATTTTGCT
>NW_006408548.1:11452606-11464758 GCF_000296735.1 Chrysochloris asiatica | reverse complement strand
GGGGGGGGCGGGCTGCTTGCAGGAGATTGCCTTTGGTTGGTTGATGATGCATGGAGAGTATTGTAACCATGTCAATGAAACGATACATGATAGGATGAATGTAAAGCTGTTTCTCATGTAAACTATCACAATTTACAATAAAACATTAAAAAAAAAAAAAAAAGAGTAATCAGATCTTACCTTGAAAGCCTTCATAGTTTTTTTTTTTTTTTTTCCCTCCCACGTATTTCCAGCTGTTACTGAAGATATTTTTGAGACCCATTTATAATTTGCCTTTGAATTCTGGAGCAAATTAATCTTAATAATACCTTTTGGTAAATATTTGCTCTGCCGGTGAACTTGAAAGTCAACCCAAGCTTAACTAGAGAGAGTCTGCTGAAGATGATAGATGTGCAATGGGAAATGCAATAGATTGGAAATGCAACCAAAACAAAAGTTATTTCATGGAACTAGTTTTCATGCTTACTCAAAATGGTGCTGGAAGCAGTACTAAGAAATTTGTTGTGAGTGATTTCAGCAAAATCTGAATCATTGAAATATATAAATTGCCTCTCAATAAAAAAAAAATCTTCCACTCTCTTTATAGTATTTGAGGAGGCTTCACAAAGGTCATGGGGAAATTCCATTATTTTTTAACTTCAGGTTTCCTTGTACCTTTTGAAGTCCCCACATATTTTATGAACTATTAAAAGGTGAAAGGGGGAAAAAAGGTCGAGATACAGTGGCAAAAGGTATAGAGTTTACAGTATGATGCCATGCTATGTTCTAAAAACCTTTTTACAGGGTCGCTATGGGTTGGAATCGACTTGACAGCACTTAACAACAGCATATATTCTGTAGGAGTCCTGGTGTGGTGCTGTGGGCTAATGCGTCAGACAGCAAAGTCATTTGAACTGTAAGATCAGTGGTTCAAGCTCACCAGCTGCTCCTGGGAAACGCTATACAGGGTCACTGTGAGTCAGAACCGACTCAACAGCACTTAACAACAATAATACCTTCCCCAAGTGTGTAATTATAACCATAACACTTCTAATTTTCTACTAGATAATAATCAATGTGAAGTTATAGGAAAACATTTACATTTATTGAATAAAGTGAATATTAAATTTGGTCATTTACAACACGGTCAGTATACGAGAGGCAGGTTGGCAGAAGAAATGGTAGGGGAGGATACAGGGAGGAATGCAAGAGTTAAAAGAAATGGAGGTAAATACTGTTACCTGATGGTGCATGGATGGTATTGTAATAATTGAAATGAAATGGAGTATGTGATTTGTTTTGTAAAACTTCAAGTCACAATAAAAAGTTAGAAAATAAATAAAAGAAACAATAGCAATAGAGATTGTAACACATGTCCAAAATTGGTTTCTTATTGTGTAAGTTGAGTTCCTGCTTTGGTGTACTTTTAGATCTGTTCCTTTCTCGCCTCATCTTGGTTAAAACAATAAATATGGAAGAGAACGTTTTCACACCTGAGCAATCTATAGCATCTGAGGTCCAAGAAAAGGGTGTTCTTTGGAAATGGGCACACCTAGTGTGAACTTGGTGGTTAACAGTGAAAGGACAGAGCAATTGAAATGAAGCATACTATTATGGGAAAAGCTAACTGAAATAAGCACATCTGCCTCACTGATGTATTTCTGTTTTGTAAGAGCTTGAATTTATAAAAATCAGATTGTCATTATTAAGTCACCTAATAATATTTGGTGTTTACTAACCTCTGTGGGTTAGTGCCCAACGCAAAGCCATTTGAACTGCAAGGTTGGTGGTTCCAGCTCACCATTCGCTCCTAGGAAACCCTATACAGGGTCACTATGGGTCAGAACAGACTCGACGGCATATAACAACAACAACAACAACCTTTGAGGTTGTTTTTCAGCCAACTGACAAATCACTTATCCTTATTAGAAAGTAGAATTAATATTTTTAATGCTGAGAGTTGGAGAGTAAGAATTTCACCTGAATTCATTTTCTTATAAAAAGTAAGAATGGTGAAGTTTTGAATTTTACTTTAGAAAATAATGATTCTGTGACAGTCTTATTGTCTAAATGCTTCAGCATAACTGGAAACTCACCCTTTTTCCTACTGAAATCCCCTTAAATAGGCTGTTATCCCATGTGTGTGATTGTGTGGAAGATTTGGGACCTGGATTCCATAATTACCACATGGTCACTTTATCAGAGACTGCATGGTGTTTATTGCACTCATGTGATTTTATAGCCAAATAGCTAGAGGGAGGCTGAAATTTTAAGGGACAAAATCTACTACTACTGATTTCGTTTTTTGTGTTTGTTTTTTTCAGTTCAGGTATGTCTTGAAGGGAAGATGGTGGAAGGAACACTGATCCTCACTATCTTGTTTTTCTCAGTGCCCCCCCCCTCCCGCCCCCAAATCTTACATTATGATTATTGTAGGAAGGTATGCACAAGCTGGCAAGAGAATGAAAATGTGGTCACAAGCGTCCATATCCTTGTGCTGCTAAAGAGAACTAGAGTCAGCCTCACTTCCTAATGTGAAGCACAGAGAATGGTGTAACAATTAAGAATGTTGGCCTTGATGCTATCCGCCTGGAGCTCTTCATTGGTAGTTAGTAAGGAAAAGGGACATAAAAATAGAAACTGGTGCTAATGAGAACACAGTTGCAAACATATTGCAAGCATTTTTCATTGTTGTTTCTCCTCCAGAGTAAGTAATAGAAAGAAAATGTCCTCAGGAGCAGTTAAAACTGATGATGGTAGTGTGCAGTGCAGTGGGATTGATTACAACTGATAGTGACCCTATGTTGGATTTCTGAGGCTGTAAATAAAACTTCATGGGAGCAGAAAGCCTCAGCTTTCTTTCGCAGAGTGCCTGGTAGACTCAAAACTACTGGCCTTATGATTAACTGACCTTGTGGTTAGCCTCCCAGTGAGTAACACACTATGTTACCAGGGCTCCTTCAAGAAGGAAGATTTAAGAAGAAAAAAGTGGCATTATCTAAATCAGAGGTGGTGCCGTATAAGGCCCAAGAAATTATTTGTTTTAGCCCTGCCAAGGCAACCACAGTTCCAGCCGTCGCATTGTTGTTAAGTGCTGTTAAGTCAATTCTGACTCAAAGCATCCCTATATCGGGTTTCCAAGGAGCAGGTGGTAGATTTGGGCTGTCATCCTTGTAGTTCACAGTCCAGTGCTGATCCTACAGCACCACACCAGAAGTCTAGCCATAACATTGTTAAGCACTGTTGAGTTGATTTTTGACTCATAGTGACCCTATATAGGGTTTCCAAGGAGCGACTGGTGAGCTTGAACCTCTGACCTTGCAGTTTAAAATGACTTTGCAGTCAGCTCATTAACCTACAACGCCATACCAGGACTTAGTCATAACATTGTTGTTATTAAATGTTGTCAAGTCGGTTCTGACCCATAATGACCCTGATAGAGTTTCCAAATAGCGGCTGGTGAGCATGAACTACCCAATCATGTGGTTCAAACCGACTTTGCAGTCCATCTCATTAACCTTCAGCGCCACACCATGACTCCACATTGTTGTTGTTGTTAGGTGGCATCAAGTTGGTACCAATTCTTAGCGACCCTATACACAGCATTTGTTGTTATGTGCCGTGGAGTCAGTTCCATGTCATAGTGACCCTGTACAAGGTTTCCGAGGCTGTAAATCTTTACGGAAGCAGAAAGCCTCATCTTTCTCCCACGGAACAGCTGGTAGTTTTGAACTGCTATTAATTAAATGTTTGACCGAATATAACAGTCTGATTTTTCTTTTGACATTTTCACATGGCCTGGTAATTATGTTTTAAATTTTGGCAGAATAATGGTTCCCCAACCCTGATCTAAATAATCAATTAAAACATTTTCATTATTGAAAAGGCATACCTTGTTCCTTGTGTGTCACATCACATTCTTTTCCTATGAAAGATTCTTTAATGTTCTGATTGCTTTATTGGGGTCTTTATTCATAGCAAGCACTGTTGTCAGTAGTTTTATAATCTAGGACTGCCATATTGCAAGAACACATGAGCCCCAAAGCAAAATCTGAGCTAACAAATTCAGCCAGTGAAAAAGGTGAAAATTGACTTCCAGGTGATGATAGAATGTTGAGAAGTTAGAGCTTTGGAAATTTTTCCTGCTGGTGTTATCCTGATTCCTTATCTCCGTATAAATTCATGTTACTACATAGTAGCAAACTCTCAAAAATTGATTTATTTTTACAAGCACTTGTATAAACGTGTAACATATATGCACAGCATTGACATTAGGGGAATCACTTAGTAATCTTACCTATATTTGTAATATGTGTATATGATGTTAATAAAATTTTCGTATTGAAGCAGCTTTGAAATATGAATAAAAATGTAATTAATTGATGTTTAGTGGTTCATATGCTACCAAATGGTAACATCTTTAGCAGAATGTATTTATATAGTTTTAAGATTGTCTCATTTCTGATTTAACAACAAGAGTTTGTAAAACAAAATCAATATTCATGCAATATTAGAACTGTTTCTTTGCCCTAGGAAGCTTTAGAATTATTGAAAAGAGTTATTGTGAGCCATTTAAAATGTGATTTTATTTGAAATACTATAACTTAGAATTCATAATGAAGGTAAATTTCTGTTTTATTTATTAATGGAGAAATCCTTTGATATCACAGAGCTGAATCTGACTTCAAAGAACTGATACAAGAAAATACTTTTTTAAAAATTTTCTAAGGCCACTGCAAGATTTATAGAGCAAATAGATTCAGCAGGGCACATTATAAATTAGTTTTATGGATTAAAATTTATATAGATAAAAACTAAATAAAAGAAAGGTAAAACTTTGACTCAAATTTTATAAAGTAGCTCAGTATACCACAATATTTCTTCTAATTTTTTTCAGTAATTACACTGTTAATTGCGGAAGTATAATTACCATGATGGAGTTTTGGTATGGCTCTGCAGGATAAGGCACTGAACCACATGGTCAGTTTGAATAGCAAGGTCAGCAGTTCAAACTTCACCAGCCCCTCCTCAGAAACCCTATATAGAGTTGCTATGTGTTGGAACAGACTCAACAGCACTACTAACAACAGCAACAACAATAACATAAGGTTGGTTTGAACTACAGTATTGGCAGAACTGACTCGACAGCACTTAACAACAGCAACAATAACAAATTGTGTGCTTCTGGTATGTATGGTGCTGTAGGATCAGCACTGGGCTGTGAACCACAAGGTTGGCAGCTCAAACCCACCAGCTGCTCGTCAGAAACCCTATGTAGGGTTTGTATGAGTTGGAACCCACTCAATGGCCCTTAACAACAATAATGAATTGTACTATAGAAAAAGAGAAAAGGAATGAATATCATATGTTCCCAGTTCTATTATTCTCTCTTCAGATTGTTAGGTGTCATCTGGTCAGTTCCTAGTGGTCTTGTGTGCTGTAGAATGAAACACTGCTAGGTCCTACACCATTCTCACAGTTTATACACTTGAGCCCATTGTGTCAATCCATCTCATTGGGGTCTTCCTCTTTTTTGCTGACGCTCCACTTTACCAAATATGATGTCCTTTTTCAGGGATTGGTCCCTCCTGATAACAGGTCTAAAGTATGAGATGCAGAGTCTCACCATCTTGGCTTCAAGGGAGCATTCTGACTGCACTTCTTCCAACACAGATCTGTTTGTTCTTCTGTCAGTTCATGGTACTTCTAATATTCTTCTCCAACACCGTAATTCAAATGCATTAAATTTTCTATGGTCTTCCTTATTCATTGTCCAATTTACACATGCATATGAGGTGATTGAAAATACCATGACTTGGGTCAGGCATACCTTAATCCTCAAACTGACGTCTTTGCTCTTGAACACTTTGAAGACGTTGTGTGCAGCAGATTTGCCTGATGCAGTGCGTCATTTGATTTCTTGACTGCTGCCTCCATGAGTGTTGATGGTTGATCCGAGCAAAAGGAAGTCTGACAACTTCAATCTTTTCTCCATTATGATGTTATTTATTGGTCCAGTGGTGAGGATTTTGTTTTGTTTACATTGAAATGCAATCCATACTGAAGGCTGTAGTCTGCTCTTCAAGTAAATATCACATTTCCTGTCTATAACGTATCTCACTAGCACTTAAAGTTCAACGTGCTCAGAGTTGAACTCCTCTCCCACACAAACTTGGTCCATCTGTACTCTTTATTTCAAGGAATGGTCACATCAGTCATTTTGAGCCAGAAACCTGGGAGGGGCCCTCAATCTCTGCTTCACCCTACCCCTATCTCCACCTGCACATCTTGGAGGGCCTCTGTCCAAATCTGTCTTCTCTCCATCCATTCTTCAATTCCTTCTCTAAGCTCATTGTTAGTTCTCTTGTCTTATGGCAGAAACCTCTATTAGGGTCCAGAAATCTACCCAGATAAGTCTGTTCCCGACCCCCAGCATACCACCAAAGTGACAACTGTAGTGACCACTTCTCAGTCCTCTTACTTGACCAATGAGCAGAATTTGACAGAGTTGGTCCTCCTTGAAATGCTTGCTTTACTTAACTCCAAGAAACCACACTTGATTAATTTTTCACTTTATATTGGCTGCTCCTTTATAGTTCCCTTACCTGCTCATAATATTTTTAACTATTTTCTTTTCTTAGGACTCTAATTTGAGTCTCATGGCATTCAATTCTGTTGTCAATGGGGGAAAAACAACTGTTTTCAATGCCATTTCTTCTTTAACTAAAACTCTTCAAACGTTTGAACATGATTCTTTAGTTCTTTCTTGTCTCCCCCACTGCTAGTCTGGATTCATTTGGAATATAGAAATAGTTTTCTTAGCTGATTAAAGAGAACCATATCATCTTTCTTGCGTCAGAGTGTAACATTTTATGCTTATTTATTATTTTCGGATACAGATACATAGCAAAGTCCTTGTGTGGCGCTGTGGGTTAATGCTCTGCACTGCAAAGTTGGTGTGAACCACCAGGTTGGTGGTTCAAGGTTACTGCTGCTCCTCGGAAATGCTATACAGCGTCTCTATGGGTTGGAACTGACTTAACAGCACTTAACAACAACAATGTAGATGTATAACAGATTATAGTGTCCAATTTACAGCAAATGACAGTTTTGGGTATCATTTCAAATGACAATTCCAGGTATCATTTCAAACCATCTACTTTTTTGTTGTTGTTACATTTCAAAAGTTTTTTTTTTTTTTTCTTTAAAAGGAGTGAGTTGGGTACAGGAAGGTTAAATGCTTTATAGACAAAAACAAAATAAAACTACATTAGAACCAACTTATTCATCATCTTCCTCTTCCTCCTCTTCCTTCTTTTTCTTGTGTTTCTCAGCCTTGACGACTCCGTTTTCGGCTGCATCAGGCTTTCCTTTAGCCAGGTAGGTGTACTTCTCCTTCAGCTTAGCAGCCTGCTTCTCATAAGGCTGCTTGTCATCGGCTGTGGTGTTATTCCACATTTCTCCCAGTTTATTTGCAATGGATAGGCCAGGATGCTTGCCTTTGATTTTGGGGCGATACTCCGAACAAAACAAGAAGAAGGACGAAGGAGGCCTCTTGGGTGCATTGGGATCCTTGAACTTCTTTTTTGTCTCCCCTTTAGGCGGGATATAGGTTTTCATTTCTGTTTCATAACAGGCCTTGTCTGCCTTTGCCATGCCTTCAAAATTTCCTTTCACTTTAGCAGACATGGTCTTCCACCACTCTGAGCACTTTTTGGAAAATTCTGAGAAGCTGACTGAAGCATCTGGGTGCTGCTTGTGCTCCTCCCAGCAGGTTTGCACAAAAAAATTCATAGGATGACATTTCACCTGTTGTAGTTTTAGAATCTCCTTTGACCATGTTTAGTTATTATTATTTTTTCCATCCTGGAGGCACAGAGTTGGCCTAGTGTCGTCAGGCTCCGCCTGGCCTGGTACTGTCGCTGTGGAGCTCAATGTACTGCAATAGCTCTGAGAGACGGTGCCAGATGATGCCACCTCACTCTCTGCCCTGTAACCAAACCATCTACTTTTGTGAGAAGTTTGCATGGGCACTGTAGGATAAGTACTGGCCTGCTGACCGCAATATTGGTGATTCAAACCCAGTAGTTGCTCCTCAGAAACCTTAAGTTGGGTCACTATGAGTCAGAACCAACTTGATGGCACTTGATAACAATACTACAGCCAGTTCTCCTTCAGATTGAGTGTTGAAGGTAAATCAAATTAGAACTACAACCATGATAATCATGTGATATTCTAGACTCAAGAGCTCTGGATTTGAGGATAGAACTCGTGGGCTCTAATTTTGACTGCTGTTTCATTTTTGAGCCAATCATGTCATTCCTCTAGGCTGGTTTTTTATATTTACAACGAGAAAAAGAGTACCCAGGCTACTGTGCAGACTTGTTGTAAAAAGTAGAAAAGACCTGTGGGAGAACTACGTACACTTCAGAGCTTCATACAAATCATAAGTGTTAGTAGCATTACCATGTGTTTACACTGATGTCTGGGTGCTTTCTTTGTGTGAGGAGTCACCTCTAAGAAGGGGTAGAATTTTCTCTTAATCCATCCTAGGATTTTCCTTAGGCTCAGACATTACTGAAGATACTCTGTCTTCGAGCAAGAATTTTTTGGATGGAGTGTATCAATTTTTATCTATCTGTTGTTTTATATTAAAGTTAGAGATACATATGAATAGTGATGACTTTAATTTCCAGGAAAATAGTAGCTTAAAAAAAAAACATGTTTTATGGTCTGTTACAAGGAAAACAGAGACCAAGTGTTAATCAAAATGTTTGCCACAGAAGGTAGGTGAAAAACAGAAAAATGCAGTCACCTCATAGTAAGGTATAGCATTCTGTTTTCTTTTGAGACCGCATTCAGTGCCTCTTGAGTAGTGTTTGTATCACTTAGCTAGTGCGTATATACCAATGTTACGGAGTTTAGCTCCCTATCTTTGCTAAGCCGGGTCCTCTGGAAAAAGGCAAACTGTTTTATTCCCACTAAGACCTCTGGTGACTTTGTTAGGTAGGAGTTTTGTTTCTTTATTGGCTGGGTTTTTTTGGGTTTTTTCCTTAAGGTGTATGAGGTTTTTATTTTTCCCCCTCAAGGTGTACTTCCTTCTCTTTAAATAGTTACTGTATTCATAAACGTTGTAAGATTTTTTTCTTTTCTGGGAGCGGGAGGGGGATGGGTGGGATAGCCACTGGTGGGGTTAGCAATCTGTGACAGAATTTTCATTTTTGTCAGTTTTTGTCCTTTGACCATTTAGTGTTTGAATTTTATTGACCTGATGTTTTACCTCTTGTTTAGTTGCTACTGTAAGTTTTTGGATAGTTTGGGATAGTCTTTGAAACTTTTCGTTCTTTTAATTAAATAAGAGAATGGGAATTTTATGATCTGGTTTTAAATTCTGCCATCTTTACCTCCATGCAGTCTTCTTACTTTTAAATATGAGCTGTCTGAAGTACAGAGCGTGACTGGCTAGAGGACAGATAACTGGAATGCTTGTAACGTTGGCTTGTGTGAATGTGAGAGGGTCTAGCTCTGCAAGTCTGAAGTATGTAGGGCAGGCTGTCAGGAAGTGCAGGCTGGGACACTTGGGCACAGGCTGATGCTATAGAACTACACACGTGGAATTCTTTTGCTGGGACCCCTCAGATCTGCTCTCAAGGCCTTTCAGCTGATTGAGTCAGGCCCACCCAACTTATCTAGGATGTTTTCCTTTACTTCAAGTATATTCATAACTACTTAATTTCTTATAGAAGTAAATGACATCCACAGATTACCTTCATAGCAAGACTTTGACTGAATAAATGGTACTGTACCCTAGTCAAGTTGATACATTGGACCATCTTTCAGGGAACTGAGAATTATCTTTATACAAAGTGTTTCAGAAGATACAAAAGAAGGTAAACCCTTAACTTGTCATTTAAGTAATATAACTTTGATATCAAAACAGTACAAAGATAATGAGAAAGAAAAGTCATAGACAGATATCAACATGAAAATAGGTACAAATCTTAAAAATGTAAAGACCCAAGATGGGGATGATTCTAATTACTATTCACCATTTTTACTAAAAGTCTTAGCCAGTAGAAATTAAGAAGGAAGATGTAAAAATGTCCCCATCTTCAAGTGATATAACTATCAATTTATGATTGTCTACTTAGGAGTCCTGGTGTGGTCCAATGGGCTAATGCATTAGACTACAGAGTCGTTTGAACTGCAGGGTCTGTGGTTTGAACTGCAAGATCACCAGCTGCTTCTTGGAAAGCCTATACAGGGTCACTGTGGGTCCTAATCAACTCAACAGCACTTAACAACAACAACAACTTAGAAATTGGAGTCCTGGTTTGTTGCTGTGTGCTAATGAGCTGGACCAGCTGCTCCTCAGAAAGGGATTGCTATGGGTCGGAACTGATTCAGTGGTACATAGCAACAACCCAGGAACTGGGAGATTATCTATTGACAAATTCTTATAATTAATGAGAGACTTAAGGTTATATTGATTATAAAGACAAAAAGTCAAAAAGTTTATGGAAGAATGGAATGAAAAGATAGTGTTATTTTTCCATGAAGTCTCTGAAGTCTCCTTGTGTAACAATACATAATTCCAAACCTAAACCCAAACTAGTGCTATCTAATTGATTCTAACTCATGGCAGCACTATGTGTAAAGATGTATGGGGTGGAGGTTAGGCCTTCCTCTCTCCTTCAACCATATCTGTACTAATTCTGACACAAACTGTCATTTCCAAGGTACTTTCTATTTATAATGGCCACACAGAACTCACAGACAGTACTCATGATTATGGGGTTTATGAGGGAAGTTAACATTCAGGAACTGAAATGTTCAAGTTTACAGTTCCTCAGGATCTTCTCTTCTCAGCAGGTATGTCTTTTTCTGTGGTCCTTGACGTCTCAGTCACAAACACCCCCCCCACCCCCCTTGGCTTTTGCACTGCTCAGGTAATGTTGCAAAGCCCTTTTAGTGCTACTGATAAATGCTCAAAGGGTACTCCATTCCTCCAGCAGCAGCAGCCTGAAGACTCTCAACTTTTGCTCCTTGGGAAGGATTAAGTGCCTAAAGGCAACCTACGTTACAAGTGAGTTTCCTTCCTGAAGGCATTCAGCTTTCTCACTCTGTTGGTTGGGAGCCCACCAATCTGTTGTGCTTTTCCTGCTGTTTCTGCTTCTACCCCATTTCGTAAACTGTTTCTCTGGTGTCATAGCTCTCTGTCTTCTATATCAAGGAGTTCAGCACACAAGAATCTCAGGGTCCAAAAGATGCACCCCACTCCTGGCTTTTCTTTCTTGATGGTAGTGAGGTCTTACATTTCTGTTTCTGGGATGGCTCATTTAAAACCTATCAAGAAGGCAAAGATGACCAATCCCCTCATTAATGTCCTATATACCTTGTTTGTTTGGCCCCACCCAGTCATTTAGTGGGCTTTTACAAAGACTGTAGCTAGAAGGAGGGAGTCCTTGTAGTGCTGTAGGATAAGCACTGGACTGCTAACGCAAGGTTGGTAGTTAATACCCACCAGCTGCTCCATGAGGGAAAGATGAAACTTT
This sequence comes from Chrysochloris asiatica, assembly GCF_000296735.1. Taxonomy (NCBI): domain Eukaryota; kingdom Metazoa; phylum Chordata; class Mammalia; order Afrosoricida; family Chrysochloridae; genus Chrysochloris; species Chrysochloris asiatica. The sequence continues at coordinate 11,453,224 of NW_006408548.1, read as the reverse complement.
CTGTTCCCGTAAAGATTTACAGCCTCAGAAACCCTATACATGGCCTCTGTAAATCTGAATTGAGTTGATGGCAGTGGGTCTGGGTTTTTTTTGGATGACTAGAAGAGCATTGTCAACTAAGTGACTGCATCACATATGTGTGTGAAAAATAGAACTGTGCTCTGTAGAGTTTTCAGTGCTGATATTTTTGGAAGTAGATTGCCAGACATTTTGAGGAGTCTCTGGGTTAACTTGATCTTCCAATCTTCTGATTATCACTCAAGTGTGTCAACTGGTTATATCACGTTGTTGTTAAGTGCTATTGAGTCGGTTCCAACTCATAGCGACCCAGTATAGGATTTCCAAGGAGTGGCTGGTGACCACATTAGCAGTATATTTAAGGAGAAGATTATACAGTTTTCTTGTTTTGGTATTGATATATTAAAGTTTCCCACTATTGATACAGATTTTCATATTTTTAAGCTAAAATAGTTAAATTGACATAAAATATACTGACATTGCACTGAAGTTTACTGATCTTGTTGTTGTTGTTGTTAAGTGCCATCGAGTCGGGTCCGACCCATAGCGACCCTGTACAGGGTTTCCAAGGGTGTAAATCTTTACGGGAGTAGAAAGCCT
>NW_006408548.1:11447810-11452506 GCF_000296735.1 Chrysochloris asiatica | reverse complement strand
CGCGGAGCGGCTGGTAGTTTCGAACCGCTGACCTTAAGGTTCGCAGCCCGATTCGTAACCACTACGCTACCAGAGTTCCTTTTACTGATCTTAGTTGAGTTTTTATAATGTATATCCAGCATTCAAGGTAGAGAATAAGTTCAGCCCCCAGAGGGTACCATTCTCAACGTCCATAGCTCGCCACTGTTCTGATGTCTGCCATCATAGATTGATTGATTGATTTTGTATGTTTTTTACTCATGGAGTATGCACTGGGTTTTTTGTTGTTGTTTTTTCTTCAACATAATCTTCTTGAGAGTCATTCCTGTTGAGTGTATCAGTAGTTCATTCTTTTTTGCTGAGTAGTATTCAGTTGGGTTAAATCCACATTTTGGCTGTTATGAGTAATACTTTCATAGACAAACTGTACATGTCTTCTTTGGAACATATTTCTTCATTTCTCATTGGTAAATGAATACCTAGGAGTAGAACATGGGTGGTTGTAGATTTAACTTTATAACTGACTAAGCAGTTTTCCAAAGAAGATTATCATTTTACACTCCCACCAACAATATATGAAAGTATGATTTGTTCCAGTTCTTTTCAACTTTTGGTGATGTCATTGTTTTGAATTTTAGTCATTTTGATGTGTGTGAAATATTACTGTAGTTTTCGTATGTATTCTCTTGATGACTACTGATGTTGGGCACCTGTTCATATACACACTGTAATTTATTTATCTTTTGAGAAATGTCCAAGGCCTGATCTTTCTCCTGCAGAGTAACTGGTGGCCTTGAACCACCGACCTTGTAGTTCACAGACCAGTGCTTATCATATGGAGCCACCACACTATTCCAAATATACAGGTATGCATCACGTAACACCGTTTGTGGCAATGTCTGATATACCTGTGGTATCGCAAAGTTCTTTGTTTTGTGTTTTTTTTTTTGAAAGTTTATTACTTTATCCTAATGGTCTTAAAAGGGGTCTTAAAAGGGGTCTTGGTGGTTCCCTGGGTTAAACATTGGGCTGCTAATGGCAGTGTTGGTAATTTAAACCTCTCAGCCACTGCTTGGAGGAAGATGAGGTGATATACTTCTGTAAAGATTTACAGTCTCTGAAACCCTATGGAGAAGTTCTACTTTGTCCTACAGGATCACAATGAATTGGGCTGGACTTGTTAGTGAGTTTCAGTTTTTAATGGATATAAAGACTTCAAGCCCTCAGTGTAAATGAGAAGTGGGGCTCCAGGGTGCATCTTGGTCCTCTCAGCAGTGCCTCTTCCACCTCCTCCTTCACTTCCTCCTGGCCTTATTCACCTGCCCAGCAGCTGTGCAGCTTTTCCCTCCCTATACAGGGCAATGCTTGCTTTGGCTCCTTTGCTTTATACATGGGCAGTGCTCCCGGGCTCTAGGTGGTACCTACACATGATTAAGAAGCATTCGCACCAACAGGGTTGCAGAAATCAGGACCGTTATCAGCAGTCCTACTACTGGCACCTCCAAACCCCACTCCACAGCCACTTCTCTGTGCTGTATACCCCAAGCATGCTAATCCTGCTCCCATACATGCACATAAAGTCCCAGCCTCACACCTAGTAAGGATACAGCTCTCAGAGTTTGTCCAGTGGACTCTCCTAATGTTTTAATATAATTAGACTTTATGAGTATTTAACTATGGATTGTACAGAGACTGCCTGTATATACTGTGGTATCCATACAACGTCCAAATCACATGTACTATTTCACAGACTATATCATGGACATTGGAGTCCTCGTGTGGCGCTATAAGATAAGCACTGGACCACAAAGTCAGTTTAAACTGCGACGTCGATGATTCAAGTTCATCATGCGCTCCTTGGCAACCCTATACAAGGTCTCTATGAGTTGGACCCAACTCAGTGGCACTTAATAAGAACAACATCATGGACATTCAGCAATGCATACCCGTGTTACATAAACAGATGTTATATTCTGTCAGTTGGTTCTGTGCCCAACAGAATAAAACGCTGTCCAGCCCTGCACCATCCTGATGATTATGCTTGAGCCCATTGTTGCTGCCACTGTGTCTCGCTATCTCGTTAAGGGTCTTCTTTTTCCCTGAGTCTCTTACTTTTAGTGACTTACTATTAGTGACGTCTTTCTTCAGGGACAGTTCCTTCCTGACATGTCCAAAGTACAAGAGACAAAGTCTCACCATCTTCCCTTCCAAGGAGAATTCTGATTGCATGTCTTCCAAGACAGAGTTGTTTGTTGTATATACTCGCAAGTAATTATAAACACTATTAGCTGAGTCTTTACTCAATGTCTCCCAATGGTGACATCATATATAAATGAAAAAACCGAAGTGAGCTGCTGTCGAGTTGATTCTGACTCAGGGTGACTCCATGTGTTGCAGAGTAGAATTGCGTTCTTTTCAGGTTTTCAAGTTGGTGACATTTACAAAGCAGATCACCAGGCCTTTCTTTCGAGACCCGTCTAGCGTGCAGATTCAAACTGCCAACCTTTCAGGTGATGCTCAAGAATTTATAGCTACACTTGAGCACATTGCTACAGCCACCGTGCCACTCCATCTCATTGGGGGTTCTTCCTCTTCTTTGCTGACCCTTCACTATGTCCTCCAGGGACTGTTCTTTTCTGATAATATGTCTGAAGTATAAGAGAAGAAGTTGTCATCCAGGCTTCTAATGAGCATTCTGACTGCATTTTTTCCAACATAGATTTGTTTGTTTATTTGGCAGGCCGTGGTACTTTCAGTATTCTTCCCCAAATCCATAACTCAAATACATGAATTCTTCTATGGGTATTGATTTCACAGAGAAGGCATTCAGCATTTTGTCGTTAAGTGTGAAGTTCCCTCAAATTAGACCCACTGCCATTGAGGTAGTTCTGACTCATTGGAGTTCTGGTGTAGCGCTGTAGGATAAGTGCTAGACTACTAACCCAAAGATTGGTGGTTAAAACCCACCCACCACTCCTCGGAAACCCTCTGCAAGGTTGCTATGTGTCAGAACTGACTTGACCACACTTAACAACATCAATAACGCAGCAACCGTATAGGACAGAGTAGAAGTGCTCCTTTGGATTTTTTGAGACTATGACTCTTTATCCCACTGGTAGTTTTGAACTGCTGACCTTTGAGTTAGCAGGCCATCGCTTAACCCAATATGATACTAGCTGTAGATTTTTGTAAATACTCTTTAGCTTCTGAAATCGAACGCATTCAGTATGATGTGGCCCTAGACACCAGGACCTTGTAAATACTCTTTATTAGGTTATTAGGAGCCCTAGTGGTGCAGTGGTTAACTAACTACTTGGCTCCTAACTGGAAGGTCAGTGGTTCAAACCCACCAGCTGCTCTACAATAGAACGATGTGGAAGTCTGCTTTTGTAAAGACCTGGTGATCTGCTGTTACTGCTTCTTGTTGTTGCTAAGAGCTGTCAAGTTGGTTCTGACTCATAGTGACCCTGTAAAGAGTTTCCTAGAAGTGACTGGTGAGTTTGAACCACTGACCTTATGATTAGCTGTCCAGTGCTTATCTTACAGCGTCACACTGGTATTCCTGTTCTGTCTTTCAGGGTCGCTGTATGTTGGAATTGACTTGATGGCAGTGAGTTTTAAAACTTATTTTAAATGAGTTTTCTTTCTTTACTGAGAAGGTGGTTTTGTTTGTCTTTATAAAGGATTCATCTTCGTGTTTAAATCAAATGCCTTTTTACATCAATTGATATCAAATGTTTTTATGTTTTGAACTGTTCTGTGATGGATTACAGTCATTGAATTTTGAATTTTGACTAGTCCGTGGATTAAACCATATTTGGTTGTGGTGTATTAGGTTTTTTGTTTGCATGTTTTTAATATATTGCTGGATTTGATTGGCTAATATTTTGTTACAGAATTTTGCATCTATATTCCTGAGGAATATTTGTCAGTATGTTGTTGTCTTAGACTGTCTTGAGTTTTCTTATCAGGGTAGTGCAGGTTTTAAAAAATAAGTCAATAGAGACTTTTGCTCTTCACATATTTTTCAGAATTTGCCAATGAAGCCACCTGGGCCTATTTTATTATTTTTTAAAAAAAACATGCTTTTACTTTGATTGATTATCTCATTTGTTTTTCTGTTGTCCATTTTATTGATTTCTCTTATCTATTATTTTTTTCATTCTGCTTGCTTTGTTTGTTGTTAGGTGCCATCGAGGTGGTAGCAACTCATAGCGATCTTAGCACAGCAGAATGAAACACTGCCCGATCCTGGGCCAACCTCACTATTGTTGCCACACTTTAGTCCATCGATGCTGCCACATGGCCAATCCACCTAGTTGGGGATCTTCCTCTTTTTCTCTGACCCTCCAACTTACCAAACATGGTATATCCTTCTCCAGCGACTGGTCCCTACTGACAATATGTCCGAAATATGAGAGACGAAGTTTGGCCATCTTGGCCTCAGATAAGCACTCTAGCTGTACTTCTTCCAAAATGGATCCATTGATTCTTTTGGCAGCCCATGGCACTTTCAATATTCTCCTCCAACACCATAACTCAAAAACATCTATTCTTCTGCAGTCTTCCTTATTCACTGTCCAGCTTTCGCATGCATATGAGGTTATTAAAAATACCATGGCTTGGGTCAGGCACACCTTGGTCCTCAAGCTGACATCTTTGCTCTTCAATGCTTTAAAAAGGTCTTGTGCAGCATAGTTGCCTAATGCATTTCTTT
>NW_006408548.1:11444301-11445391 GCF_000296735.1 Chrysochloris asiatica | reverse complement strand
AGCTCATTTGCCTCAGTCACTTTATCTTGTTTCTGGACATGTGCAGATATGGTCATCTGCTTCTGTTTTTTGGGGATATTCAGGGGTTATCTATGGCCTTAATACTTAGATAAGGATGTATTTTGGTATTTTTTATGCTTTCTGATTGCCTCTAGATGTTATCAGAAAATGGGCTTCCCTTTTCACTCTTCTTGAGAAATTTAAAGATGCCACTGTTGGTCGTTTTGACATAATTTAGGATTGAATTTTTGGCCTATTTCCTTTTTTTTTTTTTTGCAAGAGCAATGAGTTATTAATTGTAAATAACTTTTTTTCAATAATATAAAAGGAAATAATACATGTGGACCTCAGCAGATGTAATATACAGGAGTCAAACTGACTACATCTGTTGGAAGAGAGAATGGAGCTCACTATCATCAGCCAAAACAAGGTCAGGGGCTAACTGTGGAACAAACCATCAATTGCACATGTGCAAGTTCAGGTTGAAGCCGAATTAAATTTAAACAAGTCCATGAGAGCAAAAATAAGACCTTGAATATATCCCGCCTAAATCCAGAGACCATCTCAAGAACAGAACGAAACACTGCCCAATCCTGGGCCAACCTCACTACTGTTGCCATGCTTGAGTCTATTGGTGCTGCCACTTGGCCAATCCATCTCTCTGGAGGTCTTCCTCTTTTTCTCTGTCCCTCCACTTTACCAACCATGATATCCTTCTCCAATGACTGGTCCCTCCTGACCATATGTCTGAAGTATGGGAGACAAAGTTTGGCTATCTTGGCTTCCAAGGAGCACTCTAGCTGCTCTTCTTACAAAATGAATCTATTGATTCTTTTGGCAGCCAACGACACTTTCAATATTCTCCTCCAACACCATAACTCAAAAGCATTAATTCTTCTATGGATTTCCTTAGTCATTGTCCAGTTTTTACATGCATATGAGCTTATTGAAAATACCATGGCTTGGATCAGGCGCACCTTAGTCCTCAAACTGACATCTTTGCTCTTCAATGCTTTAAAAAGGTCTTGTGCAGCAGATTTGCCTAATAGAATACGTCGTTTGATTTCTTTCTTTCTTTCTTTTTTTTTTT
>NW_006408548.1:11427781-11439026 GCF_000296735.1 Chrysochloris asiatica | reverse complement strand
TTTAGTAATTGATGGTCTTTTCCACAGTCTGCCCCTGGTCTTGTTTTCACTGATGATATGGAGCTTTACCATCATCTCTTTCCACAAATGTAGTCAATTTGATTTCTTTGTATTCCATCTGGTGAGGTCCATGTGTATAGTTGTCTCTTATGCTGTATTTGACATTAACAAATCATTGGTTTTGCAGAATTCTATCACGCGTTCTCCAGCATCATTTCTATCACCAAGGCTGTATTTTCCAACTACTGATCCTTCCTCTTTGCTCCCAACCTTTGACTTCCAATCACCAGTAATGATCAATACATCTTGATTGCATGTTGGATCTATTTCAGATTGAAGAAGTTGGTAGAATTCTCCTATTTCATCCTCACTGGGTTTAGTGATTGGTGCATAAATTTGAATAATAGTAGTATTAACTGGGCTTCTTTGGATATTATCCTATCACAGACAGCGTTGTACCTCGTGACTGATGTGATATGTTCTTTTCGACAATGAATGCAACACCATTCCTCTTCAATTTGTTATTCCCCGCATAGTAAACCTTGTGGTTGTCTGATTCAAAATGGCCAATACCAGTCCATTTCAGCTCACTAATGCCTAAGATATCGATGTTTATGCATTCCATTTCAATTTTGACAACTTCCAGTTTTCCCAGATTCATACTTTGTACATTTCCTGTTCCGATTTTCAATTGATGTTTTCCCCTGTTTCTCTTCATTTTGAGTTGTTCCCCATCAGCATATGAAGGTCCCACGGACTTTTCTCCCATGGGCTTTACTCCTTTCGCGTTATCATGGTTAACTCTACTTTCAGGAGGCAGCTCTTCCCCAGTTGCATGTTGAGTGCCTTTCAACCTGAGGGACTCATTTTCCAGCACTGTGTCTGACAGTGATTTTTGCTATTCATAAGGTTTTCAGTGACTTAAATATTTGGAAGTAGTTAGTCACTCTTTCTTCCTAGTCTGTCTTCGTCTGGAAGCTCATCTGAAACCTGTCCACCATGGGTGACCCTGCTAGTATTTAAAATACCGGTGGTATAGTTTTCAGAATCACAGCAACTCACAAACCACCACAGTAGAACAAGCTGACAGATGAATGGTGGCTGCTTGCTTGAGGCTTATTTTTTTTCTTATAGTGTGAGGTTAAAGCTTAGATTGTTGGTTAGATGATTTCTTTTCTATTATAAGTATGTATTCATGTAAATTTCATAATAAGTACTGATTTAGCTTTGTCTTACAGTTATTCTTATATTACATTTAAATTTAGACAGTGTATTCTTGTATTTTCCTTGAGACTCCCTTTCTGATCCATTACTTAGAAGTGTGCTGCCTAATTTCTAAATATTTGGAATTGCCCTGTTTTCTTTATGTTAACTTTTATTCTTTTACCATTTTTAAGGATTAATGTCTGACCCAAGGTAATGCTTTATCTTAGTGAATGTCACCTGTATCCTTGAAAATAATATATATTGTGTTATTATTGAGTAGAATGTTTTATAAATGTCATTTAGGCCTCATTGGTTGAGGTATTGTTCAGTTCTTTTTTTATCATTGCTTACCTTTGCCACCTACTGCTATTAATTGGTTTTCTGTATAAAAGTTGGTGTCATATGTGAATACAGATGACTTTATTTCTTCTTTTCCTCTAGTTTCAATCCAAAAGTCATCTATTTATTTTTCTTGTCTTACTGTGTTTATCATACATTCAATATAAAGTTGAATAGATGTGGTGAGAACAGGCTGTCTTATCATGATTCCTGCTTAAGGGGAAGCACTCCGTCTTTTATCATTAAATATGATTGTTGGTGTGAGGTTTTAGTTTTGCTTTGTTTTTTGTAGATGCCATTCATCATATTGAGTAACTTTCCTTCTGTTACTACTTTTCTGAGAGTCTTTATTAGGTATGTATGCTGGATTTTGTCAAATGCATTTTCTGAGTTTATTGTGAGAACCATATGTTTTTCCTTTTTACCTGTTTTTTTAAATGACAAATGATATTGATTTATTTTTTAATGGTAAATGAACCTTGCATTCCTGTCATAAATACCACTTCATCATAAAATGATAATGCTTTTTCATATTGCTGGATTCAATTTACTAATTTTATTTTGTTTGCTTTTTATTGTTATTTGGGTGCAAGGTTACAGAGCAAATTGGTTTTCCATTCAACTATTCATACACATTTTGATTTGTGAAGTTGATGCCAGCCCCCACAATGTAATCTCCACAATGGATTTGCCTCTTCCTCCCTTGTTTACTATTTCAACTCAGCCTTCTCTCCTATCCTTTCCTTCCTTCTGAGTTTTATCCTTGGGCAAATGCTGCCCTTTTGATCTCTTATGGCTGATTATTCTAAGGAATGTGTACCACCCTTTGTATAAAATTGGTGTTTTCTTTCTTAAATGCTTTGTTGAATTTACCACCGAGGCCATCTGTGCTTAGAATTTCTTTTATTATTTAATTTCTTATTTCTTATTTTAACTACAAATTCACTATCTTTAATAGGTCTAAGGGTATACTATTACCTATTTCTTAAGTGTGCTTTGGTTGGTTGTGTGTGTAAAGAGTTGTCCAATTCATTCCAGTATCCCATTATTGGTCTAAAATTATTTATAACATTCCCTTATTAATATTTTTAAATGTTATTATTTTGTGAGGTGTCTTTTTTGGTTGTTGTTGTCGCTAGTAGTTTATAAATGTTAATAATCTTCTGAAAGCCTGATTTGATTTCATTGATTTCCTTTTTTTTGGGTACGTGTTTTATTTTTGTTTCATTGATTTCTACTTGTTCTGCTTCCTTTTTCTTTAATTTGCTCTACTGTTTTTGTTTCTTCAAGATACAAGTTTAAATCATTGAGTTTTAAGACCTTTTCTTCATTATCAACATAGGTTTTTGGAGCAACAAATTTCACTCGAGGTGCTATTTTTGTGGCATCACACATATTTTAATATGTTGCATATCCGTTTTTATTAATTTCAGATACTTTCTAAGTTTCTTATTGATTCTAATTCTTTTTAGACCCATGACTAAGTCTGTTATTAAAAGTGTCTTATTTAGTGTACATATTATTGGCATCACCAAGAGATTTCCATTTTTGGTGTCTAACATATTGGTTTTAGAGAGCATCCTGTACATTACTTTAATCTTTTAAATTTATATTTATTATATATATCTAAACTTACTGCCATCGAGTTGATTCTAACTCATAGTGACCTTGTATAGGGTTTCTGGGAATCCTGGTGTGGTGATGTGGGTTAATGCGCTGGACTGCAAAGTCATTTGAACCTCAAGGTCGGTGGTTCAATCTCACCGGCTGTCTCTTGGAAACCCTCTATAGGGTCGTTATGGGTCGGAACCAATTCGATGTCACTTAACAACAACAATAGGGTTTCTGAGTCTAAATCTTTATGTGAGCTTAAAGTCTCATCTTTGTCCCAGGAGCAGGTGGTGGATTTGTACTGCTGGCCTTTTGGTTAACAGTCTTGACCTTATTTTGTGGTGCCACCAGGGCTCCTATTACATAACTTTGAAATGGTTTATTTTGATAAAACAAAACAAATCCAAAACCCTCTGTTGGTTCCAATGCATGCCAGTCCCACATGTGTCTGAGTAGAACTGCTCCATGGTGTTGTCAGTGGCTATAATAAAGACGTTTGTTGGCATGCCTGTCTTCCATGGTTTCACTGGGTGCATTTGAACTGCCAATCTTTTAGTTAGGATCTGTGCCTTAGTAAGATGTTTTTGGACTGAGTGTTGCTGTGAGTTAGAATCTATACAATGATAGTGTGCTAGGTTTGGTTTTGGTATCCTATAAATAAATACTAGCTGCTCCTTGGAGGCCAGGACGGCCAAATTTTGTCTCTCATACTTCGGACATATTGTCAGGCGGGACCAGTTGCTGGAGAAAGATATCATGTTTGGTAAGGTGGAGGGTCAGAGAAAATGAGGAAGACCCCAGCAACGTAGATTGGCAAAGTTGCAGCATCGATGGACTTAAGCGTGGCCACAGTAGTGAGGTTGTTCCAGGACTGGACAGTGTTTTGTTCTGTTGTACATAGGGTCGCTATGAGTCAGTACCGACTCGATGGCACCTAACAACAACAACAAAAATACTAGCTCCTGGTGTGCTGTAGGATAAGCACTGGACTGGTAACCACAAGGTTGGTGGTTCAAACACCAGCTACTCCTCAGAAACCGTGTTCAGGATCACTGTGAGTCAGATGTAACTCAAGAGCATGTGACAACAATAACAAAAATGTTAGCTGGATCAAGTTAGTACTAATTCAAATATTGACAGTTTAAACATTTTTCTAATATCTTTATATATTTCACATTTGTATATAATAGATCCGTTTTTATTTTATCAAAGGTTATACTTTATTACTTCTTGCGGCAGATGATATGTTGCAAGGTATTTTTCTCTGCTTGAACACAGGCTGAACTTGGTGGCAGGAATGATGCCATTTAACTCCCACGACCAGGTCAGAAAGCACCATACAGCTTTCAAATGATTATGTTGGAATGCTTGCTCTGCAGGCATTTCTTATTCCTTCCGGGAAACATCTGCCATACTGCGAGAAGCTAAACCAAGTGGAGAGTCCATTTGTAGGTGCTCTAGTTTAAGACCTAACTGAGCCCATTCTTCAACATTCTAGCACAGATATCAGGTATAAAAGTATAGAAACCTCCCTAAAAGTTGTTCTTCCACCTCCACTTTTGCAGCTGTTGGAGTCAACATGAGTCATTTGAGTCTTCCCAGATGAGACCCAGACTTTGTGAACAAGAGAAAAGTCAGTTTTCTGACTTTTCAGAATTGCTGACCTATAAGATTTAGAAGGAGCCCTGGTGTGATGCAATGACTTAAATGTACTGTACTGCAAAGTCGGTACAGTACTGAACCGACTGTTCTGAAGGTGGGCGGTGCAGGTTCAGCAACTGCTCCTTGGAAACCCTATCCCGGGTTGCTTTGAATTAGAACCAACTCGATGGCACTTAACAACAAGAAGGATTTATAAGCATGATAAAATGTTTAATGGTTTAAATAACTAAGTTTGATTAGTCCATTGACTTCTTGTACCAGTGTCTTGCCAATGAGGCATGATTTAAATCTAATTCTCATTCCTTTGATGCATAGTATGTTTTCCCTTTTGAAGGGCTTAGGATTTTTGGGTTTCAGACATTTCATCACAGTATTGTTTAGGTGATTCATGATCCAGTTCTGAGGACCCATGTCTTTTTATTTGTCTGTACATGTTTATTTTGCTTAATTCTATTTCCGTTACCCTTTTACTTTATACTGTTTCCTTTGCCTTTTTTAACTCTTTTTTGGAAGCTGATTACTTTTTGATTAATAGCGTTTGTTTCATCCCTTACATTGCGTTTCATCAAATTTGAGTGAGTTTTGACTGCTGTCTTAGCTGCCTACATCCAGAGGTTTTTTAGGAGTGATATTAAGCCAGGAGGAGTTAGGGATTCTTGTCCTCCAAGGACTTACAAGCTGCTGGGAAGCTGGGTTTTTGGGGGTGGGGTGGAGGGGTGGGGCATGTGCGAACAAATATCTGCATTTACTCTTTTGACTTGTGGTCTGAAGGAATGCAGAAGAGGGTGACCCATTTAGCTCCTGCTGAGGTGGTTGTGGTAAAGTGCTGTTGTGTTGGTTCCAAGTGATAGAGATCCTATTAAAACAGAACAAAACACTGCCCTGTCCGGTGCCATCCTTACAGTCATTGCTGTGTTTGAGACCTGTGTTGTAGCTTCTGTGTTACTCCATCTCATTGAGGGTTTTCCTCTTTTTTGTTGACCATCTACTTTATCAAACATGATGTCCTTCTCCAGAAATGGGCTCCACCAGATAACATGTCCAGAGTAATACAGGCTGTACTTTTTCTAAGACAAATTTGTTCATCCTGCTGAGGAACTTTAAGTAATAACCTTTTTATTTTATCCATGCAGCATCGTGCTCCTCATTTGTGCTGCTTGGAACCTGCAGAAGCATCCATTTGTGACATCAGTTTTTTTCTGTTAGCCTGGGCCTACATTTACCTCCTTTAGTGTGATCTCATCTGCTTTTTGTTGGTTCACTGAGGATAGCTACCCCTGCTTTGTTTTTCATAGCTGTCTAGAAAATTAAGGAGCAGGTGGGAATGTAAAGCAGATACCCAGTTAGCCATCTTAGTCTAACTGTGGATGTTGTTACGTGCTGTCACGTCAGTTCCAATTTACAGGGACAATACATAGGGTTTCCAAGGAGTGACTCATAGGTATGAACTGCCAGCCTTGCATTTAGCAGTCCAGTGCTTTTGCTATAGCACCACACCAGGTGGTTGTATTTAAAATGCCCAGAAATCGAACTTGCTTTATTTTGTATATGGACAGTGGTTTCACCTTTTCTACTTCTAAATCTTTGTTTCTTTGACCACTCACTCTTTATTACTAATTGAAATTCTGTTGTGGCACTGTAGGATAAGCATTGGACTACTAACCGCAAGATCAGTGGGTGAAACCCACCAGTCACTCCTTGTAAACCTTATACAGGGTCGCTATGAATTGGAATAGACTCAATGGCATTTAACAACAACAGCAATATACATGGGTCTCTTAGTCTTGGATCCCTTCAGCTCTACTTGGATTTAAGTATGATGAAAATCTTTTTAAGAATTTAAGGAGCAGGTGGGAATTGAAAGCAATTACCCAGTTAGCCATCTCAGTGTAACTGTGGATGTTGTTACGTGCTTTCACATCGGTTCCAACTTAAGAAATATGGTGATTTAGATGGTAACATTAGTTTTGTTTTTGTTTTTTCTGTGCCATCCTCACAATCTTTGTTAAGCTTGAGCCTATTGCTGCTCCCACTCTGCCAATCCATCTTTTTTTTTTTTATGTTTTATTGTGAATTATGTGACGGTTTACATAGGCGAACATTAGCTTTACATTCCTCCTATCGTATATCGTTTCATTGCCATGGTTACAGTCCCCTCCATGCATCATTAACCAACCAAAGGGTGTATACTACAGGTAACATTAATTTTGACAAGACTTCGTGGAATATGTTAACATGTAAAGTTTTGCAGTATTGTTTGCAGAAACTTTTTGAAAGACGTTGCCTGTGCCTGCTCTGACTTACAACAGCTGCATGTGTGCAGTTGTCACTGTGTCCCTTAGGGTTTTCCTTTTGGAAACAGATTTCCACGTCTGTCTTCTGAGGTGCCTGTGGATCAATTTGAGCCATCAGCTTTTCTTCCAGTAATTAAGTGTTTAACAATTTGTGCCATCCAAGTACTTCTTTTTTTTCTATCATGTATTAAAAAATATTTAGAATGATTTTCAGTGGCTGAAAGAATTGTAATCGTAACAGGTTTTAAAGAGTCCTGTTTTCATATATTTGTTTGGGCTTTTATTGTAAGGAAGCCAGTGGGCTTATTTTCATTCATTAATCTGGTGTTGTACTTGAGACTTAAGATTTTTTTTTAAACAGGGCTCTGTTCTTTTTTGTAAGTTGAACTAACAGTTTTAGTATATTAAAGCAAAATTTTATTTATTTCTTTTTAGAACACCATCTCAGACATGTCGAAAAGGATGTTTTGATCCCTAAAATAATGAGAGAGAAGGCCAGAGAGAGATGTTCTGAGCAAGTTCAAGGTAAAATTAAAATTCATATAAAGATCAAATTCCATTTTTATGATATGATCTGAATTTAATCCTTAGCCTCAGAGACAAGTAGTCAGTGAATTAATATGTATGAATTGCTTCTCACCCTTTCACTGAGTTACCAGTGTTTCAGCTTTCTTCCTGGCAGTTTTCAATTTATTTATAATTTTAAAATATTCCTCCAAATTACTAGTAAAAACCATTTTTTCAGAAGTAGGGTTATAGATATAGAAAAAATTGGTATGAATGTTCTGGAGAAACAAGTTATTCTGATGATTTTGATAGTGAAAGAAGAAACATCAAATCTAACATAAACTTGTTTTCGTCTCTTTCTAGTAACATAATTTATAAAAGTACTATATATATATGTTATATAGATAGCCATACATACATGTATATATGTAGAGAGAGAGTACTGGTATGGTGCTGTAGGATAAGCCCTAGACTGCTAACTCAAAGGTTGGTGGTTCAAAACCACTGGCCACTCCTTGGAAACCCTATACAGGGTCGCAATGAATCAGAACTAATTTAATGGTACTTAACAACGATAACCAATTTTTATATCTATGAGGGGACTTCAAAAATTCGTGGAAAAATGGTATTAAAAGATGTAATTTCTCCATGAAATTTTTTAAGCCCCTTTGTATATGTATATGTCTGTGTGTGTATATTCTAAAATAAATTTCTTAGGTGACATTATTGATTATTGAATTGTTAATAGAATTTCAATAAGACAAGACCGGTTCTTTTTTTCTCTTCTGCATTTATAATGGAAAATATTTTATGTCAAAACAAGCTCTAGGCACTGCACACATTATTATATGAATCAAGGTTCATTTTATTGATTCGTGTGTATCATTCTAATGAAATTTTTAAGTAGAGCAGTGGAAGGGAAAAAATGAGGCCATAGTTTTTCTTCTCGTTAGGGAACTTGGAGTCAGTACTGACTCATAGCACACTTATGTGCAACAGACTGAAATATACTGTTTGGTTCTCAATACTAAGCAGCATTCTGGCTGTATGTCTTCTAAGACAGATTTGTTCTTCTGCCAGTCTATGGTACTTTCAGTATTCTTCTCCAGCACCATAATTCAAATTTGTCAATTCTTCACTTGTCTAACTTGCTCATCGTCCAGCTTTTACACGCATATGGGGCAGTTCAAAATTTAGTCAAGCGCACTTTAGCACTCAAGTTAACATTTTTGCTTTTTAACATTTTAGAGAAGTCTTCTGTAATATGGTGTTTTATTTTATTTTTTTAAATATTTTATTGAGTTTCTGGTAAATGTTTACACAGCAAATTAGGCTCTCATTTGACAGTTTCCACATGAACTGTTCAGTGATATTAGTTACATTTATCACAATATATCATCATTCCCATCAGTGGTATTCACTTTGTTTCCACTCCAGTATTCTGATGTCCTTGTTCCCATACCTTAGCATCTTTACTTTTGAGTAATTGTTGGCCTTTTAGTCTCATACTGATAGTATGAGTAAGACATTTTTAAGTAGGACACCATTCTTATGGGCAATATCCTTTAGTTTACGTGCCCCTCAGTTAATACTAAAAGGCGATACCAGGGAATAGACTCAGGTCTAGATTAAAAAGTGTCTCAGGGCAATAGTCTCAGGGGAGTACTCTGTCCTTTACTGTTCCAGTTTATCTGACCTTTTTTAAAAATAAGAATTTGAGTTCTGTTTTCTATTTTTCTCCCATTCTATCCCAGTATTTTGATACCAATATTTCAGAACAGTCAGTATTGATACTCAGGTACTATCTAGTCTTTCTGGTCTCAGGGTGGATAAGATTGTGGGTCTTATATGGTGGTAGTAGACTTTTAGAATTTTGTTGAAAAAAATTTCATGTATGTTTATAGTTGATTATAGTGTGTAATGTTCTTTTTCTGTGTATGTGATATTGTTGCCTGGCCTACGTATCAGTGTTGCTCTGGCTTCCTAGAAGGAGTTTGATAGTATTCCTTCTTCTTCAAGTTTTTGAAGTAATTGAATAGGATTGGTGTTTAATTTGTCTCTGACTGTTTGAAAGAATTCTCCAGTGTAGCCATCTGGCCTAGGTTTTTTGTTGCTGTTGGCAGTTTTTTGATGATGTCTTCAACCTCTTCATTTGTAATGGGTCTGTTTAAATTTTCCAAATCTGTACTTCCTTGAGAACCCACAGGGCAGAGGCACTCAGCCCCACAGGGACACTGTGAATCAAAATTTACCCAGCAGCAGCAGACTTGGTATCTTCTAAGGACCAGTAGACGGTGCTCTTATCCTTAGGGTTTTTTTAGTACTCTTTCAAGCGCTCTGGATGCTTGTTCTCTGGAATTCAGTATATACATATATGAGTTGTTGTTGAATACTGTGGAGTTGATTCTGACTCATAGTGATACTGCACAGGGTTTCCGTGGCTACATATCTTTCCGGGAGCAGAAAGCTTCATCTTTCTCCTGTAGAACAGCTGGTAGTTTCTAACTGCCGACCTTGAGGTTAGCAGCCCGATACATATGTTAGAAAGGGTTTAAATGGAAGCTGATATTAAGTGGTGGGCTTAGCCTTTTTGTGTTTAAATGTTGTTATTAAGTACTGTTGAGTCTATTCCAACCCATAGTGACCTTGTATAGGGTTTCTGAGGAGCAGCTGAAGAGCTTGAACCAGCGACCTTGCAGTTCAAATGGCTTTGCAGTCTGATGCGTTAACCAACGGCACCACACTAGGACTCCAAATGGTAGGCTCTTTATGTCTTTCCATCTTGAATGCCCTTGTACAAACTCACCCAGGCTATTCTGTTGTGGGCCATTTCTCTCTGTGTTGCCACGTCAGTCTGAAGTATTTCCTCACTGTGTTGCACTTGCTGTATCTTCCATCCGAGTGCCTTTCCAGCTTGGGCCTCATCTTGATTCAACAACACTCTCTTGCAATACCTTTCTCTCTTTGTTGTTGTTGTTGTTGTTAAGTACCGTGGAGTCGGTTCCAACTTATAGTGACTGTGTACAGGGTTTTTGAGGCTATAAATCTTTCTGGGAGCAGAAAGCTTCATCTTTCTCCTGAGGAACAGCTGGTAGTTTCAAACTGCAGACCTTGAGGTTAGCAGTCTGATTGGTAACCACTGTGCTACCAGAGCTCCTTTACTTCCTCCCAATAACGGCCCACAAAACTCCTACAGCCTGCTTACCTTGCATTAAAACAATCAGGCTACAGCTTCCTTATGCTTCCTGTTTGGAGTGTTACCCAGTTCAGTCTCAGTGCTAGTGGGAAGGTTCTCTCAGCTTCTGTGCCCTCCACATTCCTCTTTCCCTCCACTTCTAATCTCACCCAGAATCTCCAACACTGCAGTTGTCCTGAGTTTTGAGATCTCAGCCTGTGTTTTTTGTATTTTTTTGTTCCTTGGGTTAATTTTTGGGAGAGTAATTGGGAGTTTACATTCACTTCACCATCTTACTCTGTCTTCTGTTTAATTTCTTGCTGCAGCTTCCATGTACGTAATATAACTATGAATGATGGGTAATTACTGTAAAAATATCTTTTAAAAAAACTACCTCTTGGTCCTGGTGTGGTTCTATGGGTTAATGCACTGGACTGTAAAGTCAGTTTGA
>NW_006408548.1:11418637-11424206 GCF_000296735.1 Chrysochloris asiatica | reverse complement strand
GCATAAACAGCCACCATCCAAGGAAGGCAGGGAGGGAGGAGATCGGCTGGGGACCCCATACGCAAGACGTTGCCAGCCCACCACCTGCTCTAAGGTGACCAAGCAGGATCACTATGCTGAGGTTCTGCACAAGACCTTTTTAAAGTGTTGAAAAGCAAAGATGTCAGTTTGAGGACTAAGGTACGCCTGACCCAAGCTGTGGTATTTTCGATAACCTCATATGCATGGGAAAGTTGGACAGTAAATAAGGAAGACCGTAGAATTGATGTTTTTGAGTTATGGTGTTGGAGGAGAATATTGAAAGTGCCATGGGCTGCCAAAAGAACCAACAGAGATCTGTGTTGGAGAAAGTACAGCCAGAATGCTCCTTGGAGTCCAAGATGGCCAAACTTCATCTCTTGTACCTCAGACATATTGTCAGGAGGGAACAGTCGCTGGAGAAGGATATCATGTTTGGTAAGGTGGAAGGTCAGAGAAACAGAAGAAGACCCTCAGCAATATGGATTGGCAAAGTGGCAGCATCAATGGGCTCAAGCTTGGCAACAATAAATAGTGATGTTGGCCCAGGATCAGGCAGTGTTTCATTCTGCTGTGCATAAGGATGCTATGAGTCGGCACCGACTAGATGGCACCTGACAACAACAACAATATTCCTGAGTGTTTTTGTCTACATCTCCCAAAAAGAAAACAACAGAGGAAATAGAAGTAAATGCTACTGAATGGTGATGCATGGAGGAGAATGTAATCATTACAGTGAAACAATGAGTGTAAAACTGAAGTTCTCCCTTATAAACTATCACTCACTTCACAATAAAAACTTTTTTAAAAAAGTGTAAATTTTTGCTGATACAGGCTCTTTTTGTGGGCACCCCATCTTCACTCTCCCTGGAAGTCATTTTCATTGAGGGACTAATTCTTGGTGAGGATGATGGACTGCAGTGCTGCTGTCAGGAAAGGAGAGCCAGGTGTGCCCACTTAGGTTTCAAGTGATGTTTAGTTGCTGAAAACATTGACATTCCTGTGATGTCATCACTTTAGAATGACCTTTACAATTGATGGGTGTAGTTGATATAAGAATACAGTAGTTTCTTAGAGTCAACATTGTGTGGTGCTTGTTTCTTTTTCTTATTATGACCTATTTTTTTAGTCACCTATATATTAGTACTTTAAAATGAATTATCATTGTTTGATAATACTTTTGCTTTCATTATCAATCAGTTGTTATTAGAGCACCCTCCTTAACCCATACCCCCATGTGTCAAGAGGAATTAACCCATTGGCACCTGCAGACAGGGTTTTAGTGCACATCTGGCATGGGCAGGTGTCATGCTGATAGTCTCAAGAGATAATCCTCCACCTGCCTGTTTCTAAGACCTTTAAATAATATATACTCTGATTCTGATGAGGGAGAATTAAACTTAAAGATGGATATTCAAGCTATGTGGTCAACTTTACTACTAGGGAAATCTACTTGGTATTAATATATCAGTATAAAGTTATAAATATGAGTTGTATTTATGCTGTTTTGTAGTATATTATCCTGATGCCTGGAGTGAAGGAAAAGCTAACTCATAAAATCAAGATACTTAAAATTTTTTAATTGTTTAAAGTGTCTAAAATTTAATTTTTACTCAGCATGACTCAGAGAAAAATATTTAACAAATACATAGTTTTGGGTTTCAGAATTGCTTTTGTTTACTCTTCGAACATGAAACTTTTTTTTTTTAAATAAAAGAAATGGAGAATAACTTTAAAACAGTTAATTTGTTGGTGTTTCACAGTTGCTACGTAATACAAGTACAAGAAGGAATATGTTTAACTTTAGCTTCTTTATCAAAAGTTAAATAGTTTAGATCTGAAGACTGAAAGCATCTTAAAATTTAAGATTCATTTGGGTTATTTCAGTGTAGTATTTGTCCTTAATAGAACATATGTTATAACTTAATTGATTTTTGAATATTTGAACTTTCTATAGACAGATATTGATTTTCTAGTCCATATGTTCCAAAACAGTGGTTTAGAATCTAAAACTGATTATTTTATAAAAGAACAATAAATCCTTAGTTTTCTCACTGTTTATATGAATTAGGAGACAACATTATTGGTATTGCTCAAACAGCAAATAGCTACATTTAAATTGAACAATATAATGTAATTTGGAATCAGGATGTATCCATTGTAGTTTATTTACTGTTTATAGCCTTTGCTTTATTAAATAATTATAGGATGTTATATAAAAGCATTATGCATGCTAATTGTATTGTTCTTGGATAAAGATACAGGAATTTTAATAAGTGATCTGACTTTCTGCTAAATGCCTGTAACGTGATTATGTGGGAAAGCTTTTCTGTGCATTTTTTTTCATGTCATTTCAACCCACCTGATCATAAGAATTGGGTCATGCTGTCAGAAACTTAGGTTTGTGAAGGGAATGGAACAGCTTTTCAGGGACAAAGAGAAATGAAATCACTTTCAGTGAAAGAAAGATGCCTCATTATAGTCACCAACAGCAGTTATTGACAGCTACACTTCCTATTAACAAGGAGCATTTAACTAAGAGTTTGGCTGTTGGATCTTTGGACTTGATCTAATTTGCTAGCATTAATTAGTTTCTTTTGAGCACAGACACTTGGTGCTTACAGCTATAGATTTGGAGTACTAATTAGGATAGAAAATTGAACAGAATGGGGTAAAGCATTAACCTTCAACCATTACCAGCTGGGACACTGATAAAGACCACAGAGTCCAAATGCTCCCCATTGATGTGAAGAGTACCCTAATGAATATCAATTTCAGCCAGGTTGCTATATTCTTACTTCTTCTCTCTTCATTATAATTTTTTAACCAGTTTCCATGATACCTTAATTATCCATACACTATTGGTCTTCACTGTCCAGTGATTTAATCTGAATTGCACATTTTACCTTATGTCTAAATGCAATTAAAATTCATGTTAGGGTAGCAGAAAACGTTTAGAGTGTTTTATATTTATATGCCATAGTAGTTTAAAATTTTGATTTTATTCTACAATTAGGTGTTTCTAATTCTACAGTGACTGTATAAAGTCACAGTAGCTTCACTATGATGAAAACTACAGCCTGATACAAGAAAATCTCAGCTTTGGGATGATAATTAAGCAGTGTTTGTATTACTAAATTGGGGTCAACTTGAAAATCTGACTATATACAATAGACATACTTTTTTCCTTTTGAAGAGAAAACTAGTGTTCATCACCTTTCTTTTTGGAACTTTGGTAAGTAGAGGTGGCTTATTTTATATAATAGGTGCTGACAGAATCAAGAGTTCTGATCTTGTTAATGTGTAAAATTTGACAAAATTAGCAAGAATTGGTGAATAATCCTTGGATATATAATCTCTTATTTCCACTTTCCCTCCGTCCAAAAGAAGTCAAAACTGAAATCATGCACTGAGTGAGATGACAGTTTACTGCCTTTTCTTGGATAAGTAGGTGAGCAACTTGTGTTTTAGGTAGATGTTTTGATGTCTTTGGGAGGAGGTGCTTTCAGCTTTTTGATTATTTCTAGGCGTTTGACTTTTACTAACTTACTTATTTTATCAACCTTAGTAAGAGTAAGGACATGTTATTTGTCATGTATATTGATAAGTATGCATTCTAATAGTATAAAAATTTCTCCTAGAAATAGGACTTCCCAAGAATAAGAGTCCCTGAGTTGCTGTGTTTTATAAAAAAGATACTGATTGTATTCCTTGACTGTTATGAGTTACATTGTTAGCATTTGATAAAGTCTCTATTTTGGACAATGAAGTTGTCCAAATGAAAAATATTTTAAAATATATTAACAGCCTATTTTCTTTTTTGCTATGACAGATTAAGACTACAAGAGTATTTTGTTCTTGGGGATGACATGGAATTTTCTTTAATCTAGATATAGTCTCCAATTTACTGCCTTATTTCATCCCTTGAGCTTCTTTTATCTTAATGTTTCTTTATTTCAGTGTTTCTAGTTTCAGTCTTTTTGATATTGTGACCAAAAAGTGAGGCATCATTAGGAAGGCAGTATATAAAATAAAAGGACGCATGAAATGGTTTGTTTCTCTGAAAGCTACAACAGGGAAACTTGATGGGATTGAATTTTGATGTTGTAGCGAGGCTTCAAAAAGTTTGTGGCACATAATGGAATTTTTCTACAAAATGATAGAAGTCCCCTTGTATATGTGAAATGTTATCTAATAGGGAAGTTCATTAGAGAGTCACTGCCCAAAGTTTTTATGGGGTGGGGGGTGGGGTGTCACACTGCACTCTTTGTACCAAAATTTCAGAAACCCAGAGTGAAAATATTTAGCTTGTTGTGAATTGAATTGTGTGCACCCAATATATGTGTCAGCTTGACTGGGCCATGATTCTCACTGATTTGATGTGATCTGATATGATTAGCCAACCAGGTGTAAGTAGATTAGGCTGGGATGTTGTTGTTAGGTGCCATCCCTATGCACAACATAACAAAATACTCTCTGGTTCTGCACCAACCTCACAATCATTGATACATTTGAGCCCATCACTGCTACCACTGTGCCAATCCAGTTTATTGGGGGTCTTCTTCTTTTTCTCCTACCCTCCACTTTACCAAACATAATATCTTTCTCTAGGGACTGGCCCCCCCTTACACTGTATCCGAAGTTTGAGACATGAAGTCTCACCATCCTGGCTTCGAGGGAACTTTCTGGTTGTACTTTTTCCAACACAGATTAGTTTGTTGTTTTGGCAGTCCATTATACGTTTAATATTCTGCTCCAACACCAAGTGCATCAGTTCTTATATAGTCTTCCTTATTCACTGTTCAACTTTCACTTGCACTTGTTATTGAAAGTACCATGGCTTGGGTCAGTTGCACCTTAGTCCTCAAACAGACGTCTTTGCTGACTTTAAAGAGGTCTTGTGCAGCACATTTGCCTAATGCAATACATTGTTTGGTTCTTGACTGCTGCTTCCATGAGTGTTGATCTGAGCAAAGTGAAGTCTTTGACAACTTCAATCTTTCCTCCATTTATATGTTATTGTTGTTGTTGTTAAGCACCGTGGAGTTGGTTCCTACTCATAGTGACCCTACACAGGGTTTCCATTTAAAATGGATGTATTTATTGGTCCAGTTGTTAGGATTTTTGTTTTCTTTATGTTGCGGTGCAACCCAAACCGAAGGTTGTGGTTTTGGACTGTCTTCATTGCATACTTTAAGTCCCCTTCACTTCCGGCAAGCAAGGTTGTATCACCTGCATATCTCAGATTGTTAATGAGTCCTCCTCCAATCCTGATGCCATGTTTTTCTTCATATAACCTAGCTTCTCAGGTTATGTGCTCAGCATACAGATTGAAGTAGTTTGGTGAAAGAATACAACCCTGTTGCACACCTTTCCTTTTTTTTTTTTTTTTTAATGAAAGTTTATTTGGATTTAATTGGGATTATGTTGAATCAGTTTGGGAAAAATTGACTACTTGGCACAGTATTGAGTCCCCCATCTGTGAACACAGCATAAGGGGGTTTAAAAAATTTCCAGGAGGAAATTCCATTATCTTTTTTTTTTTTTTTTT
>NW_006408548.1:11414843-11417487 GCF_000296735.1 Chrysochloris asiatica | reverse complement strand
GGCCAGGCAGTTTTCTTCCAAATTTCTTGGCATAGATGTGTGAGCACCTCCACTGCCACCTCATTTTATTGAAAGATTTCAATTTGTACTCCATCAACTCCCAGGTTTTCATCTTTGCCAGTGCTGCCAGTGGACCTTTGACCTTCTCCCTTGAGTATCATTGGCTCTTGAGCATATGCCACCTCTGCAAATGGTTGAACATCGACCGTCTCTTTCTAGTAGTGACTCTGTGCATTTCTTCCATATTCTTCTGATGTTTTCTGCATCATTCAGTATTTTGCCTATAGTAAGTTGAGACTTGAATTTTATCTTCAGCTCCCTCAGCTTGAGGAATGCTGAGTGTCTTCTTCCCTTTAGGTCTTTGCACATTTCATGATAACATTTTGTCTTCTGGAGCTGCTGGGTTTTTTAAAGTTTTTATTGTGAGGTTTACATGGGAGAACATCAGCTTTACACTCGTCCTATCGTATTTCGTTTCATTGCAATGATTATAATCCCCTCCATGCATCATCAAATTACCCCAAAGGTTACACCACACAGCCCTTCTCCTTCCCTGAGTGCATGGTCCCCAGCTGCTCCATCTGTCTACGTCATCATCTCTGTCTCCATCCCGGGCATCACTGCCTCTCTGGGTAGGGTCCCGCTCTCCGTTCTTCTCACTTGATGGTCCCTGGGACCTCTGCTCTGGGCTGCAAAATCAATCACTCTCCTCCTTTTGTCAAAAAACATCTACCTCTGTATTTCCTAGCTTCACAGTCAGTCCTGCTGGCAGTTATTTTCACTATTGTACCACAAGAGTCTTAACCCCATTTCCTTTCACCACCCCAATCCCAATGGATTGGAAATCATTCATTGGTGATTCTACCTGCTGCCGCCCCATCTGGCACTAGGCTCCCTCTTGAAAGCTTGTAAGCCAATCACTTCTTGCCTTTATAGCCCCAACCCCATTTTGGGTAACCAATGTCTAAGTAGCCCATCCCTGTCTACCCTGTGTACCTAGGGGGTGGGAGTGAACCTTGCTGTAAAGATTTGTTCCCTTTTTTGAGCTATTAATCCCTAAGTATAGGTAAAGTTCATCAAATTGTAGCAGGTTACTCTCCCCCACTCCCCCTTCTTTCTTCTTCTAGTCAAGTTCTGATCATTCAGCCATTGAAGCCAGGTCAAGTGGGTAGTATCTGCAAGTATGGGTGTTCTTATGCATATGCCCTCTCTTCTTATCAGCTGGATGCTTCATTCTCTGCTCTAGTCCTCTGTGGCCATGTAACTGCCTCTGGGCCCAGGAGTCCCTGGGTCTTGCCGTACTGATGGCCATCCAGGTCTTCACCCAGGTCCACGGGGGTCTATTGAATGTGGTTGGACTTAGCGTGCAACTTCATTACTGTGTTTTCCCTCTCTTCCCTTATCATTGACCAACGTGGTTACTAGCTAGACCATATGCAGGCTAGACCATATACCTGCCCTTGATTCTCAGTCTTGGAAGGGGGTTTGCTCTGAGGGGTCCTGACCACTTGCCTTGATGGCTGCTGGGTGAACAGCTTACTTGTTCTTGTAGTAATCAATCATACTGCCATTATTGTTTCGGATTTTTCCTGCTGGTCTTTCTTTCATGAAGTATCTTCTGTTCTAGCCACCCAGGCTGGTCTACTTATCCTTTCTAGTGGAAATTTCGTACCTCACTCAGTTCTGGATGAGGTTCAGGATTCCACCTATGGTCTTGTGCAATGTAAAGGCTGCACAGGAAGCCTCTTTCTCTGGGCAACTTCTAGCCCCTTTAAGATATTCCAATCAGTTATAGGTTGAACACGGACTTACACGCTTTCTGTAGTGATGCTTCTAGCTTTCCTTTCTCCCCCCCAACAAGTGTGTATTTTACAATGGTAGGCAAGGGAAATTAATAGCATCTTAATGTTATTCTCCCCTTTTACCCCTTCAAACCATGCCTCAATCCCTACATCCCGGAGCCCTGTCATTCCAAGGTTGTGCATTCATCATCATGTACCTCTGTCCCACTATCCCATGGGAACCTGCCTAACTGTTCTCCCATCAGTCTTGTTCTTCCCCCACCCCACCCCCACCCCCAAGCTAACCTGTGTCTATTCCTTGCCCTGTGCTCTATCTTCCCCTCCCTCCTTTCCTCCTCTCATCCCATACATCCTGGTGATCAGCAAATGTATATATAATTTTTTTCCCCTTTTAGTGTGGGTTATTTTTCTTACTCTTTTACAATAATGGCCCTATGCATTATTTCTCCTTTAGTGACTGACTAATTTCACTCAGCATAATGTCCTCCGTAGTGGTTATGAATTGGGCTGCAAAGCACAAGGCCAGCAGTTCGAAACTACCAGCTGTTCTGTGAGAAAAAGATGAGGCTTTCTGCTCCCGTGAAGATTTACAGCCTTGGAAACCCTGTACAGGGTCGCTAGGAGTCGGAACCAACTCCACGACACATAACAACAACAACAACAATGTCCTCAAGGTTCATCCATGTTATGCGGTGGCTTGCAGCTTCCTTGTTGTTCTTCAGAGTAGCATAGTATTCCGTTGTGTGTATGTACCACAGTTTGTTTATGCATTCTTCAATTGATGGGCACTTTGGCTGTGTCTATCTTTTTGCTATTGTAAATAGTGCTGCTATGAACATTGG
>NW_006408548.1:11385966-11392263 GCF_000296735.1 Chrysochloris asiatica | reverse complement strand
CCCTGAGCCTGCTTGGTAGGGTATTCTGTGTTGTTGTTGGCCGAGCTCTCTGCTATACATCCACCCGATCCGCCATCTTGTTTGTTCTCTTCCAAATCTGTTCTTGAGACAATGCCTATATTGAGGGGAAATATGTTCAAGGTCATATTTTTACTCTTGTGTACTTGTTTTAATTTTCCTCAGTTTCAGCCAGAACTTGCCTATAAGAAACTAATACTCTGTTGCACATTCTTCCCCTGGTCTTCTTTTAGCTGATGTTACTAAGTTTTTACTAAGCCCTGGTGTGGCACTGTAAGGAAATGCTGGACCATAACATCGGTTTGAACCTCAAGTCTGGTGGTTCAAACCCACAAGCCGCTCCTTGTAAACCCTATACAGGATCGCTGTGATTCGGAACTGACTCAAAAGCACTTAACAGCTGATTCCTGTGAGGTCCATGTTTATAATCCCCTTTTATGTTATTTAGTCTTGGTAAAATTTTATCATGCAGTCTCCAGCATCATTTTCACTGCAAGGCCATATTTTCCAACTACTTCTCTTTCTTCTTTGTTTCTAATCTTGTTATTCCAATCACCAGTGATTATCAATATATCTTGATTTCATGTTTAATCAATTTCAGACTGAAAAAATTGGAAGAATTCATCAATATCATGATCCCTGGCTTTAGTGGTTTGTGTGTAAATTTGAATAATAGTGGTATTGTCTGGTCTTCCTTTATAGACAGCATTGTACTTCAGGATGCATCTTGAAATATTCTTTTTGATGAATAATGCTATGCCATTCCTGTACAAGTTTCTTGTACTTGGCATAGTAAACCATATGATTGTCAGACTCAAAATGTGCAGTATCAGTCCATTTTGTCTCACTAATGCCTAGGGTATCTATTTTTATGTGTTTCATTTCATTTATGACAACTTCCAATTTTCCTAGGTTCATATTTCAAACAGTCCGTGTTCCAGTTGTTAATGGATGTTTGCAGCTGTGTCTCCTGATGTTGAGTTGGGCCCCATCTGCAAAGGACAGTCCTGGAAGCTTTACCCTATTCACGTCATCACAGTCCACTCTAGTTTGAGGAGGCAGTTTTTTTAATTTTGAGTGTCTTGCAACCTGAGGTGCTCATTTTCTGGCACCATGTCTTACAATGCTGTTGTTATTAAGTTCTGTTGGGTCAGTTCTGCCTTGTAGTGACCCTGTAGAAAGTGTCCAAGGAGTTGGTGGGGTTGAACTGCTGATTTTGTGGTTAACAGTCCACTGTTTATACTAAATGCTTTACCAGGACTCCTATTCTGGTGCTTTTTATAATGTTTTCAACTTCCAGCACTATATCTGACATTGTTCTACTGCTATTAATAAGGTTTTCAGTGGCTAAACATTCACAATTAGCCTGCCTCTCCTCCTTCCTAGTCTGTCTTAGTCTGGAAGCTCTGCTGAAATCTGCCCATCATTGATGACCCAGCTGGTATTTAAAATACTGGTTGCATATCTTCTATAGCATCACTGGAAACACAAGCCGCCACATTGTGGAAAACTGATAGACAAGTGGTGGTTGGATTTCTAATAATTCCAAAATAACTCCAAAAGGGGCTTTGGATTTATAATTATCAATATAACTGAATTATTCTTAAATTAAAGCAACTGAGCAATATACTTAATGATCATAGGAGTAGAAAGCCTCCTCTTTCTCTGGCGGAACCATTGGTATTTTCAAACTGCTGATTATGAAATTAGCAGCTGGATTCATAACCACTACACTATCAGAGATTCTTCATGGCTCTATTATAACTCTTTAAGTAGTTATTTTAGTTGTTTCTGAGTAACAGCAGCTGTTTTGCAATAAAATCACATGTGGTTGGACATCAGTACGCTTGAATAAAATAGCTAGTTGTTTTCTTCCTACAGATAAGGATGTGCTGTATGTGTTCGGTTCAGAAGTAAGTGAAATTCTTTAAAATGCTAAATCTTTAAGTGACTAAATTAGTAGGGAAATTTATCAGGGCAGATAAATACATTATTTTAAATACTTTTTGCACATCTTATCTTTGAAGGTATAAGTCTGTGAAAAATCTATATTTGAACACAAAAGCAAAGAATTACATGGCTTGAAACTTTTAAGTATTATTGGAATGAATAATATTAATTTAAAATATGAGTCTTTCTGCCAGTACTTCATTAACAAGTTTTATTATTATCCTAGTCTTCATAGACGTCAATTTTCAATTATTTTGTTGTAATAGACTTAAATCCTTTCATCTTGTCAGAAATTAATCCAAAATTAAACATGGTCTTTAAACATTGCCATGCCCTGTATTGTGTAATCTCCGTAGATGATCACACTTCTCTTAAGCTACCTGATGATCCTTTGGTTGTAATTGACATTCTTTCCAGTGAATCAACCTGATACTGACTCTTTGCAAGCGTTTGAAAGTAATTATATTGTAGCTGAAATACTTTCGTAACATTTTGGGACTCTTCTCTGCCCTTTTGGGAAATAAAGATTATTTGGTTTGTCTATAAAACTCAGGAGAACATAGACTGGTAGATTTAGAATTATTCAAAAATTTGAAAACTAGTAGTTTCTTGGGGTGGGATCGGCTAAAATTTGCTTAGAAATGTAATATAGAAAACTGATAAAAGCAATATTTTATTATTTGGGTATTAAGCTTAATTTTATTATGTTTGCAGATAAAAAAGTGAAAACAATATTACATTATTTTCTTGGATATAAATTTTAAATCAGAATTTATAGATTACAGTCACAGCCTAATATGTATATCCACATCTAGTTTGATTTCTGTGGTTTTCTTTTGTGGGCATGTAAAGTATAGAATAAATCCTACATTACACAAAGAAGTTCCAAATGGTAAAGATTTCTTATGATTTGTTAAAAATTTTGAAATGTTATTTAGCTAACAAGAGGTGGTAGAAGTTTTATTCTGAAGTCTGCTCAAAAGCAAGTTTATCTCATCTTCCTTAGTGTTACTATAACTTAAATGCTGTAAGTGGGTAACTTTAACACATTTATTTCTTAAGATTAGGAGGCTAGAAGCCCAACTTGAGGGCACCAGTTCTAGGGAATGCTTTCTCTCCTGCCATTTCTGTGAGAAGGTCCTTGTCTCTTCTCAACTTATGTTCCTTTGCCTTTGAGAACTTCACACAGTGTGTATCTTCCTTTTCTGTGCCCAGACTGCTGCTTTCGCATCCCAAACATGATCTACTTAAGATATAGCTTGCACTGATATGGTCTCAGTAACACAGTGAGGACAGATCTACTCCCAAATGGGACACCATCCACGGACAAAGGGTTTTAGGATCCACATCACTTTTTTCTGGGGGATACAACTCCTATAATATCTGGCACCATATTTTAATACTTGGCTATCTCTAGTGTATTAGCCTTTGGTGACATCATTTGCATGTATTTTTAGTATTAGTCAACTATTACATAATGTAAAATATATTTTTATAAAACAAATCAGAATTTTTGAAGAGCTCTGATAGCATAGTGGTTTCAGACCTGGATTGCTAACTACAAGGTTAATAGTTCAAATCTCCTAGTCACTCCATGGGAGGAAGATGAGCCTGTCTGCTCCTGTGAAGATTTACAGTGTTGGAAACCCTGCCCTATACAGGGTCACTATGAGGTGGCACTGAGTCGATGGCACACAACCACCACCACCAATTAGAATTTTTAGATCCATTTAAGCAGTTTGAATAGAATTCAGAATCATATGCAGCAGCCATCCAAGACATTCACTTAGAGTTTTCTATATGCCAGAATCATTGCATGAATAGTAAATGAAACAGACAAAAAGTTTTATGATGATAAACCTTCCATTTCAATGTCAGGGATATAGAAAAAACATTATACCCAAGTATAAGTGTTGTGGAGAGCAGCAGAGCTGGGTAATGCTGGTGTTGGAGTGGTGCTACAGTTTTATATAGGTCCCATTAAGAAAATATCCTCTGTACAAAATTATTAAAGCCTTTGAGGAAGTGGTATATGCAGATTATTTTAGCAAGAAGAATCCCAGCAGGAGCAATAGGATGTTAAAGACCTTGATGCATTAAGTATAGCTGCCATGTTCAAGGGACACCAAGAAGTCTAGTCTGATTAGAGGGGAATGAGTGAGAAGGGGTGAAAAGTTCAGAGAAGCAGTTGGGGCAGTTTCATTTAGGATTTTGAGTTGCTCTAGTGGCTGAATAGCTAAGCACTTGGGCACTAACCAAGGTGGTTTATACCTACCCAGTGACTCTGCAAGAAAAATGTCTTCTGATCTGCTCTTGTAAACACTGAAAAACAAAACAAAGCAAACAAATCCACTACTATCCAGTTGATTCTGAGTTGATTCCAGTTAGTTTCCGAGACTGTAAACCATTGTAGGAACACATAGGCTCGTCTTTCTCCCTTGGTGTGAATGGTGAGTTTGAACTGCTGACCTTAACTTTTAGCAGCCCAAGTTTCATTCTGACTGGTAAGTAAGCCCAGTCTTTGTAAGCTTTTGCGTTTTTTCCTCCTACTCTGCCCAGGACCTTCTAATGTGATCCTTTTCCAAACAGTTGGTAGTGGTAGCAGTGCACCATCTAGTTCTTCTGGTCTCAGGGTCATGGAGGCTGATGTTTATGCTCCAGCCATGATATTACTCCTTTAGACTTGCTTTTGTTCTCCAAACTCAAAGAACATTGAAAAGGAGCACAGTCTGAGTCCTTTGAGGATGCCAAAGCTGCCATTTTGATGTGGTGTAAATTGAACTGCACAGAAGTCTTCGGGGAAGGGTTAAGGGAAATGGGAAGGTAACCTTTTCAGGAATGTGCAGCCCAAGATAATGGATATGTTCTTCTAGGACATAATCTTAGATGGAAATAATAACTTCACATGTTATTATTTTTGTTTATTAAAGGTTTCTTACTTTAACTTTTATATTGTTATTTTATTGATTGATAGTTTGAAGTAGTGTGCTGTTAGATTGTAGCGTTTCTTTCTTTCCTAGATGGTTTCTGTGATTTTGTTGCAATTCATTTTGATTTACCCTTTATTTATTGATTACTATCATGTGTTCAACATTGTGAAAAGTTACTCTGGTGGGAAAGTAGAAGAATTGGACTTGCTTAGGATCATGGCATAGTTAGCTAAGCTTTGGAGGGCTTCTGACTACAAGGTCATTGGTTAGATTCACTATCTGCTCTGTGTGTGGAAGATGAGGTTGTGTGCTCCTGTAAAGTTTCACAGTCTTGGAAAATGTAAGGAACAGTTCTAGTCATTCCTATATAGTCTCTGTGAGTCATTATTGACTCAATTGCAAGGGGCTTTGGTTTATTGTGTGGTTGATGAAAAATA
Source organism: Chrysochloris asiatica (assembly GCF_000296735.1). Classification (NCBI taxonomy): domain Eukaryota; kingdom Metazoa; phylum Chordata; class Mammalia; order Afrosoricida; family Chrysochloridae; genus Chrysochloris; species Chrysochloris asiatica. Next base: position 11,386,928 of record NW_006408548.1, on the reverse strand, counting down.
AATCAGGCATACATAAAGTGGAATTAAACCACATAAAATAATTTATAATAACCGCTTATATGTTTGGCCTCTTGGTGTGGTACTGTAGGATAAGCACAAGGTTGGCAGTTTAAACCCACCAGCTATTTCTTGGGAAGCACTGTACAGGATTTCTGTAAGTCGGAACCAACTCAACAGCACTTAACAACAACAGCAACTTATATGTTTAAAGAGTTATGTGGGATAAGCACTGGACCTCAAGATCAGCTTGAACTGCAAGGTGGGTGTTTCAAACCCACCAGCTGCTCCTCAGAAACCCTGTACACAGTCGCTGTGAGTCCAGACAGACTCTATGGCACTAATAGCAACAACAACAATTGCCAGTTCATAAAAAATAAAAGTGAGTTCTCTATTTAGTCATTGAGCCTTGAAATATGGTTATGATTTAGGTAAGTACACTGTTGTTTTTATTGTATGCCTTTGAATTCATTCTGACTTATACCGTATACAGGGCGGTCAAGAAGCACCTGGCAAATTTGAACCGCTGACCTTATAGTTCAAACCAATCTTGTCCAGTGCATTATCCTACAACACTATTCAAAGACACTTAGGTAAGTGTGTTGTTGTTTAAGTGCCATCAAGTTGTCCCAACACTTAGGGTTTCTGAGCAGCGGCTCGTGAGTTTGAACCACCAGCCTTGTGGTTCAAACCAACCTTTCAGTGGAGTGTTTATCCTATGGTGGCACACCAGAACTTCTAGGTAAGTATGCTCTTATTAAGTGCTGTCGAGTTGATGCTGATGTATAGCAATCCTGTATAGGGTTTCTGAGGAGCAGCTGGTGAGCTTAAACCATCCACGTTGCAGTTTAAAGCAACTTTGCAGTTCAGCACATTAACCCACAGTACCACACTTAGGGCATGGACTGCCAAAAGAACCAATAGATCTATTTTGGAAGAAGTGCAGCCAGAGTGCTCCTTGGAGG
>NW_006408548.1:11383990-11384553 GCF_000296735.1 Chrysochloris asiatica | reverse complement strand
GTTCACAGGAGTCTATTGTTCATTGTAGGGCTTAGCTCACAGCTTCATTGCTGTTTTTCCCTCACTTCCCCTTGCCAGTGACGAATGTGGTCACCAATCAGAGCTTGCATTCCCTTTGAGTCTTAGTCTTGGAAAGGGTGTTTTAAAACTTTTTGAGTTAAAGACTAACACAATTTACAAAGCACTATTAATTTAGAGCTATTTTTTTATAGGAAGAATGTAAGTGCTGTAAGAAGTCAGAAGAAATGATAGTTAAATCTTTGAATTTAAGAATTTTGTATAGCAGATAGAGTTTAGCTAGCCTAGATTTAGATTGATAGCTTTAAAAACTAATTTTTTAAATTTTATTATTGGGTTAGGAATAGTCTATGAACTGACAACATTTCAATCACTTTCCTGTGGGTATTTTAGGAGCTCTGGTAGTGTAGTGGTTACGAATTGGGCTATTAACCTCAAGGTCGGCAGTTCTAAACTACCAGCTGTTCCACGAGAGAAAGATGAGGCTTTCTGCTCCCGTAAAGATTTACAGCCTTGGAAACCCTATGCAGGGTCAGTATGAGTCG
>NW_006408548.1:11374691-11383890 GCF_000296735.1 Chrysochloris asiatica | reverse complement strand
GCTATGAGTCGGTTCCAACTCGATGGCACCTGACAACAACAACAACCACACTTAGGGAAGCTGCAAAAGCATTTCAGATTCAGAATTGAGGCACAGAAGGTATGAATAGGCACAATTTGTCTTTATGACAATAAGGAGATTGATGTTAGGAGTCCAGTGGTGCATTTTAGGGAGAATGACAAGTTAAATATACTTCTGGAATGCTTTAAAAACCAGACATAGAAGTTTACACTTGATTCCTAATAAGAAATAGGAAGCATTTGAAGTTTGTCATGTCCTCTTAAGCTTTTCCTCTTTCCTCCCTCTCATTTCTCCTCCTAGGAGAAGACTTTGTACAAATAGCATTGAAGTTTAATTTAGCAACATAATGCAAGTTAAATTGACAACTCTTGTTTTCTAGATTTTGTTTTTTTGCATTCTTTTAAAACTTGAATTTGTTATTTATTAACAGTGACAGGCAATAATGTGTGTTTAACAGAAATTAAGGGCACCCCTTTCTCAGCCTGCTATAGCGTAACCCGTGGCATTTATTAAAAGTGTCAAGCTGCTGTGTGAGGATGAGCATTAACTTCAATAGGATAGTGCTGCAGAGTTAGCTGTGACATAGTTGCTCTTGTTGAAACGTCAAAAAATATTATTCCTACAGGTATCCTTAGACTTATTCATTGCCTTTTCTTGTTAGATTTGTCAGATTTTAAAGTCTAACATTTCAGTGTATGCTTAGTCTCCAGAGGTAAAGAAAAGCCCTCTTTGGTATGTTGTTGTTACGTGCCGTCAAGTCAAATCCCACCCATAGCAATACTGTATAGGGTTTCGAAGGAGCAGCTGGTGAGCTTGAACTACCCACCTTGCAGTTCAAATGACTTTGCAGTCTGACACATTAGCCCACAGTGCCACACCCGGACTCTATTGTTGTTAAGTGCTGTCAGGTCGGTTCTGACCCACAGTAACCCTTTATAGGGTTTCCAAGGAGTGACTGGTGAGTTTGAGCCACTGACCTTTGGTTCAAACTGAACTTGCAGTCGAGTGCTTATGCTCCAGTGTCATAGATTGACTAAATATCTAAACAGTGAACTTATTCTCTTCATTTAATGGTGGTATTGGGCTGCTGACTGTAAGGTCAGTGATTTTAAACCCACCTGCTGCTCCACAAGAGAAAGATGAGGCTGTCTGTCCCTATAAAGATTTATAGTCTCAGAAACCCTATATAGGTTACTATGCATTGAAATAGACTCAGTGGCAGTAGGTGGCACTTCCAGAATGTAAAGTTCACATTGTCAGGCTGCTTTTTCCCTCATTACTCTACAGCATAAGGTACTACCCGGTGTCTTGATCTTTGTAATGAATGAACTAATAATCTGTCTACATTGGATATTTTTTATCCTTTGATTATTTTTTCATAACTTTAAATTTTCTGTTTTAGTGATGGCCAAATTCATAAACATAGCATGAAGTTAACTCAGAATCCATATTGTTAGACATCTTTACTTATTTCAACTGTTCATACTAACTCTAACCCTGCTTTAAGAACGTCCGATTTGACTTGACTAAAGTAGACTTATCAGGACATAATTTCCTACATTTCCAGTTAATCAGCCACAAACTTAGTTTCTTCTTAGCTTTCTGAACTTCTCCATGTACTTGCCACCAAAGTATTCCTGTAATTCTTCCCATTCCTCCACCTTTGGCAGTAACATTGTGCCAAAGAATCAAGTTTTGAATAGAATTAAAAGATGGACAGATTCTCTAAATACCATCTTTTCCAATATCCTTCATGTAAAGTTTATGTCAAACCCTGGGTTAATTAATATCAATAACATGAGTAGAACCCACTTTCTCTGCAATAACATGTCTTGCCCTTTTAGTTATTTTTCTAACCCTATTAGAATCCTTGAATTCTTTAAATGATTATTTCATTTCCATTCTGAATGGCTGTTACAGACACACAGTAACTCTTTACAGTGGTAGAAAATGCCTTTGTCGGATCAGTAGGAGCAATTCTATTGCAATTCAGTACAGATTAATGTAGTTACAGCTCTTGCCTACTGTACCCATCACTCACCTATCCAAAACTTAACTATAGCCTGCTAAAAGAGTCAGGACTATATTTGGAACTTTGAAATCCTCTTTACAAGGACCTAGACATCCACTGAGTGTGTCAGTACAGAGTATAAAATTTAATTTGAGATATATTGCATTCTGTGGTTTGCCTGGCATAACCGCCAATGATACATTCTGTCCCTTATTGTTGTTGTTGTTAAGTGCCGTCTAGTCGGTTCTGACCCATACATAGCAACCCTGTATAGGGTTTCCAAGGAGCAGCTGGTGAGTTTCAACCACAGACCTTGTAGCTGTGTGCTTATCCTACAGCACCGAACCAGAAGTCTGTCCCTAATTCTTAATATTTACTAATTGAAAATGAAAATTTCTGATCCTATTGAAGTTTTTGAAACATACTTTTTGATATACTATTGTGGAAAATCTGAACTGATTTTTAATTGTGTTTCTTCTCAGGAGATCTATACATAGTTACCTTATGTACTGGTTGAGTGTTAAGCAGCTATTCATTATTGGTTAGTACTCCATGATTCTTAGAGTATACCTATTTATTCAGTGTCTGAAAGATTTAAGGCTTCATGTGGTTTCTTCAGTGTTGTCTTTTCTTTCTCAATCCTCCTGATCACATTGTTCAGATGATGAGTCTTAAATTGTTGTATTCATACTGTTGACCCTCTCTCCTCTGTCCTTATAACTGATTGTGTCTGATGTCCATCTCTTCCAGGTAAGCCAGGTCAGTAGTTCTCAATCCTCACTGTATATCAGAATAATCTGGGTTGTTGTTGTTGTTTTTTGTAAAATACACTATTGCTAATTTCCCCAAAGAGAGGTATTCATATTTTTTATAAAAGCTCCCAAGATGATTCTAATGTGTAGCCAGGATTGAGCAACAGTGGGTTATCCAAAGGAACAGAATTTCCCTTAAAGCAGCTTACAGCAAGAGGCCCTGTAGATATTTCTTCTGTCCTCAGCTGACTTTGTGTATCTTATATATCTCACTACCTAGGGCACTCTTTTCCTTACAGATTAATATGTTGTTGTTTTCCTTCTTGTTGCTATTGCATGGTGGTTATAAATCGGGCTGCTAATCTCACCATCAGCAGTTTGAAACTACCAGCTGTTCCACGGGAGAAAGATGAGACTTTCTGCTCCCGTAAAGATTTACAGCCTCAGAAACCCTGCACAGGATTGCTGTGAGTCAGAACTGACTCCATGGCACATAACCAACCCACCAAATTGTGCAGTAGTTAAATTACTTGGTTGCTTCCCAAAAGGTTGTCAGTTCAAACCCACCAGCCATTCTGCTAGAGAAAGAGCTGACAGTTTGCGTTTGTAAAGATTTGTTGTTGTGCTGTGAACATTGATGGTGAATCCAAGTAAAATGAAATCCATGACTCCAGTCTTTTCGCCATTTGTCATGATGTTGGTTATTGATCCAGTTGTGAGAATTTTTGTTTTCTTTACATTGAGTTGTAATCTATATTGAAAGGTGTATTCTTTTATCTTCATTAGTAAGTAATGCAAGTCCTCTTGGTTTCCAGAAAATAAACTTATGTCATCTGCATATCACAGGTTATTAATGAGCCTTTTTCCAGTTCTGATACTGCATTCTTCTACGTATAGTACAGCTTCTCAAATTATTTGCTAAGCATACAGACTGAATAAGTATGGCAAAAGGATACAACCCTGACATTTACCTTTCCTGATTTTAAATCACATGATATCCCCTTGTTCTGTTCTTGTTCTGTTCTGCATGAGCAGTTAAGTGTCCTGCAATAAGCATTCTTTGCAATGTTATCTGTTGTTTGTTATGATCCACACAGTTGTATGCCTTTACATAGTCATTAAAACACAAGTAAACATCTTAATGGTTCTCTCTGCTTTCAAGAAAGATCCATCTGACATCAGCATCGATAACTCTCATTCCATATCCTCTTCTGAATCCAAATTGAATTTCTGCTTGATCCCTGTCCTGTGCACTAATGCAGTAGTTTTTGAGTTATCTTCAGCAAAAATTTCCATACATGTGAGAATTTATGATATTTCTCAATAATTTCAGCGTTCTGTAGAGTCACCTTTCTTTTGAGTGGTCACAAAAATTGATCTCTTCTAGTTGGTTGGCCAGGTAGCTCCCTTCCACATTTCTTGGCAAAGACTGTTGAGTTCTCTAGCCTTGAAACTCCTATGGGGCAGTTCTATTGTACCCTCTAGGGTTGCTATGAGTTGAACTCAAAGGCAGCGGATATTTTTTAGAGGGCACACTTTTCCATACAAACTCTTTTTGTTGTTGTTGTTGTTTTATTTTTATATATTTTTTTATGTATTTTTGCTATTTCTTGACCTTTATATTTCTCCTTCCATCATGGAAGTTAAACTCCAAATTATCTTGGCTGGCTTCCATGCTTTTCTTCTCAGTGAGCCAAGGACTCTTAACAAGCTTTATGATGAACTCAATGTAATCATCTGCCTTGTCCCTTTGCTATCCTCTAAATTAGATGACTGCTCTTTTTCCACTAACCTATTCTGAAAACTATTGACCACATAGTGCAAAAGTTTGACCCTCTTTAGCAGCCTGTTTGCCCTGTATGTTTTATCTGTGCATATCTGGTTGTTTTTTTTTTCCAGTTTCATGTATATATATATATATACTATTCCAAATGAGCAAATAATGATTTGTGATTGCTTTAGGTTTCCAAGTCCATAGGAGGTGATGTGAATAGATCACAAATTGAGTGAAGAAAATTATTGTGACATGGAGAATAGGGCTTTAATAACATGTGGATGTGCCCTCTATCCTCAAGATGAACACAATATATAAAGTAACCTTATATACTGAGAAAGAAGGGCTTATGTGATCTCATATAGATTCACATTTCCATTCAACCACTCTTTATGGATTGTTGTTGTTAAGTGCTGTTGCATCAGTTCCCACTCATAGTGACCTTACATAGGGTTTCCATCGGGCAGCTGGTGTATTTGAACTGCCGACCTTGTGGTTCAAAGTCCATTGCTGACCCTACAGCACCACACTAGGATTAAGTTACAGTTTTGTTCCAGTTAAAGTGAATATATTATAGAGAGTATATATACAAATCTAAAGGAATCCGGGTGGCACAGTGATTAAGCCCTTGTCTATTAGCCATAGGGTTAGCCTTGTGAACCCACCATTGGCTCATCAGGGAAAAAGACCTGATAATCTGCTGCTGCCTCTTCTTCTTGTTCAATGTTGACCCGTTGATTCCAACTGATAGCGACCTTGTAGAGGGTTTCTGAGGAGCAGCTGATAAGTTTGAACCACTGATCATACAGTTCAAACAGATCTTGCAGTCCCATACTTTGTCCTACAGCACCATATCTGGATTTCTTCTGCCACCTAGGAAGCCCTATGAAGCAGTTCTGTCGTATAGGGTCTCTCTGAGTCCTGATCAACTCAATCACACACAACAACAAAATACAAATATGAGAATTGATCTTTTAAATATCTTATTTGGATTAAAATAAACATAACTTTCAGCTCATTCTGTTATGCTGCCTTGTCAGCATGTATATTTTAGACCTATTCTGAGTTTTTTAGCCTAATTTCTGAGTTTTACTGGAAAAGGCTGAAACTAAAGTTGTGTAAACTGGTAGCCATAGCACTCCTTCACAATATTGTACTTTATTTTGCTTCCTCAGTATTTGTATGGGTGATGCTGTAGGATAAGTACTGAACTGAAAGGTTGGCAACTCCGACCTACCACCTGCTTTCAGAAACCCTATACAGGATTGCTACGAATTGGAACTGAGTTTATTACACTTAACAACATTTGAATGTTAGTCTCATAGTTCTAGCTTATGAAATATGTTGGACTTGCTTAAATAGGAAACCTTGACATTTTGACCTTGAAAGAACATTGGTTTTCCTATACTAGTTTGCATTATATATGGTTAATTATTATTGAGATTAGATTCCTCACCTTTTTTTTTCCCCCTATAAATTTTTATGTCATTTAATTAATGTAAAGTTATGCAAAACATTCATAAGACTTGTTAAATATATCTTTTCTGTCTGCTATGCAGTTCCTACTGAGAGTGTTAATATTCAAATATTTGTTTATTGTGTTTGTTACTTAGGAATATGTCTTTTTGTTCCCTATTCTTTATCTTTGAATTTTCACTTTTAAAGACTGCATTCCATAATGATTTTTTTAAAAGATATTTTTCGTAAGTGGAGAAATGTCTCAGTTTTCTTCTTTCCATTTCCCTTTTGTTTTTAAGAAAAAGTTACAAGGTGAAAGGAAATAGGTCATGGTACCTATAAAGTTTTCTTCTCTCAGTTTCCCTTTTGTTTTTTTCAGAAAAAGTTCCAAGGTGAAAGGAAATAGGTCATGGTACCTATAAACTGGTTAGGAGCTGAAGTGTATTAAGAATTTAAAAAACTGAACCTCAATTGCCCTCTAGGGGTTCAATTTTAGCACAGCACATGCAGGAATAATATAGAGACCTTTTTTGGACCGTATCTGAAGAGAAGAGCTCTATATTATATTTTACGTTAGAGTGTAACAGGTCAGCAGCAAGCTGGCTTTCATTATTTATTACAAATTTGATTATTTATCATAAATGAGTACACATTGGACACAATCCAATCATCAATACAATCTGAATAATTATTTGGTGACCACTCAACAAATTTTCTTTGAACATCCTTTTATCTCAGCAGCCCCACCTATAGCACTTTTAGGCCAGTCTCCTCCCCTTCTCTGCCCAAAGTCAGCGTTAGAGCCTGGTAAAGTGGTTTCATCATGAATCGGTTCTGCTCTTATGCTTTCAGGATGTGATCATCATGAAACTTGTTTCTGTTAGATTTCAGCCCTTCTGATTGGCACCTTTGTCTGAATACTTCTTCTCCAAGTTTGAAACAGATTTGCTACTGCCTAAATTGTCTCTCCTTGTGCCCTGGTGGTGCAGTGATTAAGTGCTTAACTGCTAACCAAAAAGGGGTTTGAAACCACCAGCCCCTCCACGGGAGAAAGATGTGGCCTTCTGCGTCCGTAAAGATGACAGCCTTGGAAACCCTTTAGGGTTTGGAATCAACTCAGTGGCAGTGGGTTTGGTGGTTGTTTGGGTTTTTCGTTGCTTGAGATCCAGGTGATTTTTGCTAGAACTGTCTCTGGTGGAAAGTGCTGTATAATTGCAAAGAGTTAGACTTCTGCTTTTTTGGTAAGAAAGAGCAGTTTTTTTCATTACTGAAAAAGATGACCAAACATACTTGGAAAAACAGCCTATTTTGTGTGCTAATATTTAAATGCTTTGGATATTTTAATACATTTTTATGGATACTGAAATACTTCAGGAGGATTTTTGTGTATGTATAAATATATGCTCTTTTATTCTCTTTGAAAGATGTTATAACATTTTATTCTTTTTAATAGTATAATGTTTTCTTCACCTATATAGTTATATTGAGCTTTTCCATTTTTTTTCTCATGCATATATGGAAATCTCATTAATTAGTGAATATTTTCTAATTAACTTATAATTTATATTTATAGGCCAGGTTTTATTAATTATATCTGAAACCCTCATTTAATTTGACATATATAAAATATTAAATTAATTGGCTATAATCTATCATTTCATTTATGAATTGGTATGGATCTATATTGTTTAACAGTGTAACCACTAACCTTATAGGCTGTTTAATTTTATCTTTTAATTAATTAAAACTAAAATTTTAAATTTCAGTTTCTCAGTAACACTAACCACATTTAAAGTGCTCTGTAGTCAAATGTAGCTCATGGCCACCACATTGAACAGCACAGATACTGATTATATTTATCATAGCAGAAAGTTCTGTAGGGCAGAATTTCCCTAGGCATGCAAATACCTTCTCCTGTGTGTTTCTAAAAAAATCTTAATAACACTATTTTCCTGTATAAAATGAATTGAAATATGAGAGCAATATATGCCTTTGTAGTTATTTTTGTTAAAATAATATTTTAGAAATAAATTAAACTGTGATTGATCATATGTAAGAGGATTTACTTTATTATTTAGCCTGAATATCAGGGTGTATTTCTGATTGCAAACTAAGTGATTTCAAATGCTTGGTAAAAGCTATATATTTCTGAAATATGTATAGTAAGATGTATGTACCATACAAAAATATGTATGGTTAAAAAAATATGGTAAAAGCTATATATTTCTGAAATATGTAAATTCTCTTACTTTATCTCCATCTTGTGGTAGAATAATACTGAATGAAATCCCCTTCTTCAGAATATAGTTACAGCTTAGTCATGTATGTATTGACTCATTCCTGTTCCTCCTCCCACCTGATGTAAAATGCCGTGTTGTTTAGGGTTCTTATACAAGATGTGGGTCTTATTCCAGGAGTCAATTAAAAATAATTTTAGGTTATTTTTATAGTTACAGTTAGGTGGAAGGACTCCTGGTGTGGCACTGTAGGATCAGCACTAGATTACAAACCAGAAGGTTGGCATTTCAAACTCATCAGAAACCCTATACAGGATCACTATGATCTGAACCAACATGAAGGCATTTAACAACAACATAAGGTGGAACTGTGACTATTATATTCTAAATGTGTGTTGGAATATTGAAACAAGGAATGTAAACATTTTAATCATGGTCAAAGGAAAAACCAAAACAGAAAAAGTTAGCTAATTACTTGAAAATGTCATTTTATGTTGTTAAATATGATAATAAATGTTTATATGATAATTCCATAGATTGATTCTTACTAATTACTAGGCATTTTAAAAAGAATTTCAATTTTATAGTTTCTGGTGTTTTTAAGATGGTCACTATTCTTTTGTGGATAATTTTAATTATAAGAAAATTTGTGGAAGTAAATGAGAAAACTGTTAGCATTCTGTACAAATATATAACCCTATAAAAATATCTATTGTGAAATATTTGGTTGGGAAACCATGTGAAAGATTTAAGAATGTTATGTATTTCAAATCAGTTTAATTCATATCACTCTTATTTTCATTTATATGTATATTATCTTAACATAATTAAGCTGTTATAGATTTAATATGGTTTTAGATTGTTTTCAAACTTTTTTTTTTAATGTTTTATTGTGAATTATGTGATAGTTTACATGGGAGAACATTAGCTTTACATTCATCCTATC